>NC_057738.1:44164798-44223681 GCF_004010195.1 Chiloscyllium plagiosum
TTATCTTAGCCTGCTTGGCACACCTTCCTCATTCCTGAAGAAGGGCTTATGCCCGAAACATCGATTCTCCTGATCCTTGGATGCTGCCTGATCTGCTACGCTTTTCCAGCAATACATTTTTCAGCTCTGATTTCCAGCATCTGCAGTCCTCACTTTCTACTTATTGCATTCCCAACGCCCCTCCCCCAAGTCCCTCCTCCCTACCTTTTATCTTAGCCTGCTTGGCACACCTTCCTCATTCCTGAAGAAGGGCTTATGCCCGAAACATCGATTCTCCTGCTCCTTTGATGCTGCCTGACCTGCTGCGCTTTTCCAGCAACACATTTTTCAGCTCTGATCTCCAGCATCTGCAGTCCTCACTTCCTCCATTTACTAATGAGCAAATGTGACTAACTAGTGATGGTCAGACTTAGGTAAAGCATAAATATAAGTTTTTACAGTGAGTCGGTTTATATTGCATCACACATATCATTTTAAAATTCTCATACTTACTCAAATACCTCAAGAACTTTAAGTCTCTCCCTATCCCTACAACTTCCTCCAGCCTCAGAGATCTCAGTGTACCTCTAATTCTGCCTCTTGCAAATACCCCATGCCTCAGTGGACTGAGTCATTGGGGGAATCTTCTGCCCCCAGTGAGGATTGTGAATGTGGATGTGGGAACAGCATTTAATTAAGGAAGAGTGGTGCCATTTCCAAGGCTTCTTGTTCCCACTGGAATTAGTTTCCTGGTGGAAAGGTTCATGGTCAAACTTCCCACGTAGCCATCAACTGGGGTCCTTAAGTCACCAATCATGGAGCACTGAAGGGAGCTCACCCAGCATCACAGCAGACGGACTGGTTGTGAAGTGAGATGCCCTGACTGTTCATCCTCCATGGCCAGCTCCTCACCTCAGGGTAGGTTTTAAGGTAATTAAGGACAATCAGTTCCAGGTGGACATATTGAGATAGGTCAAGTGATGCCAGTGAGAGTCTAGATTAGAGTGGTGCTGGAAAAGCACAGCAGGTCAGGCAGCATCCGAGAAGCAGAAAAATCGACGTTTCAGGCAAAAGCCCTTCATCAGGAATAGAGGCAGGTACCTGCAGAGTGGAAAGATATCTCTCTGCTCTGCAGGCACCCTGCCTCTATTCCTGATGAAGGGCTTTTGCCCAAAACATCGATTTTCCTGCTTCTCAGATGCTGCCTGACCTGCTGTGCTTTTCCAGCACCACTCTAATCTAGACTCTGGTTTCCAGCATCTGCAGTCCTTGTTTTTACCTTGATACCAGTGAGAGCCAATCCTGCCTTTGCACCCAACATCTCTACCTGCTCTTTCCACATGATCCCCAAACCCAAGAGAGCCACACCCCTCCACCTCTTGGGAATGTCCTCTGCAATCCTGGGACACCAGGGGCTGCTCTTCCACCACCAGGCCCAAGGCCTACTTCCTGGTACTACAGAGTGAGGTACTCTCATTTGCCAATACTCTAAGTGGGTGGGATCTCCACCTGCTGGGGACTTCAATCAAACAAAGGCCTGTACTGCCTGATTGGCATATGCTTTGGTGGAGCTTCCCAGAGGAGGCAGGGTCAGAATCTACCTAGCTCTGTTGGCAAGACCCCCAACAGCTCAGCATGATTCTGCTCTGAGACTCTGGAATTCTCTCCCTAATCCTTTACATCCATCCACCTCTTTATCCTTCTTCAAGAGACTCCTTAAAACTGAGCTCTTTGACTGACCTTTTGATTCTTATATGATGTGATCATAGAAGATGCCCTTTGGCACATCATGTCGGTACTACCAAAAATACACTCCTGCCTACGCTTGTCCAACTTGCATACATTAGGCTCATTGCCTTGAATGTTAAGATATTTCAAGTCATTATCCAAGTATTTTTTCAAGGTTGTGAGGTTTCCCGCCTCAACTACCCTCCCAGGAAATGCATTTCAGACCCTCACTACCTTTTAGGTGAAACAAAATTACCTCAAATCCCCTCTAAACCTCCAGCCTTTCACTTTAAAAGTGTGCCCCCTTGATCTTGACCCTTTGACCAAGTGAAACAGCTGCTTCCTATCCACCCTGTCCATGCTCCTCACGATCTTATCCACCTCCAACAGGTCCTCACTCAACTTTCTCTACTCCAAAGAAAACAACATGAGCTTATCCAGGCTCTCTTCATCACTAAAGTGCCCCATCCCAGACAATGACAAATTCTGTTTGATAACTTTATTTATGAAGTGCTGTGGGGCTTGTTATGCTGTTAAAGGTGCTGCATGAATGCAGATGTTGGTGCTTTAAAGGCAGTCAAACAAAACAAAGTTGAACGACAAAAGCAGCATTGAAATCACAACCTCTTCCAAATTTCAGAATGATGACCAATTGGTCCATCCCATCACTCACCTGAACATCAATGTGGAGGTGCCAGTTTTGGACGGGGGTGGACAAAGTCAGAAGTCACAAGCCACCAGGTTATAGTCCAACAGGTTTATTTGAAATCACAAGCTTTCTGAGTGCTGCTCCTTCGTCAGGTGCACAGAAAAAAGGCACACTGACACAGAGTTTATAGGCAGAGAGATCAAAGGATCATACAGTTAGTGTAAGTGGAGTGAACAAACCTAAGATAACTGATAGAGAACTTTGTTAGAAAGGAGATGCAAGTTTCAATTGATTAATATACAAATTCAGAATCTGTTTCAAGTCACTGTCCCAAGATAATTAAAGGTTTTATCATTGTCTGCCTAACTTTCCAAAATCAATCAGGAAGAGATACAAAAGGTGACATCTCAGGTCAGACACTGAATTGTAGGCGTGAGGCCTCATTCAGAATCTGTCTCTGAGTTTGATGTCAGGCTGGTCTTGTTCCAAAAGCAGGAATTTAAAAAATGCCACACTGACTGTGACGATAAATTGTGTAACAAAATAAAATGTATCTGCAAATAAGCAAACATCTTGGATGAAATTATTCATCCTAGTGTGTGTGCGTGATGCGTGTGTCCTTGAGAGAGCATGTATGAGTGTGAGAGAGTATATGCATTGGAATTGCTTCCAACTGAATATCTATAAAGTGGGGTAAGTGCCAACTTGCAATGAAAGGCAAATGTGAGAGTCTGCCACATGTGCGTATTAATTGTAGTATTAATTACATAAGCAAATTCATGATAAATATTTGATTTTGTCTCTGCATTCCATGTTTAGGTGTCATAAGAACCGCTTTATCAAACATGGACCGAGAAGTGAAAGAAGAATACCAAGTTATCATTCAGGCCAAAGACATGGGTGGTCAAATGGGAGGCTTAGCAGGGACAACAATGGTCAATATCACTCTCACTGATGTTAATGACAATCCACCAAGGTTCGCCAAAAGTAAGTATTCCTTCTGATTTCTTCCATCACTTCACAAAGCACACAAAACCCTTTGACCCATAATCTACACTTCAGTGATGTAGAAAATTGAATGAAATAATCAAACCTTTGGCTGCGGTGAATCTTTTCCAAGTCTGTGTTAGTCTTGGGTTAATGTGTGAGCAGCTTGTTCACCCATAAAGCTGGTTATCAGGTTTTGCTTTCTGTGCCATTGTCTGTTCATTTCTGACGAATCCCCCCACTGACGAACTGCTCCCCCAGCTGAAGATAAATGGGTTGGAAACGTGTTCCGGGAGTTCACACTGCAGCAGGAAAACTGAGAGAAGATGCTTGAGTGCAATGACAATGTGATGGATCCATGTGAAGACAACACATTTAGTCATGAAGAGTTACTCAGCTAACTCCCAGCAATTTGCATTGCCTTTTACTGCACAGATTCAGGCATTTGTAAAATGCAAACAAATAGAAAAATTGACATTTCTTACACACTTATTGCATCACTGTATTTTTTTGACATACAGTGTGTTTGTAGGAAAATTGGGTTAGCTAAGGGCCTCCTAAGGCACCTCACATCTCTGTTTACATACATTTGTGGATGAGACCTGTAGTATGAATTATTGTGGTTCAACGGCATTGATCAAACACTGATTTAAAGTGTGGTGTTGCCATTTTGAGGCTCCATGTTCCAGCAATTATTGTCTAAATCTTTCACAGCTTCACACTTGGTTAATGCCATTTGAAAGGATCATCACATACTGGGTGAATCTCTCTGATGGCTGTTCCTAACATCAGTCATGCTTTGGAAATTTACCCTCATACCTTTTGGAAGTTTCAAGATGTACAGCGAGTGATCTGTCCAGTGTCGAAATACTGTTTTGATTGTTTCAAGTTTTCTGCCCTAGTTATGTCCAGGGACAGGGAAGGATATGGAACATATATCCTGTAGTGGAATTTAAATGCAATTAATAAACTCAGAATTAGCATCTAGTCTCATTGATGGTGACTGTGAAAGCAATTGATTGTTCTGAAAGAACCCATCAGGTTCAGTAAACCTTTAAGGAAGGAAATCAGCCATCCTTACCTTGTCTGGCCGATTCATAACTGTACACCCACAGAAATGTGATTAACTCTCAACAGCTCAGTGAAATGGCCAAGAGAGGCAATTAATTCAAGAAAAATAGCAATAGTGCATATGATGAAAGGTGTGTATTTATAATGTATATGCATTTATATATTTTTTAGTTTTATATTTTAAACCACTGGCATATGGGGTTGGAAATGGGTGAAGGGATTTAATAATTAACTAGGTCAGCTTTTTGGAACCTTTATTTTAAGTCAGCTTGTGTCAAAGAGAAAACTGTTTATATTGTGGAGTTTTATGACAGGGAGAGTGGACATTAAAATGTATTAGCTTGCTTTAATGTTCAGAATAATCAATGATGGATTTTTGGTTTAAAAAATCAGAGATGGAAAGCCTTTTGAGTTCAGTTGACTGAGCTCAAACATAGTTTCTCCCAGAAAAAGGAGATGGTTCTCAGTGTAGTTAAGTTTTGAGTTATCTCAGCCTAAGGGTTATGGTTTGTAAAAAACCGTTAGGCCAAGAGCGTTTGGCCAGAACTCTGCAGATTATTAAAGGACTGAAGAATTCTAAGCTTTCAGATGTGTGAGTGTTCAAGAAGAAAAAATCACATCTCCCAGGAACAGAACTAAGAAGAAACAGTTCAGTCAATCTACAACAACCAGCACAGAGAATGCTGGAGAAACTCAGCAGGCCTGACAGCATCTGTGGAGAGAGAAACAGAGTTAACAATTCCAGTCCTGTTCTTCAGAAGAGTCAGCATTTATAGACTCTCTCTAGTTGCCCTTGAGAAAGTGATGGTGAACTGCCTTCTTGAACTGCTGTAGGTAGACTCATGATGCCAATAGTGAGGGAGTTCTATTTGATAGTTTAGAATGTACGGAGATATCTTGGTTTCTTTATCCTTTTTTAGAGTGATAAATTTCTTTTGTTTTATTTGCAACACCAAATCTATAGTCTGACATGCTTATGTTTCAGTGAAAGGTCACTGCACTAAATGAAAAATAAAACCGAATGTAGATATCATTGTGGTATTTGATGTATCCAGCAGTAACATCAAGTGGAATTATACCAGGCAACAACTACTGGTCTTAGCAGTGATATTCACACTCCACTGAAGAATAAAAAATAAAGTGATTGTAAGAATGCTGCATTACCCTACAATCCCCTTTGGAACTGGTCTCCCTGAGCATCATTGTGCTGAGGTTGCATAACAGAGTTAGTGCTTCTGCTGTTGGACTCAGATGTCAGCTGTTAGTGCACTCACTAACCTTAATCACTCACTTCAATCCCATGAATGTCTTCCAGCACTGGGCATTGGTCAGTTAGTTGCACTCTTGACAGTTATCCCCACATTATTTATTTTACTGCCAACTCAATGTGTATTTGGATAACCTCCTGCTCAACTAACGATACTCCATGAAGAGTCATAGAGATCTACAACGTAGACAAAGGCCCTTTTGCCCATCATATCTATGCTGGTTAGAAATATCTATCTCTGTTCATTTCCATCATCTCCTTCAGCAAGACCTATAATACATATCTAAAAATTCAGGAAGTCTTCCCTTTCCCTTAATGGGTGACTGACCTTTCCTTCCCAGATCAGATTCTGTTCCACAGTACTCTCATCACCTGCCACAGTCTTTAAGAGATGGACACCAGCTTCACAAAGAATGAGTTACCGACAACACTCCCCCGTTCCCTTACCAATGTGCGTCGCCAATGAAGACTGCAGGGAAGCCTGGCAGAAAAGACAGAGCAATATAATTTGCAAACAGGAAGTTGGCATGCAGCCTGGTTACCACTCAATAGGAACTGAGTAATTGTACATCACAAACTCTGTGCCCATTTCAGAGATGAACCAACATAAGCTTTGTGGAGATTTTGGCTTTGTCCGTGCTCCATCAATAGGAAGCTGCTAGTAAGTTGGAAAAAATGGCTGCAAATATTTGTGGATTCATGCTTTCCCTAATGTCCTAAGTTAAATTGGGATAAATCCTAAACCCCAGTTGCAATCTTCCTGATCCCTAAAGATCAATGATACACTCAAAAAAGCTATATGTGTAGACTCTGATAATAGCTAGTGTCTAAATTCTCCATTCTTTGTAGACATAAAGACTCCTCGGGTGATAATTTTGTCTGCATTATTTATTCTAATAACTTACCTTGAATCTTCGAAAGGTTTTGTTGTTTAATGCTCTTCACATCTACAATAAGAAACTGGACTTTGATAAATGTGGAATCAGAGGCGGATTACCTACCACGCACTTTGAGCAACCTTTTAGGGCTGGTAGTGAGGTAGTGCCCTTGGATCGATGTGTCACTTCTCACCTCTGAGTGCCTGGGGCCATTACCCAAGTCTCAACTCTCATTTCCACGCAACTAAGGCGCTCCATGATTAATAAAAATCCTTTTAAGCAATCAAGAGTGAATCATTAGAATAAATAATGCAAAATTGTCTTTCAAGGAACCTTTGCATTACCAGATGATAGCAAATTTGCGCACTGGTTATAAACAGCTTTTGCTCATGGCTTATCTGTCATTTACACTGATATTTACAGATCAAGATTTTTCCAAGTGTGGTCTATTATTTAAGTTGGTGTAACTGAGGAAATCAGGGAGAGCAGTGGATACGCTACACTTACAAGGTAGTGAAGGCAATAAGTATCAACAAAGGTACTAGTTCCCAATCTGCACTTTGCATTTGTGCGTCTATTACGTTATTCACGTACTTATTGTTGACATCACTGGCAAGCCTGACATTTGTTGCCTTTGGTTGTAATTTTTTGAGATCACTTTGCAGGGCAGTTGGGAGTCAGCCATTACTCCGGGCCCAGAGAACATAAGTGAAATGAATACTGGGTCAAGATGGCAGATTCCTAAATGAGGACAATGAATGGAATGAGTTTTTAATGACAATCCAATAGTATTGATGGTCACCATGACTGATACTCACATTTTACTGCAATTTTATTAAATTGCAGTCTTGCTATGATGGTATCTGAATGTATGTCTGCTGATCATGAGTGAGGTCTCCATGTTCCTTGTCCTGCAACAGACTCAGGGAATGGGGATTTCAGGGCAAGGCAAGATATAATTAGGACAGTGGGGTCAAAAACTTAACCCTGGTGAAAGTAAGATGTTGAAGTTGTAATTGTTCCGTTTTGTTTGTTCGAGTGGGTGGATTGGATGTCGGTGGTGAGTGTAAATTGTGGTGGGCAAATTTGAAAGCTATACCAATCAAGCGTGGGCCGTGACCCAGAGAACATCACATCAGACAGGGGCAGAAGCTCGTTTGAACTCATAAGGTGCAATGATACAGATAAAGGGCAAGGGAGTCATGGGTAGTAGTCATGTCACTGGACTGGTAATCCAGAAGCAAAGACCAATGTTCACAGGACATAGGTGCAAATCTCATTGCACTGTTGAAATTTGAAATGGATAGAAGAGAAATCTGAAGTTAAAATAGCTGGCCTGGTGGCAGTTTATGCAGTCATGAAAACCCATCTGAACTCTTCTTCTGGTGCAGTGGCAGTGTCCCTATATCTGGGCCAGGAGACCTGGATTCAAATCCCACCTGCTCCTGGTGTGTATCTCTGAACAGATTGATTCAGAAAAGCTAAAAAATAATCTGTTCACTGAAGTTCTCTCAGGAAGGAAACTTTCTATCCTTACCTGATCTGGCACACAGCTAACTCCAGATCTACAGCAATATCATTTGCTTTGTTTTATTCATGCACAGGATCTGGGCATCACTAACTAGGTCAGCATTTTTTGCACATTCCTTATTGCTCAAACAGCAGTTAAGCGTCAACCCCAATGTTGTGGGTCTAGGGTCACATGTATGCCAGATCAAGTAAGATGACAGTTTTCTTCTTGCCCAAAGGGCATCGATGACCAGATGGGTTTTTCCTCAAATAATGGACAACAATTTCATGGTCATCATTAAACTCTTAATTCCCAATACTTTTTATTGATTTGAAATTCCACCACCTGCTCTGGTGTGATTTGAACCCAGGTCCCCAGGTAATAACTGAGGTCTCTGGATTAATAGTCTGATTTTAAATCACTAATACCCTATCACTTCCCCTGTGATCACTCTTAACTGCCTTCTGAAATGGCCTTAGAAAACCACTCTGTTCAAGGCAAAAATGATGGGCCACAGATGTTGGGCACAGCAAAGATGCTGACATCCCACTAGTGAAGCAAAGAAAACACATTTCTACGTCGAAGCACAAAGAGATATGGTTGTATAGCCAATCCTGGTTGCATAGCCAATGGTTGTATAGGATAGCTATCATACCTGAGTAATTACATGAATGGATGCTTTAAGGAAAGGGACAAGTGAAAATAAAGAAAACTAGGGGAGAAATATGAGAAAGAATTTACTCCCAGTGAGCTCACCAATAAACATGGGAATTGACCAGGCTCAGAAACTGGCACTGAAATGTTTAAAAATTGAGCAAATAACTACAAATGAAAAGTTAATAATGGCAATGAATTTGAGAAAATCTCCTGTTCCATTTAAGTGAACATGAAAAATTACATTGGAGAATATTCTCCATAATATTTCAAGATGGGATTCCTCATTTGTAATTTATGCACCAGCCATGTAAATAGCCCATGAAGAGAGGAAGTGTTTTAACTAACTGGAGAGAACATTATACAGAAGTTATAGTTAATGTGGAAACTTTCATCTACCTATTGTTTGGATGATTGATTTATTTTCCGTAATTGGACTGGATTGTAATTACCTTTAGCCTCTGGTGAACAGAGCAAGATTTTTTAAAAGTCTTGATTTTTACTCAAGAATTACAAAAAAAAAATGCAATAGTGATTTCCCATGTGGACTGAGTTAGAATAATGTTAAGCTTGAACTATTTTATCCTTATCATAAATATATTTCACTTCAAGGGAAAAGTACGAGAGCAAGTGAATAAGTTCAATAAGAGATAAGACATTATAGAGTCATAGAGTCATAGAGTCATACACTATTGAAACAGACTCTTCAGTCCAATCAGTCCATGCCAACCATAACCATTGATTATTTGAGGAATTATAGATCAAAAATGTGCTGTCAATTACTGATAATGACAATAGCATTTATTATTTAAGCATGAATGGTACAGCAACTATTGACCTACCTGTGGACCCATGACATTAACATAGTTGTCACAGTTCCATTTTCTGTCAGTGATGATCTCCAAGATATTGAAAATGGCTGGACTCAGAATTTATCTTGAGAAATTCTTGCGGTGAGATAAGGAGATGAATGGCTTTCCTTGTGCTAGCTTTAGCTCGAATCAGTGAGGAACGTTCCTCTATCCTTCATCATTATCATGTTGTTGGGACCACTTTGTGCCAAACTTGGCCACATGCTGATGTGAGGTCAATGTCAATTGCTCACCTGGAAGCCATTGCTTGTTCTCATGCTTTGACCAAGGTGAAAATGTGGTCAGGAGTTGGATAAAACCCAACTGAGCATCAGGAAGTTATGAGGGAACAAGTGAAATTTGATAGCATCTTTGATGACATCATCTATCACTTTCTTATATTTGGGAGTAGGAGGATTGATCCACAATTAGCTGGAGTGAATTTGTGCTGCTTGGTGTAGGCAGTTGCAAAAATGTTATATTAAAAAGAGGAGACCTTATTTAATAACACATAATTCATATTTTATTATTGGCATGAAAACCAAGTTCAGTTTCAATTATAGTATAAATAATGAATGTAGCAGCAGAGGAAATCCAGTATTTGCTTCCCCAAAACGTCTTGGTTTAATGCAGGCCTACATTTTTAAACTTTATTTAGTACATATCCTACTACTACATATTAGGGGTGGCACAGTAGCTACTTCACAGTGCTAGGGAGCTGGGTTCAATTCCCCATTGGGTGACTGTCTGTGTGGAATTTGCATGTTGTCTGCATGGGTTTCCTCCCATAATCCAAAGATGTGTAGGTTAGGTGAATTGGCTATGCTAAATAGTGTTAGGTGCATTAATTAGGGGGAATGGGTCTGCATAGGTTACTCTTCAGAGGGTTGGCGTGGACTTGTTGGGCCAAAGAGCCTGTTTCCATAATGTAGGTAATCTAATCTAATATTCTATCTCCCCTAACAAAACCAATCACTAAAATTACTTTGAATATTGAACCTTTTAAATGTTATGTTGATTAATTCATGGCAGTGCTCCTCTTCACATGCAGTTTGATTGTGATGATTGCAGTTTGATACAGAACAGCAGGTTTGTTAGAAATCTCCTGCTGCGTAATATATACTTTATCTTGCTGCTGTACCTGTTACAATACAGCTCTTAGGCTAATACCAGTCAACTGATTTCCAAAGAAAAAATACAGTTCTTTTGTAACTACCTGTAATGGGTCACTTCATTAACAGATGTATTGTTGGATAGAATGGAAGATTTGCCGAATAGTTAGTGCTTGACACAGGCAAAATGCATTTAACTCAATTTGATGTTTGAAACTTCAAGCTTATATCAATTCTAAATTAAACAATTGATATTTAACTAATTTGGGTACAGATGACTGATTAGATGGATTTATTTTGATCACCTGATCATGATATTGCCATTAATGATCTGTGCATTAGAGGTAGGGGTCATGCAGGGCAGTAGTACTGTCCCTACTTCTGAACTACGAGGCCTGCGTTCAAATCCCAACAGTGGGTATTAATGTCTCGGAACAGTTTGATTAGAAAATATCAGTGGACAGGCTGACCAATTGATGGATCATTTATATCTTACACAGAGCATTTGGATTTAATGCATTTTCCTCCATAATGATTATTCAGTCCATTTGGCATTTGTGATTTGTAATACTGTACATTCTTTCACTGCATGAATAATGCTCTGGTATTTTATACCTATACATCCTTTTTAATGTCTCTAACTTGACTTGTAATAATTACTTGAGGAGACAAATTTTGAACATTTTCAATGGGTTTCTGACTTTTAAAGATATCTGTCAAAGTAACTTTGGACTTCTGGTTTGGGATTTCACTGCGGCTAATTCATAATATGATGGTACAAATTCAGATCAGAAGTATAGAAGGTACAGTCAGTTCTGATATAATGCAATAATTCTGTTCAAGTCCAATCTTGTATTATAAGAAAATGGTGTAATAACTGCACTATTTAAACCAATGGGGTCAGGATCATGTTAAAATCAATTCAGGGAAGGAAAGTTCACGTTCTACAAATAACGGTCAAAATTCTTCAATCACATTAAAGAGAAGTTGCATTGAAGAAACACGCGTTATCGCAGAACCGATTATGTTTACTGGTTGTGGTGAAATTTAGTTCGTAATGTTTTGGTAAATCTATCCTGAGTGAAGTAAGTTCTCCCCCTTCCATTTCTCTGGACATGACTCATTTAACTACTTAATCATAACTCCCTGTACAATTTAATTCAATATTGCAGAGAGGAAATAAAGAATATTTTACTTGAGGTGAAATTTGAAGGGAGACAGACACTTAATGGTAAGTAGAAGGTAAAAACCTTCAGAGTCATATTGGCAAGTCTTATTGAGACTAACAGGGCAAAGAGGGAAAAGACATGACAGGGAAGCCCATTAGATTAGATTAGATTACTTACAGTGTGGAAACAGGCCCTTCGGCCCAACAAGTCCACACTGACCCGCCGAAGCGCAACCCACCCATTTACCCCTTTACCTAACACTACGAGCAATTTAGCATGGCCAATTTATGGAACCATGGATGGAATCTGTCAGTAGGTAATGGATAGGATGTGGGCCTAATGTTGCTCAGTTTGAAGGAATGCTTGGGTAGTCGATGGAGATAATGGTAGGAAGATAAGTTAGTGGCTGGCAATTAAAGACATTGATTTCAACCTTCACTGCATTGGCATAAACTCGATTTGGAGATGCCGGTGTTGGACTATAACCTGGTGTTGTGTAATTTTTAACTTGGCATAAACTGTGGCTCTTATGCTGTCTGTCCCAATTGAGTACAGTAACTGCAGAGAAAAATACGGGCAAATTCTGAACACAACTAATAATAGTGTCACTGGAAATAAAAGTGGAATTCTGCAGTTGCTGAAAATCTGAAACAAAACAAAACAGCAGATCTGGCGACGTCTGTGGCGAAAGAAACAGAGTTAACACTTAGAATCTGAAATGGAAATAGTCATACTGAACTTGAAACGTTAACACTGTTTCTTTCTTTAACGATGCTGCCAGACCTGCTGAGTTTCTCCAGCATTCTCTGCTTTCATTTCCTTGAAAGTTACAATGAGGGATTGGGAAAAATCAAAGGAAATCTTACACCATTGTTCCAAAAGATTAGAGTTAACTAGAATTGCACAAAATATCCCCTTTACAAAGGTATGTGGACGGGCCCTGAATAATCCACATATCTCAGTGTATGTTCACTAATATTTAATCATTAATAAAATTTATTTAATTTATTTAAACCTTAAGCAATTTTCCCGCTGGTTTATGATTACTTGGATTGCTGTTTTCTTATTTTTGAGATATAATATTTTCCACCCATCAATCTCTTTGTTCATTCTTTTTTTATAAACCAGCTTCTTAGTTTTGAACCAAAATTTCTATTCTTGAAATAATTGCTCACTTTTTGTGACTGAGTGCTCTTATTATCCTTTTGAAATTTGCTGATGCTGGAATTGTACTGATTAGTAAAGAGAAAATAGCTGAGGTAACACAGAAGTTTTAAAACCCATTCCATATTCCTCAACATCTCTGTCATTAATTAACAATCTTTAGGACAGTATGGGGACCTCACTGACTTTTGGCTTTGCCATTTCAATCCTGTCATTAATTCTAACCTGGACTCTCATGTCCCTGACAATACAAGGTGATAGAGCTGAGTCAGGGAGCTCGGGATGCTTCATGTACTTTCTGACGTTATCTTTGGGATGATGTTATGAATAGCTGCTCATGCTGTGTTTTTCTCTCCCAGATCATCTGACAAAAACTCACTCCTAAATCCCATTCCAACAGTCAGGGAGAAGGAACTCAATGTGTTGCTTCATTTATTTATTTATCTTTGTTTGTTCATCTAATATGGGCACGGCTGGCTGAGCTAGTGTTTATTGTCCATTCTCTGGAGAAGGTGATGATGAGTTGCCGTCCTCGAGTCATAGAGATCTGTACCACAGTAAAAAGGCCCTTTGGTCCATTACATCTGCACGGATCAGAATCAAAATCTTCTAATCCCATATTTCCTGGTCTTGGCCCATATCTCTGTATGCCTTTGGAATTCAAATGCACATCTAAATATTGTAATACTTAGTGTGATGAGGGCTTCTGCCTCGACCACCCATATTCCCACCATCTTCTGAGTGAAAAGGTTTTTCCTCACATTCTCTTGAAACCATACCTTCAATCTATACACTTGGTCATTGATACCTCCATCTTCCTACTTCCCTATGCATGCCCCTCATCATTCTATACATCTCAGTGATGTCTCCTCTCAATCTCCTCTGCTCGAAAGGTCCTCTTGAACAGCTGCAATCACAGAATCATATACCGCAGAAACAGGCCATTTGGTCCAACCAGTCTGTGCTGAACATAATCCCAAACAAGTCCCACCTGCCTGCTCCTGGCCCATATCCCTCCAGGGAACCCTTGTGATAGTATTTGCATAATACTACATTGCAATGGAATTACAGATTGCTGTGTTTATGTGTAATGATAGTGTAAAGATGAAATTAAATCTACTTTGATTAATTTAAGGTTATCTATACTTTTTCTTCTTGTGAGGTCACTATGAAAATTTCATTGAGCCCATTCTGAGGCTTTGGATGAAGAGTTCTTGTTGATGTGTGGGCAGCACATTTTTGGTCTCAGATGTTACAAATTCTTCTCAGGAACAAAATCTGTATTTCAAAACTTATCTTTTTGGAAATAGAATTTATTAACATCTACATATCAAATGTTACAGATATGCATCACCACTAAATTAGTCCATATGCTTTTTGGAGGCATGGTGGCACAGTGGTTAGCACTGCTGCCTTACAGCGCCAGAGACCTGGGTTCAATTCCCACCTCAGGCAATCGTCTGTGTGGAGTTTGCACATTCTCCCTGTGTCTGTGTGGGTTTCCTCCGGGTGCTTTGGTTTACTCCCACAGTCCAAAGGTATGCAGGTTAGGTGAATTGGTGATGCTAAATTGCCCGTAGTGTTAGGGGTAGGGGAATGGGTCTGGGTGGGTTGGTGTGGACTTGTTGGGCTATTGTTTTTCTCAAAATAGAAGCGTAATAAATGTAGAGAAAAGAACATTTTCTAAGAGAAATATTCAACTTTCAGCAACTTCAGTAAATTTGTAAACTATAAATTACAAGTGAGTGAGCTGCATGGCAGTTGCAATATAATGTGGAGGGAGTGCAGTGATGGTTTACCAGACTGATTCTTGGGATGGCAGGACTGACTGAAGACAGACTGGATTAGATAGTTCTATATTCACTGGAGTTTAGATTATTGATAGGGAATCTCATAGAAACCAGCAAAATTAGACGGGATAAAAATAAGAAGGATGTTCCTGGTGATTGGGAACACAGAAACAAGGATCCACTTCTAAGGATACAGAATAAACCACTTAGAACTGAAATGAGGAGAAATCTGTTCAACCAGAGAGTGATGAGCCTGTGGAATTCTCTACTACAGAAAGCTGTTGATGCCAAAACATTATTTTCAAGATGAAGATAATTATAGTTCTTAGACATAAAGGGATCAAAGTGTATGGGGAGAAAGTGACTGAGTTGGATGATCAGCCATGATCATATTGAATGGCAGAAAAGGCGCAAAGAGTTGAATGGCCTACTCCTGCTCTCATTTTCTTTGTTCTACATTTCTATGAACTTAGCAGCAGCTGAAAAGTTTATGACATTGCATGTAAAGTCCCAGTGAGACATCAGATGATCTGCCTGTGTGCTCATAAACAACAAAAATATCACATTTCGACCAAACACTGCTGCTACAATCAATGCTTTATTTTCCTAGAATGAAAATGTAAACATTAAAGCCTGTCAGATGATCCAAATGACAGAGAGAATCAGGATGCTAGTACATCATTGCTGCTGTTCAGCAAAACAGAGATATAATAATTGGCAAAATCTGATTTTTAGAACCCTGACATTTCTCAGGTTCAAATGGAGACAAATGGATCTGCACCGATGGCTGATATCAGTCAGTCAACATTCGTTAATTTGTGATGAAAATTCACGGGAATGGTTTGACGATAGATGATTCATCAAAGCTCCTACAATAAGCTATAATGGCACAAAATATGCTCTCTGAAGGACAAGGTATTTTGAAGACACTCTACATTTTTCAGGCTGGTCCCAAACTCCCAACTCCACAATCACTCACCTGGAAACTCCCTCCACAGAAACACAACATCACAGAGAACATTAACAAGCCTCTTGAACTCAATTTCTTATGAAAATGTCTCAGTTGATTGAATCTCTTCAAGAATGTAATGAATCAATATACCAGAGTGTAGCGATGAATCTAAAACCACTTAACAAAGTGTTTGAAGCCTAATCCCTGGTCTCTATTATTACTACTTGAAGGGGATATGATGAATTAAGGTCCTTGGCCAGGGATAACACTGAGTAATTATCTTAATCTCAGTTCTGCTCCTGCAGATCTACAGGTAAACCTTATGATACCTTCTTAACAAAATGATGTCAATGTGCAGCCCAGCTCTGGAAGTCCTGCTAACCAGCTGAAAGCTCAGCAAGGGTTCCAACTGAGTGCATGGTTATTGTGCTTGTGGTAGAGACAGATTCCATTCCATATTCAAAATAATAACTTGGCAATTTCTACATCAACCTGAGAGAGTGTGCAGACCCTCCTCCGTTTAACATCTCAACCCAAAGGTACTTATTTCTGACTTACTGGTTTTCTTCAGATTGCCTTCAACACAAAGAATTCCTGTTCTTTGTTCTCTCCCTGCTCCTAGAGCCAAAACAGAGTTTTAATTTAAATTCTTTTCTTGAGTGCCACCTCCTCTATCTTCTTTCCTTCATAAATCTCCTGCTTCTCTTGGGGAACACAGGCAGCTCCTCCAGACACCCCAGTCTGTTCGACGTGATTATCGATCCACATTGTTGCCAGAATCTGATCCCTGGTTCTACTGAGCATTTTTTCTGCCATCAATAAACAGCACCTGCCTGCATTTATATTCCTACAGGCAAGAACCTCCACTGGAGACCAACTTTCTGAAGTCAGATAAAAATTACTGGAATTAATGTTCATATCTTTACCTTAATTATAGCTGCTTTCTTTTCCTTTTTTTTCTCGTTCATCCTTGTGTGCATTTGTGAGTGTGTCTATTGTTCCAAACTTCCCCTGTTCAAGGCATGAATAAACTATATTTCTGTTTTATCCCCAATGGGATTGTTGAGGGTCACTTCCAAAATGGTCTTCACAACAGAGAGGGGAAAAAATGCCACAAATTGCTTTAACAGGAACAGAAAGAAGATGATAGAAAACAAAAAAACATACAAAATAAATACAGAAAAGAAGTCAAAAGTCAAAATGCCGTGTTCATAACAAAAGTTTTTTTGAGGTGATTTACCCACATATTGCCAGCAATGAGGAATGACAGTTTGAGGAGAGGTTGGAAATTGCCAGACAATTCATATTGGGACAGAGAGATTCAAGAGGAGGTCCAATCAATGTTTTCAGAACAATAAGAGGTTTTAATAGAACAGTTTGAAATAAACTGTCCCATCATTCACCAGGATGTTGCCAGCAATGAAGGGTTTGAGTTGTCGGGAGACCATTTTTATTGGAGCGTCAGAGGTTCAGATGTGACATTGTAGAGGTTTATATTTTTTATTTTCATTCAGAGAGAAATTAATATTTAGAACATGAACAAAAAATTATGGGATCTGATTCCGTCAATAATTCTGAAAGGAGATTGGAAAGATAGTTGAGGGTGAGCAAATTGGAGACAAAATTTGGGGTGCAGGATTAAACAGTACTGAACTTCCAAAGGGCTAGCACTTGCATGATGGACTAAATGATCTCCCTCTGTGTTCCAAGTTTCAAGACTGATACTGTTGGCATTAGCTCCAGACAGATACATAGAAAATCAATCTGGCTGTCTTTGCTCTGTGGAGAATTATTTGACCTTATATTGTCCTTTGAATTTTTCTGTGAAACTGTGGTCACGTTTGCTCAGAAATGAGGAATCACAGCTGCCAATGTGCTGTCAATGGTACGTTTGATAACAAAGAAAATCAGGCATCTAATATTTCCTGTGGAATTTATTATTGTTGTATACATTTGTGTAAAACTACATTTTAGACTAAATAAAATAAATTATAATGAGAAAAATATTTTACATTATTAGGTGTTCAAAATTCTGGGGATTTTGGAGTTAAAAAAAGCAATATTCATTTAAATTTCAAATCTGGAGCTTTTTTGATATGAAGGACATGGAAGATATAGAAAATGAGGAAGTAGTTGGTGACATCTTGAAAAATGTCCATATTACAGAGGAGGAAATGCTGGATGTCTTGAAATGCGTAGAAGTGGATAAATCCCCAGGACCTGATCAGGTGTACCCGAGAACTCTGTGGGAAATATTGCTGGGCCCCTTGCTGAGATACAGAGGAACCTTGATATTCTGAAGGACATGGTGGGGAGTATTTCATTTGGTTAATTGAATTCCAGATAATCGAACGCGAGATAACATAGTTTAGCCAAGCATTGGGACCTTGCGATCTTGTCTTAGATAAGGATGAACGAGAAAAAAAAGGAAAAGAAAGCAGCTATAATTAAGGTAAAGATATGAACATTAATTCCAGTAATTTTTATCTGACTTCAGAAAGTTGGTCTCCAGTGGAGGTTCTTGCCTGTAGGAATATAAATGCAGGCAGGTGCTGTTTATTGATGGCAGAAAAAATGCTCAGTAGAACCAGGGATCAGATTCTGGCAACAATGTGGATCGATAATCACGTCGAACAGACTGGGGTGTCTGGAGGAGCTGCCTGTGTTCCCCAAGAGAAGCAGGAGATTTATGAAGGAAAGAAGATAGAGGAGGTGGCACTCAAGAAAAGAATTTAAATTAAAACTCTGTTTTGGCTCTAGGAGCAGGGAGAGAACAAAGAACAGGAATTCTTTGTGTTGAAGGCAATCTGAAGAAAACCAGTAAGTCAGAAATAAGTACCTTTGGGTTGAGATGTTAAACGGAGGAGGGTCTGCACACTCTCTCAGGTTGATGTAGAAATTGCCAAGTTATTATTTTGAATATGGAATGGAATCTGTCTCTACCACAAGCACAATAACCATGCACTCAGTTGGAACCCTTGCTGAGCTTTCAGCTGGTTAGCAGGACTTCCAGAGCTGGGCTGCACATTGACATCATTTTGTTAAGAAGGTATCATAAGGTTTACCTGTAGATCTGCAGGAGCAGAACTGAGATTAAGATAATTACTCAGTGTTATCCCTGGCCAAGGACCTTAATTCATCATATCCCCTTCAAGTAGTAATAATAGAGACCAGGGATTAGGCTTCAAACACTTTGTTAAGTGGTTTTAGATTCATCGCTACACTCTGGTATATTGATTCATTACATTCTTGAAGAGATTCAATCAACTGAGACATTTTCATAAGAAATTGAGTTCAAGAGGCTTGTTAATGTTCTCTGTGATGTTGTGTTTCTGTGGAGGGAGTTTCCAGGTGAGTGATTGTGGAGTTGGGAGTTTGGGACCAGCCTGAAAAATGTAGAGTGTCTTCAAAATACCTTGTCCTTCAGAGAGCATATTTTGTGCCATTATAGCTTATTGTAGGAGCTTTGATGAATCATCTATCGTCAAACCATTCCCGTGAATTTTCATCACAAATTAACGAATGTTGACTGACTGATATCAGCCATCGGTGCAGATCCATTTGTCTCCATTTGAACCTGAGAAATGTCAGGGTTCTAAAAATCAGATTTTGCCAATTATTATATCTCTGTTTTGCTGAACAGCAGCAATGATGTACTAGCATCCTGATTCTCTCTGTCATTTGGATCATCTGACAGGCTTTAATGTTTACATTTTCATTCTAGGAAAATAAAGCATTGATTGTAGCAGCAGTGTTTGGTCGAAATGTGATATTTTTGTTGTTTATGAGCACACAGGCAGATCATCTGATGTCTCACTGGGACTTTACATGCAATGTCATAAACTTTTCAGCTGCTGCTAAGTTCATAGAAATGTAGAACAAAGAAAATGAGAGCAGGAGTAGGCCATTCAACTCTTTGCGCCTTTTCTGCCATTCAATATGATCATGGCTGATCATCCAACTCAGTCACTTTCTCCCCATACACTTTGATCCCTTTATGTCTAAGAACTATAATTATCTTCATCTTGAAAATAATGTTTTGGCATCAACAGCTTTCTGTAGTAGAGAATTCCACAGGCTCATCACTCTCTGGTTGAACAGATTTCTCCTCATTTCAGTTCTAAGTGGTTTATTCTGTATCCTTAGAAGTGGATCCTTGTTTCTGTGTTCCCAATCACCAGGAACATCCTTCTTATTTTTATCCCGTCTAATTTTGCTGGTTTCTATGAGATTCCCTATCAATAATCTAAACTCCAGTGAATATAGAACTATCTAATCCAGTCTGTCTTCAGTCAGTCCTGCCATCCCAAGAATCAGTCTGGTAAACCATCACTGCACTCCCTCCACATTATATTGCAACTGCCATGCAGCTCACTCACTTGTAATTTATAGTTTACAAATTTACTGAAGTTGCTGAAAGTTGAATATTTCTCTTAGAAAATGTTCTTTTCTCTACATTTATTACGCTTCTATTTTGAGAAAAACAACTCACGTTCTTTCTGCCATGATGTTTCAACTGCTTAAATTCTATTTCAGCGTCTTCTAATCTCGGGGAAATTTTACTGAGAGTCATGTGTGTTCGAAGTATGTAATCTGTGAGGCTTCTATCAACATATTCTCTATTAATGGGTTTTACAAGAGCCTTGGGAAAAGTTGATGAAAAGAGAGATCTGGGAGTTCAGGTCCATTGTACACTGAAGGTTGCAGCACAGGTGGATAGAGTGGTCAAGAAGGCAGATGATATGCTTCCTTTCATCGGACGGGGTATTGAGTAAAAGAGCTGGTAGTCATGTTAAAATTGTACAAGACATTGGTTTGGCCGCATTTAGAATATTGTGTACAGTTCTGGTTGCCACATTACCAAAAGGATGTGGACGCTTTGGAGAGGGTGCAGAGAAGGTTTACGAGGATGTTGCCTGGTATGGAAGGTGCTGGCTATGAAGAGAGGTTGAGTAGGTTAGGATTGTTTCATAAGAAAAAAGGAGATTGAGGGGGGACCTGATTGAGGTCTACAAAATCATGAAGTGTATAGACAGGGTAGACAGAGATAAGTTTTTTCCCAGGGTGAAGGATTCAGTAGTGAGACGTCACGCTTTCAAAGTGAGGGGTGAAAATTTTAAAGGGGACACACATTGCAAATACTTTATACAGAGGGTGGTAGGTGCCTGGAACACATTGCCAGCAGAGGTAGTAGAGGCAGGCACAGTAGATTCATTAAAGATGCATTTGGACAGATGCATGAGTAGGTGGGGAGCAGAGGGATACAGATGCTTAGGAATTGGGCAACAAGTTTTGACCATAGATTTGGATCGGCTCAGGCTTGGAGGGCTGAAGGGCCTGTAGCTGGGCTGTAAATTTTCTTTGTTCTTTGTTCTTCATCAACTGACGTGAAGGATTTGGTGAGGGTGTCAGAGTGGAGGACAGGTATAAACTTTCTGACAGTTATTAACAAATCCCCCCATCCAACTTTGCAAATGTTCTGAATTTGTGTTAATTCTGAATGGGCTGCAAATATACCCCTAAAACCTTGAACGCAACAGAACCCAAAGCCAGAAAAGGTATTTTAGAAAGGGAATGCAGGAAATTTTCCAGGATTGTTCTGGGATAAAGGATCTCAGTTACAAGGAGAAGGCAGAAACTTTTGGATTGTTCTCCTTAACAGGGAGGTTAATTGGTGATTCCATGAAGACTTTTGAAATGGTAGGACACTTCAGCAGGATAGAGAGAAAAGAATCTCTCTCATGGACAATAAATATGGGTGATAGATTCAAACGATTTTCACTCAGGAAATTGCAGGATATGAAACACTCTCCATCAAACATGACAGAAGCTGATATGAAAATTACAGCTGCTTGGGAAT
Organism: Chiloscyllium plagiosum; assembly: GCF_004010195.1. NCBI lineage: Eukaryota > Metazoa > Chordata > Chondrichthyes > Orectolobiformes > Hemiscylliidae > Chiloscyllium > Chiloscyllium plagiosum. The sequence goes on from NC_057738.1 coordinate 44,186,420, forward strand.
ATGGAATTAACAGGGTTCAAGTCAAACTATGGTGGACTGTAACTCAACAGGACTATTCTTTCAAAGATGTGGCCTCCTCTATGTTGGGGAGACAGGCCGCCTACTTGTGGAACATTTCAGAGAACACCTCTGGGACACCCGCACCAACCAACCCAACCACCTCGTGGCTCAACACTTCAACTCCCCCTCCCACTTCACCAAGGACATGCAGGTCCTTGGACTCCTCCATCGCCAGACCATAGCAACATGACGGCTGGAGGAAGAGCGCCTCATCTTCTGCCTAGGAACCCTCCAACCACAAGGGATGAACTCAGAATTCTCCAGCTTCCTCATTTCCCTTCCCCCCACCTTGTCTCAGTCCCAACCCTCGAACTGAGCACCACCTTCCTAACCTGCAATCTTCTTCCTGACCTCTCCGCCCCCACCCCCACTCCGGCCTATCACCCTCACCTTAACCTCCTTCCACCTATCGCATTTCCAACGCCCCTCCCCCAAGTCCCTCCTCCCTACCTTTTATCTTACCCTGCTTGGCACACTTTCCTCATTCCTGAAGAAGGGCTCATGCCCAAAACGTCGATTCTCCTGTTCCTTGGATGCTGCCTGACCTGCTGCGCTTTTCCAGCAACACATTCTCAGCTCTGATCTCCAGCATCTGCAGTCCTCACTTTCTCCTATTCTTTCAAAGGACCAACGCAGGTCTGATCAGCTCATTAGCCTTTGTGATGTAGGTTTCAATGATTTTATGTGGCAATTGCGAGAAGTGATTTGAGAGACGTATCATCGCAATGTCTTTCTTACCGCAGGTACTAACAGACAGTGCTAATCTCATCCTAGTCCTCATACAGCTCCTGCAGGATAGGTCAATGCCTCCTCATTGGAGGCACAGACACCGTCTCTTGATTGCGGACAGCTATGAGCCTGTTATCCTTCTTCAGCTCCTTGGGGAAATGTTACAAGATGCCCTCTCGAGGGGCATTCAGTATCTTGCTAGAACCATTAGATCACTGCCATTCCCAATCATTGATCACTGGATTCTGGCTCTTGTGGAAGGAAGATATCATGGATATGAGACTTTTCACTTTCAGGTAGGAGTTTGACTGCTGCCTGGAGGAGTTAGAGAAAACATGCCCAGACAGACGTACTTCACAATATCAACAACATTTGCATTTATTTATCTTTGTTAAAATATCTCAAGCCCTTTCACTAAAGCGTTATGGGACAGAATCTACCACTGAGCCACACAAAGTGCTCTTAGCCAGAGTGACCAATATCTGACCAAAATCTAAAAGGGTGAGAGAGAGTTTGAGCTGTAGACTGTTCAAGCAGGACCTGCCAACATGAAACAAAGCCACCAATCCCATGAAGCTCATGATCTAACTGAGATACCCATCAGAGAGAACAGAGAGGACATCAGTTCATTCAAATCGAGACCACTGCTTCAACACAGCACTCTCTCTCTGTATTTCACTGAGGTGTTAAATTTAGTGTTCAATTGTCTGGCGTGGGAATCAAAGTCACTTTTGTCAATTTATTCACAGGATATAAATATAGCTGTCTAGACTAGAATTTAATGCTCATCCCACCCCTGACAACAGACAGACTAGAGTCTAAACTAATGTTCAGTGTTTTATCATTCAGATTATCAATGTACCTTTAAGAGACTGCTTGTGATATCATCATTGCAATGTAGCATCTGACCTGAGGATACAAAGATCTCAGACTCCATCTTCTTTGGGATTGCTTCAAGCATGACATGCCAACGTTTACGCACTCCTCTTTATAACCGACGTAGCTTAATGTCAACCCAGACACCGATGTATCTGTGGTTGAAATATATGTCTACAGTAGTGAGCTGCAATAAATATCTGTTGGATTTTTCAGCATAATGCCAACCACATTTTGTTCCTATGTTACAGTCTAACATCATCACTGCATCAGGTATAAATACCCTCCTGGAAGTAAAACACATGACACAATGAGCCCCCAAAATGCATATTTGCCTCATCTCAATATGATGTGAAGGTGCTGGTATTGGATTGGGGTGGACAAAGTCAGAAGTCACCTTACACCAGGTTATAGTCCAACAGGTTTATTTGAAATCACCAGCTTTTGGAGTACTGCTCCTTTGTCATCTGACATCCTAACCTCATTTCATTATGATAGAGTGATCTACTCCAACATTATGTTAGATATCAACAATCACAGAGCAAAAATAAACAGGGCTATTCAGTCATAATAGTTTCATATGTTGACATCAAACACACTCTAGGTCAAAGGAAATTTCATGCTGGTATAAAATGACAATTAATATCAACACAATCTCTCACAGTATCTTTAGTTGTTCCTTGTGGAGTGTTTCTCTGATCTGAAATCCACAGGGATCCATAGTGATACAATAAACACATCTCCAAAGGGCCTGGACACAGTCATGATTTGCTGCTCATTAAAGTTAATGGGTGAAAAATGACAGACTGTGTTTTGTGATCACCTGCAGTTCGCTCCTAGAGATACAAGGCCCTGCTGGTAATATCTTATACCCATTTGCTCACCTCTATGCACTGCTAAATGCAAACTTCAATTTTCTTACTTTTCTTTTTCACAGACTTTGGTTTCTCTCGGTTATATCTTATTCCACCTGCTCTTGATTTCTTCTCTGTCTTTCCTCTTAGCGCACATTCTCACCTCTGTCTGATACTTTATGTTCAGAATTGCTTTCTTTCTTTTTAAAAAAGAATGACTTCCATGACCTCACAATGTGTTGTAGTGCTTTACAGTTACTTTTAAAATGCACTCTCTTTTGTAAAGCAGGAAACATGGCAATCAATTTGCACGTAGCAAGTTCCTGCACACTGTACTGTGATATAATCAGATAGTTTGATTTTGGAATTGTGATTAAGGAATAAATAAGGAACCAAAAAGAAATTCCAAATAAAAAGCACAATCTGCAGATGCTGAGAATCTGAACCAAACACAGAGAATGCCGGAGAAACTCAGCAGGTCTGGCAGCATCTGTGAAGAGACAAACAGAGTTGACATTTCAAGTCTTTTCAGAACAGAGAAATAGCAATACCAGACTTGAAATAGTTTGCATGGAAGCATTGCAGTCAGGCTGCCTCTCTTATAAGTGGGCTGCACCTATGGTACAGAGGTTGCCTGGGCTAACGTTAAGCTATTCAGATACTTACAGTCCATCAGCATGCCATGCTCCAAGTAACCCTCGTAAGATGGAGTGTGGGACTTTTGTATCCTCTGGTTATAAGATTGCTACAGTGGTGAGATCATTAGCAAGTCTCTTAATGTTGTAAAGAGGTGAGGTGGGTATGGCTGTCTTTGATATCAAGGCTACATTTCACCAATTGTGGCATCAAGGAACTTTAGCAAAACTAAAGTGAATGGGACTCATGGGAAACTCCCGGACTGGAGTCAGATCTAGCACAAGAATGTAATGGTTGCTTGAGTTCAATCATCTCAGTACCAATAGCACCATAGGATAAAGCAGCCTACTTGACACAATATCCACAAACAACCACTCCCTCCACCATCAATGTTCAGTAGCAGCAGTGTGCAGTATCTACAAGATGCATTGTAGAAATTCACCAAGGCTCCTTAGACAGCAACGTCTAACCCCATAGTCACTGCCATTTTAAAGGACAAGGACAATAGATACATGGGCACACCACCCCCTGCAAGTTCCCTTCCAAGCCACTCACCATCCTGACTTGAAAATATTGTTGCTGGGCCAGAATCCTGGAACTCCCTCCCAAAGGCATTGTGGATCTACCTTCTTCCATCATGTTGTTTGATGGGTTTGATTCCTGGGATGAGGGAATTGTCCTGTGAAGTGAGGTTAAGTAGTCTAGAATTTGTTTTCTCAAGTTTTGAGAATTAGAGGTTATTCAATTGAAACATTTGACATACTTTAGCAGCTTGGCAACATGGTTGCTGACATGCAAAGAAAATAGTTTCGTCCTTTCTGTAATTAAACTATAAGTAAAAGTCTATGTTGTTTGATGGGTTTGATGCCATACTATGAGTTTGGATTCAAGACAACCTGGTCAAGAAGGCAAAAATCAAGAAGTGGCCTCAGACTTAAACTACTGGCTAACAACTTATTCTAAGTTAAAAATAAATGCTGCTACATAGCTAGTCGTCGATATCTCAGACTTTTACTTATAGTTTAATTACAGAAAGGACGAATCTATTTTCTTTGCATGTCAGCAACCATGTTGCCAAGCTGCTAAAGTATGTCAAAGGTTTCAATTGAATAACCTCTAATTCTCAAAACTTGAGAAAACAAATTCTAGACTACTTAACCTCACTTCACAGGACAATTCCCTCATCCCAGGAACCAGTCCAGTGAGTCTGTCATTACACTCTCAGTCGGGTAGCTTTATTCACCCCAAAAATAAAGCGAATAAACTGTACACAATATTTCAGGTGCAGCCTCTCTCATGCAGTGTAAGATTCACAAAAATGGTCTGACCTTCATTCTTTCGAATGTTATCATACAAAGACTTTAATGTCATTTTTGCAATTACAACTAAGTCTCAACTCCTTCACTGTATCTTGAATTAAATAGGATTAGGTGTATTCTGATGGTGTAATGTCATTTTAAACTGAACCCTCGAAAATTATGTTGACCACTTTGCCTGTAAAACAAATCAAGGGGAAATTAATTCCTATTTCTTCTTTCTAATAACGTGTGCTATAAAAAGAAATTCTTTCATGCTTCCGCACTTACCTATCTCAAAGGCTTTCAGTGGCACTCTATAAAAATTTACAGGACTTAAAATGATTGCAGCTCTGTACCAATTAATGAATTATACTTGGATTATGTAGCTGCCAGTGACTAGAATGAACTACACTATTGGAACATGATGAAATTGGTTTGGCATTCAATCTTGCAACCCAGATAAATGAACTGTTCAGCTCGCAACAAAATAGAAACTTTAATTCCAAGGATGATGCCAGGCATGAGAAATTACTGTTTTCAGAAGGATGAGATGCTGGAATTATTTCTCCTGGGACAGAGAAGACTGCCTCATTTAACTTTGTCAGATGACGATGTGAAAGCAGAAAACTGTTTTCTCTGGTTGGGATATTCTTGAGGACCCTGAGAATGATGACTTAAAGAAGGAGGAAATTGGTCAAGATAATAAAGACAAAATATTTTGATGCTGGAAATCTGAAACAAACACAGAGAATGCTGGTGAAACTCAGCAGCTCTGGCAATATCTAAGGAGGAGAAACAGAGTTAATGTTTCAAGTCTAGTATGGCTTCTTCAGAACTGTTGGTCAGGAGGGTTTTTTTGAAGTTGTTTGAGGATTACAACATCTTGCTAAAGTGAATTGTAGTGGTTTACTCTGTTTTGAAACAAAAAGGTAGAAATCTATTTTGAATAGAGAACAAATCAAGGCCAAATATTTAACAGGTATAAAGGGTGGCTGGTGGGATTGCTTCAACATTGATCACTCAAATTGCAGACTTAAATTCAAGAGGATAAATTGACTCACCCCATGCTGTGACTGTCCACAGTCCTATGTTAATTGAATTTTTAATAGGCTCACACAAAAGAATAAAAATTTTGAGAAATAAGAACGTTAATCTCTCCTTTCTTTTTAAATTATGTGGAGGTGCCCGTGTTGGACTGGGGTAGACAAAGTGAGAAGTCACACGACATCAGGTTATAGTCTGACAGGTTTGTTTGAAATCACAAGCTTTCAGAGTGCTGTCCCTTCATCAGATGAAATCTTTACCTGATGGACTATAACCTGGTGTTGTGTGACTTCTGACTTCTTTTTAAAAGACAACAAATCAGAATGTTATTTTCCTCCATTTCTGTTGCACAACTTTATTTAATAATATGTTGACAATGAGTTATTTAATCAGGGCATTGAAAAAAGTTTAACTGAAATAAAACTTTTAAAAAGCTTGTTTTCATCGCCAGTGATGACACAGGTACCTCAATAGTCAAAGAATAGTAAAAAAAAATTGACAGTAAGATCTTAACCTAAGAGCATAGCGAGTTTTGAGAAGATTTGTAGCTCAGGTTGAGGTTCTGGATGTAGGTTTGCTCGCTATGAAACTTCCATCTTAGCAAGGAAACCTACATCCAAAACTAAGAGTAAGAATAGGCCATTCAGCCCTTCAAGCCTGCTCCACCATTCAATGTGATCATGGGTGATCAAACTCAACTGTCTGAAAATCTACTGTCAGTATAAGAGATTGGGAAGTGAAGGAGTTGAGTATAGCCATCAGCCTCTGAAGATTATTTTCCACACAGGGTGACAGATATTCCTGTTTGTTTTGCCTTTACATAAAAGAGAAGTGCATGAATCACGCTTGGTGTCATTTAGAATACTGTCTACTCTTGGCGAGAGCCCATGACTTTGCTTCTGTGGTTTACCGAGGAAAAAGAATAAAAGGAATCGTGCAGTAACGTTTGTCCATTTTAAAGAGTTTATTACAGAACATATATCATCCAAGATAATTCAATTGTTAAACAAACCATGGCATAAGTTTCCAACCAGAGAAATCATCTTGATCATGATTGAAACAGTCCAACATGCATATAAGTCTGTGTTGAATGTTTAGTTTTGAGGAGTTGGTCATGTGAGACAAAATAGCTGAATTGGCTTAGAAAGAGGTAGCCAATTAATTCTCACTGCCTGTGGTTCTTAACAAAAAGAAACATACACAACACAGAGGTACTGCCTATTAAAAAACAGAAGCTTGCATTATAGAGCTCTGCCAATATGTCAAATGCATTTCATTAAAGTGGAGCAGGAAACACCAAGAATAAGTGGGAAACAAAATCAACAAGTGTTAACTGAAGACAGACTTTAACAATCAAATTTTTTGCTATTCACTCACAGGACATGGATGCTGCTGGCTGGACCAGCATTTATTGCCTAGTTAACATTTGGCAATGTTATTGCCAAAATAACATTCTGATTTATTGCCTAGTTACCCTTGAGAAGGTGGTGGTGAGCTGCCTTCTTGAAGCACTGAGGTCCATGTGCTGTTGGTAGGCCCACAAAACATTATGAAGGGAGTTCCAGGATTTTTAACCAGTGACACTGAAGGAACAGTGATATATTCCCTAGTCAGGATGAATTAACAATAAATTTGATTAAACAATAAACAAATTTAATTAGGGAGTACCAGAATGCAGACACTTCTCAGTATTTTATCAAACATGTTGGTGAAAGGATAGGCACTTGCTGTTTTTCTATTTGAATGATGCCCTCCTCTTATTTATTCCAGTTGCTTTTCAAATTTATGACTTATTTTTCATTAGGCCTGCAGGAGATGTGGGAGCCAACATTTGTTACTCTTTCCTGATTGACCTAGAACTGAGGTCAGTCAAAAGACAGTTGCATTGCTTGGGGTCAATGCAAGAAAGGGCCAGACCAGGTGGTGTTTACATAAAGATGACATATGGCCACCATTGCTGAGATCAGTTTTCAATTTCAGAGATGTTAGTGACTTGTATTCAAGTACGACATTTAGCTTTGATAGGTTTTCAGCCCATGTCGTACGAACACAATGGATTATTAACTTGAGTGGCATTATCATTACACCATCATTTGTCTCAAAAAGACATCAGAGATAAGAACAGGAAGAGATCATTCAAGTCTATGAACCTGCTCCATCATTCAAAATGAGCAAGGTTAATCTTCCTATGACCTTTCCTCCCAATTCCCCTATCCCTTGAATTCCCCAGCAACATTTTGATATCAACCTTGAACATTCTCAATGACTCAACATATGCAGCCCTATGAGTTAGCGAACCCTGATACCACACTCTGGAGGGCTAGACAGTTTCCATAGTTTGATGGGTAATCTTTGACATTGATCCCACTGGAAGCAGGCATTCCAAAGTGGACCGCAGTTGTGATGGTGAGTTATTGTTTGAATCTTTCCATCATTTGACCTGTGAAACATTGAAACAGGTAATTGGCCCAGACATATAAATCGCACCCCAGCTCGCCAAACTGAAAACCTTCCTCACTATCCGATAAAGCATCTACTCCATCACTGTCCCTGAGCTTAATCAATCATTAAAGATGTGATAGATAAATTAATGAACTTATAAATATTCCAACCTTGAGGAAATTAAGCCTGCAATAGGCAGCAGATCCCTTCCACCAGGGGTCCAGACTCCACGAGGGGCATTTAGCTGCTGCCCTTCCTCCACCTCCAGACCCAAAGCCACAACCCAGGCCAGGATCCATCTCTGGTAGTGCCACTGGAAAAAGTGACTACAGTCAGTAATTCATTTGAGCCTTTGGCCTGGATCCCTGCAGAAAAGTGAGTGATAGTGAGTGAGATCATGAGGTATGAGATGTGCGGGCAGGTGCGGCATTGTACAGCGTCATAGAAAAGGGCAGGGATTGACTCTTGGAGTGAACCCCAATCTGGGGACTCACAAACAAAGATTGGGTGCCTTTGAATTGAGTCCTCACCCAACCCAGGATGTCACAAATAACCTGACAGATTTGGATATGTGGTCTCCCTTCATAGAGACATAGATTCATAGAGATGTACAGCACGGAAACAAATCCTTCAGTCCAACTCGTCCATGCCGACCAGATATCCCAAACAAATCTAGTCCCACCTGCCAGCACCCGGCCCATATCCCTCCAAAGTTTTCCTATTCATATACTCATCCAGATGCCTTTTAAATGTTGCAATTGTACTAGCCTCCACCACTTCCTCTGGCAGCTCATTTCAGACACGTACCACCCTCTGCAAGAAAATGTTGCCCCTTAGGTCCCTTTTAAATCTTTCCCCACTTATCCTAAACCCATGCCCTCTAGTTCTGGACTCCCTCACCCCAGGGAAGAGACTTTGTCTATTTATCCTATCCTCATAATGTTATAAACCTCTATAAAGTCACCCCTCAGCTTCTGATGCCCCAGGAAAAACAGCCCCAGCCTATTTAATCTCTCCCAATAGCTCAAATCTTCCAATCGTGGCAACATCCTTGTAGATCTTTTCTGAACCATTTCAAGTTTCACAACATCCTTCCAATAAATAATAGCATACCAAATACCTTCGCTATCCTATCTACCTGTGACTCTGCCTTCAAGGAACTATGAACCTGCACTCCAAGGTCTCTTTGTTCAGCAACACTCTCCAGGATCTTACCATTAAGTATATACGTCCTGGTAAGGTTTGCTTTCCCAAAATGCAGCGCCTCGCATTTATCTGAATTAAACTCCATCTGCCATTTCTCAGCCCATTGGCCCATCTGGTCCAAATCCCGTTGTAATCTGAGGTAACCTTCTTCACTATCCATTACACCTCCAATTTTGTTGTCATCTGAAAACTTACTTACTATACCTCACATCTAAATCCTTTGTATAAATAACGAAAAGAAGTGGAGCCAGCACCGATCCTTGTGGCACTCCACTGGTCATAGGCCTCCAGTCTGAAAAACAACCCCCCACCACCACCCTCTGCCTTCTACCTTCGAGCCAGTTCTGTATCCAAATGGCTAGTTCTCCCAGTATTCCATGAGATCTAACCTTGCTAATCAGTCTCCCATGGGGAACCTTGTCGAAAGCCTTATTGAAGTCCATATGATGAGCTCCTGACCTTCTGCTGGCTAATGTCAGTCAAAAAGGGAAGTCGCGGAAGTGTGCATGAATTGCTCATTTAAGGGCCTCCATTGATCTCTGGCTGAACAAGTAACTAGACATTTTACTGTGTTGGATTTAGAGGAAGATGGTTGTTATTGTGTTTGGGCTGGTACTTTAGAAGGTAATGCTTTGGGAAATGGGTTAATTTCTTACCATGACTGCTGGAGGAAAATTTAAATTCAATGACCAAACTCTGTAAGTGAGTGTAAGTGGTATCATGTTCCACTGTAATCTCATGATGAGCAGCATACCTCAACATAAATGAAGACTTAAATAATTGAACCTTTTGTTTTTGAATGAAAGTGAACTATTTCTGACCTACCCACCAAGGATAAAGGTCTGGCCTTTAACAATTCATGCTCTCCCTGCCCCCCTCCTCCGCCATGTCAATCTTGTAGTTTTTGTAACATAGGTCCATATCTGTGAGTAATTTGTTAAATGGCAGTGACAATGGCAGGTAGGATAACTGACCCCATCTACTCCCATTCACTAGGCCGGCTGCATCTTCCTTTCTTTTCTTTTTATTTCTCCATTTATCTTTCATGTCAAACTTCTTCTTTTCTTCCTTTGGTGGCTATGGTGGATGAAGACTGTTGCGAGGGGCTCTCGCAATGGTGATGGATTGGCGTGTCGGAACTGTTGCTTATGGCCATGGTGGCAATATGATGGCTAGAGCAGAGGCTACAGGTGCTGGGTCCGGTCTGTTCCTTCTGGTTATGGTGATGATGTAGCAGTATTATAGTGGGTCTGGCACGGAAATCCTTGTGACAGTGACGAGGGGGCTGCGGCACTGGCAGAGGTGTTGTGGGTCTGGTCTGTTCTGCCTTGCTATGGCAACCTCAGCAGTGGCTGCGGGGACGTATTCTGGAGCCCCTTCAGAAACCTAGGCAAGGAAAGGTGAACTTGGTCTTGATTATTGCTTCTTTGTATCTTCTGTAATTAAAATGGCTGGAGTATGGCGACTTAAATACTTTTCACTGTATATTTCTGAATACAAGTGACAATAAATTACAATACTATTCTATAAATGCTGTTTAGAGTTTGTTTGTGATTTAAAATGGAAGCAGATGGTGATAGGCGCTGACTCATCTCTGATTTACATAGAATATGCAGAAGAACATTAAACCCTCTGGGTACATTGAGAGAATTGGCACACTTCTGGCAGTTAGTTACTGATTGCTTCTGATTAAAGTTGTAAACCTACTGTTCTCGTAAAAGAATAGCTCCCTAAAATTGAATTGATAATTATGAAGAGATTTTAATATTATGTCTCCAACATAAAATATTTTTGTCAACATTGCATAATCGTCAATCTTCATTGTTTCACTTCACCTTCTCTGAACATTGATTCTATTCCATTAACTCCATTAAGTGAGGGGGTTTGCATCTCACTTTTAATAGCTCTCACAAACCTCTTTCTTTCCTTATTCACTGACTAACAAATAGTGACACAGCCTCTTGTTTTAGACATTATTAATTAACCTGTTCAAAGATGTTATGATACACACCTGGAGCAGGTGGGATTTGAATCTGGGCTTTCTGACTCAGAAGTAGGAACACCACCAGAACAGCCCTCATCCTGTTTTCTATCTCCTGCTGTACATTGCATTGAGCGTTGATTAGTTCATCTGGCTGGTTTGTGGTGCAGACTGATGCCAACAGAATGAGGTCCATTCTCACACTGGCTGAGGTTACTATGAAGAACTCTCCTTCTCAACTTCTCCCCTCACTGAGAAATGGTGACCCTCAGGTTAAGCTCACTCCAGTCATATCTCTCTAATGAGAGAGCAGCTCCAAGGTGCAGTCAGACAGTGATGATTTGTCCGTTACATTGTGCTACAGGAGTGATTTTTCTTTGCCGGCTAGTACTTCCTGGTCTTTCCATTTTCATCCCCCCTCCATCCCATCCTCTTCATTGTTACACCTTGTGACCTAACCATCAACAGAATTAATGGAAGCTTGATAGAATCTGCTCAACTTTGCTCCATATCTTCCTTCCATCAAGATAGATCGTTGATGCTGAGATAAGGATGCATATTTTGGGACTGATACCCTCTATCCCATATATGATGTACAAATGCTGGTGTTGGACTGGGGTGGATAAAGTCAGCGGTCACACCACGCCAGCTTATACTTTAACAGGTTTATTTGAAATCTCAAGCTTTCAGCGCACTACTCCTTTGTCAAATCCTGCAAATACTTGTTCTAGTGTAGTAATTCTTGCATAGAAATTCAAATACCCTGCACATCTTTGGACTGCGGGAGGAAACCAAAGCACAGCTTGAAGAAATTGTGGAGCTTAATAGTCTTTAACTATGAACAACTGTCAGCTGCAAGATAAAGGCAGAGGGTTGAGGCAGTGACTGAGCTAAAAACAAGTCTTGTTCCTTACTACAAGAACAGACACACCAAGTCCAAATAAGGCTCAATTGTTTAAAAATCTGATGTGTCTTCCTGAGTTATTATTCTAAGCTCGGGTAAGCTATGAACGCTCAGACTGGGTTCTCACTGAAAACAAATAACAGAAGATTTATTCACAGAGCAACTAAATACATGACAAATAAATACAAAATAAATTGCAACACTATCACAGACAATGGGCTCAAGCAGCTTGACGAATTGACTTTCCTGATGGATTGCAAAATACAACAGCAGCTATTCAAGATGGATCTGATACCTTTACACAGGAATATCATGTGCAATAATGTCACACTGATGTTATGAATCAACTCTCTCAAAGATACATGTTTGCCTGATCAGCTATGTACACAATATCAAAATACGATGTGGTACCCATCAACTTCTTACACTATTTTCTTCAAGCGGCCTCCCTACCTCTTAGATTCCCTACCGTAAAGAAACAGACCATTTGGCCCAACAAGTTCACACCAACCGTCCAAACAGTATCCCACCCAGATCCATTCCCCTGCATTTCCCCTAATTAATACATCTAACCTACATATGCCTGGACTCTATGGGCAATTTAGTACGGCCAATTCACCCATCCTGCACATCTTTGGACTGTGGAAGGAAACCAGAGCACCCGGAGGAAGTGCAGACAAGGGGAAAATGTACAAACTCCACACAGACAGTAGCCCAAGACTGGGATCGAACGCGGGTCGCTGGCGCTGTGAGGCAGGAATACTAACCACAGAGTCACATTTTTATGTTGGTAAAATTATTTGTTTTGCTTTTCAAGTTATATTTAGCTGTGTATTTGAATTTCTATGCAAGAATTATTACACTAGAATAAGTATTTGCGGGATTTGACAAAGGAGTAGTGCGCTGAAAGCTTGAGATTTCAAATAAACCTGTTAAGAGTATAAGCTGGCGTGGTGTGACTGCTGACTTTGTCCACCCCAGTCCAACACCAGCATTTGCACATCATATACAGGATAGAGGGTGGTTTCCACCACTATTTTCCTCACTGCCTCTGTAATGCCTAGAACGTGCCTGCCTTGCCAAGATATTTGGTTTTGGAAAATTTACCCAGAATGAATGGTTGTTTGTTTCTTCGTAACCTGTTCCATATTTCTTGCTAAGCATTTTGATTTGAGGTGATATTGAATAGTTTTAACATTATACTTTTGTAGCCACTATGTGCACTTGGGCAACTTCAAATGTAATTAAGATCCCAAGTCGCAACACAGAAACATTAACAATCTGTACAAGATCATGGGATTTGTGAAAGAGATTATCCTTAGGCCAGTGATCTGAAAATGTTTGCTTACACACATGGGTTATCAGTTGATCTTGATATTCAGTGCTTTTCTTTGATTATAAATGTTTTCTAAAAACAAAAGTGTTTGGGAGAGTCCATTTCCAGTGTCAGATCAGTGACAGGAAGTCCATTTTGTCACATAGCATAGCGTCGCCCCATGTACAGCAACTCGTACTGATGATTACAAGACAAGTGGAAAGCTGCTGTTAATGTGGAACTATAAAACCACTTGGTGAGCAATTGCAGTTGAGAAAATTGACTGCATGAGTTTGAGGACTTTGAGGAAGAAGTAAGGAGATGTTTTACTTCTCTACCACTCTCCCCGTAAGAACTGGTTATGGTCTTTCTTGTTTTAAATCTTATTTAATTTGGAAAGGTGAACTTACCCACAATGTGAAATGAGGGTCAGAGAATGACAAGAGATGGTGGAAACAGGAGCTCTGAATATTTAGGAGTATATTGCATTCAGCGACAGTAGGAATGTAAGAAGGTTGAGAGTTAATGACAAGTCTTCAATGTCGTCTCATTTCAGTGGAATCAGGATGTGAAGTTGCTCGTGGTAATTGTCCCCCTATCAGTAACATCTAATAGTGCTTTGTGTTTTAACTACTTGGACATTAAAGCTGGGCATTGCAGTGGCAGGATAAATATATTTCTCTTGTGATAATGTCTAAAAAAACTAACCCATGGGTAATTAAGTGGGCAAAGCATTAAATTCGTGAAAAGCATGAGGCTGTGGTAACATATAGCAGTGTAGCTTATTGTGCTGTGCTGTTCTCTTGAATTTTTCAATTAACTATTGAGGAACCTTGTGGAGAAGGGTCTTCGGTATTAGTGTGAATTAAATTGAATTAGCCTTTATTGCTACATACATTCTGAGTATAGTGAAAAACTTATACATCGCCACAAGTGTGGCTGGCTGTGCATAACTTTTAATATCGCACAGTGTGCAGAATGTCAAGGAATTGCAGATGTCTTGTAGCTCTCTTTCTCTATCACAGGTCAAGACTTACATCTGTTTTATGAAGAGCTTTAGTTAAACGCACTAACTTACAATTGCAAGTTGTTGTCCATTTCCCTTAAATGCTCTATTCATAATCATAACCCTTTCACAGACAAGGCCAAAATCTGACATTTATTATTCCTTAATTGGTTGATTCATGATGGCATCAAAAGTGAATTTAACTCCTCTGTAACTCCATGATTGGCTATATTATTTATTCCAAGTTCAAAATAAAGTTGTCAGTAGTTAATCCAGTTGTGTGAAGGTTGTATGTGATTGGTGACTATGCAAAGTCCTGAAGTAGTAAAAGGCTCCACTCATCCTGGTTCATACTTCTGTCATTTGTGGGCTATAAAGATTATTCAGGCAACTGGAGTTGAGATAGGTCTGTGTCATTTCCTGCCGTAGTGATCTTTATCATGCAGTTTGATAACACTGAACCTGATGCTCTTCGGTTGCTTCATGCTGTCACGTGTTATATTCAGGGGCTTTCCTGTAAAAGAGTTCTGTGCAGTTTATGGCACAAGATTGAAGAAACAAGACCTAAACTTCCTCTCAGACAGCAGCTCCTACACGGTTAAGAGGAAATGGTGGATGTGGGTACAAACAATGTTTAAAAGACATTTGGATAAGTATATGAATAGGAAAGGTTTGGAGGGATATGTGCCAGGAGCAGGCAGGTTGGACTGGTTAGTTTGTGATGATTTTCAGTATGGACTGGTTGGAGCGAAGGGTCTGTTTCTGTGATGTATGATTCTATGACACAATGGTATAAATTATGGGGAAAAAAGCAGTTGTGTTTTTATAGCACCTTTCATGATTTCAGACCATCCCAAAGCACATAGAACATAGAACAGGCCCTTCGGCCCACCATGTTGTGCCAAACATGACATTAAATTAAACTAATCTCTTCAGCCTGCCTTCCTTGCATATTCATGTGCTTATCTAAAAGTCGCTTAAATGCCCCCATTGTATAATTTGCATCCAATGACCAGCTACTTTCTCTTTTAAAGCTCAGGCATTAGTTTAATGTAGAAGGCATGGAAGCCAATGTGCACATAATGTTGTGTGTGTGTGTGTGATCTTGATTGAGCAATATACACTTGGCACTGGGGATGACTGGAGAATCTAATGTTACTGTGATAGACGGGGACGTGGAATTCGGAAAGTGCACAGATCAACCTGGATCTTGTTGAATGGCAGAGCAGACTTGAAGGGCTGAATGGCCTATTCCCAATTCATACATCTTCTGCTGATCTTCAAGGATTGTATCAGGAGCAGCCATGATTTTATTTAATGCTCAGTTCATGGAGTGAAACTTGCAACGTTGCAGCAAGCATTCTACCAACTGAGCTGCAGCAGCAGCACGTTACTACTCTTGATTCATGGTTCATGCCATGAAGTAGTGTCTGAACTGATACCCATAGTTAGTTTTATGTTAATGCTACATTATAACAGCAAATTGACAATAAAACAAATGATGTGTGTGACTCCAACTGCACCTCAGCTGATTTCCCTCCTGGCAGCTGCTGTAAAAAGATGCTTCTTGGTATCTTATGGACCAGACACTTCTCTGCCAGATCACTGTCTGTACAATGTCTAATGGATTATGATATCAGGTCCTGTGTATCTGATGTAGAGCAGCAATGGAAGGCGGGTAGAAAACCATTCTCCTCAAACTCAGATTTGCAATCGTCTGCAATTGGAAAATCATCTTCACACTTCCATTCTGCCTCAAGGATTCTGAAGATAAAACTGATATCGTTTTGAAAATTCCCCAAGTAGTTTATCTCATTTTACAGTGTGCATTGAGAATGGCAAAAATTAACTGCAGGTTTGAATGCCTCTTTGGCACAGCAGAAGTTTTCGGCTTTTCTCAGTGTGAATTGGAGTGTTTGTAAAAGAAATTGTGCTGTGTAAGGTCACAGAGCCTTTTTGATTATGCAAAAAAGGATACATGGTAAGAACTTTGCAATTGTAGTTTTGGTGCTCTGCAAATTTCCCAACTACACTGTGGAAATTGAATTAGCATTGGTTATGTATATCCTCAATATTGCATATGTCCTCTAAAAGCACTCAGAGTGAAAGTGACAAGTTGGGATCTTTCTTGTCAAAGGGTTCCACAACCATCTTATCTCGACAGCAATGACATGTATTTATGAAGTGCCTTTAAACTGTAAAATATCTCCAGGAACTTCCTGGACAGGAGCATTAACAACTAAGAATGTACAAAAGGAGGTACTGAGGTAAGTGACACAAAGCCTGATCAGAGAGATTGGTGTTAAAGTATGTCTTAAAGGAGGAGAGAGGTGGAGAGGTTGAGGGAAGAGCTTTGTCTACAGTTAGTTGAGTGCCCAACTGATCAAGTAATCTTATTATAATCAGAGATGCGTAAGAAACCAGAGTTGGAGCAGAGGAATTTCTGACGACTGTAATTCTGGCAAATGTTGGTTTACATTGGAATGGCCAAGACCTTGGAGGGAAATTTCAAAAAAAGGAAGAGAGTTATAAAATTGAGGCACTTCTGGATTGAAGAGAATGTATGTGAGCAAATTCTGACAGAAGTGGCGTATGGGCGAGACCTGATACTATCATAAATTGGACTTGTGTTTCAATAGAAGTTGGTCTCCATTGCTTTTTCTCTATTCTGCTAAGGTGCTTTAAGAATTTATTCTTTTCTCTTTTTGTGATGATCATTATCAAAACATAACTTTTTATTTTCATGTTGTTATGGAAATAGACTTGCTAAATCCTTCACTGAAATTCCAAATCATTCAAACTGAAAACATTGAACCAAACAGAAAATGTGAAAAGAAGATTTGGTTAGTGCAGAAAGATAGAATAATGAAGAAATGGTGTGTACGTCTTAATTCATTGTTGAAGAGAAAAGCTCATAACTTAACCTTGGTGAACTCAGTCTTCTCCTTAATGCATTCTGCTTCCACAATTAGAATCAAGATGTTTTTGTTCAGAACTCCATTATTCCAATAATTTGTTACGTGGAATGAATAAGGATTATTACACATGTTGACAGATTATTGAAATTATTTTATGAAATATTAATTGTTTGTTGTAGTCAATTCAAATAAATTAATGATCTCCTTGTGAAGCTATATGCCTTCTGGATAATAAGGTGAAAAGTGGCTTGACTCCAAGTTGCTTAGCTCAGAAGATGAAAATATGATTGAAAAAAGCCTGATTTTCTTTTCAAATCTCTTTACTGGAGAGTAGTCAGAAGAGGCACATCTTTGGTTTAATGGGTGATAAAAGTTTTAGCTACTAAATTTCACAACAGATGATCAAAAGCTTCATTTGTTTCAGGCTTTAAGAATAGAAGATAACTTATTTACAAAGCAGCCATGACTTACTCAGTTGGTCAAGCTTTATGCAGCATCTCGATTGCCATTGTACTTGCATTCTGCAGCCTTTGGCATTCCAGCATTTTGCAAGGAAGAAACCACACTTTTGCCTTGAATGTTGCTGAAAAAAGACAGTGTGTCCCAATTTTTTTGTTATGTATTCATCAGGCCAATTTACAAGAACTACCAAACTAAAGTGAAAACAACATTTATACTGTTTGGGAGGAGCGTGAACATAGAACATGGAACATAGAACATTACAGCGCAGTACAGGCCCTTCGGTCCTCGATGTTACACTGACCTGTGAAACCAATCTGAAGCCCATCTAACCTACACAATTCCATTGTCGTCCATACACCAATCCAATGGCCATTTAAATGCCCTTAAAGTTGGCGAGGCTACTACTGTGGCATTCCATGCCCCTACTACTCGCTGAGTGAAGAAACTACCTCTGATATCGGTCCTATATCCATCACCCCTCAATTTAAAGCTATGTTCCCCTCGTGCTAGCCATCGCCATCTGAGGAAAAAGACTCTCACTGTCCAACCTATCTAACGCTCTGATTATCTTATATATCTGAATTAAGTCACCTCTCAAATTTCTTAGAACATAGAACATTACAGCGCAGCACAGGCCCTTCAGCCCTCGATGTTGCGCCGACCTGTGAAACCAATCGAAAGTCCATCTAACTGACACTATTCCATTATCATCCATATGTCTATCCAATGACCATTTATATGCCCTTAATGTTGGCGAGTCTACTACTATTGCAGGTAGTGAATTCCATGCCCCTACTACTTTCAGTAAAGAAACCACCTCTGACATCTGTCCTATATCTAACACCTCTCAAATTAAAGCTATGTCCCCTCATGGTAACCATCACAATCCGAGGATAAAGGCTCTCACTGTCTACCCAAAATAACTCTCTGATCATCTAATGTCTCAATTAAGTCACCTCTCAACCTTCTTCTCAAAAACAGCCTCACGTCCTTCAGCCTTTCCTTATAAGACCTTGCCTCCATACCAGGCAATATTCTAGTAAATCTCCTCTGTATCCTTTCCAAATCTTCCACATCTGTCTGAAAATGCGGCGACCAGAACTGTATGCAATACTCCACGTGTGGCCATTTCAGAGTTTTTTACAACTGCAGTGTGACCTCATGGCTCCAAAACTCAATCCCCCTACCAATAAATGCTAACACACCGTATGCCTTCTTAACAAACCGATCAACCTGAGTGGCAACTTTCAAGGACTTATGCACCTGGACACAGATCTCTCTGCTCACCTAAGCTACCAAGAATCTTACCATTAGCCCAGTACTCTGCATTCCTGTTACTCCTTCCAAAGTGAATCATCTCACACTTTTCCACATTAAACTCCATTTGCCACCTCTCAGCCCAGTTCTGCAGCTTATCTCTGTCCCTCTGTAACTGAACTCCAGGATAAATATTTCCCATCAACCAACACACTCTGTCTTCTTACAGCTAGCCAGTTTATGATCCAAACCGCTAAATCACACTTAATCCCATGCCTCTGTATTTTGTGCAACAGCCTACAATAGGGAACCTTATCAAATGCCTTACTGAAATCCATATACACCACATCAACAACTTTATCCTCATCCACATGTTTGGTGAACTTCTCAAAGAACACAAAAAGGTTTGTGAGGCATGATCAACACTTCACAAAACTGTGTTGACTATCCCTAATCAACTTATTCCTCTCTAAATGATTATATATCCTATGTCTTATAATCTTTTCTAACATGTTGCCCATATCCGAAGTAAGGCTCACGGGTCTACAGTTTCCAGGGTTGTCTCTACTCCCCTTCTTGAACAAGGGAAAACATTTGCTACCCTCCAGTCTTCTAGTACTATTCCTGTAGACAATGACAACATAAAGATCAAAACAAAGGCTCTGCAGTCTCTTCCTTGGCTTCCCAGAGAATCCTAGGAGAAATCCAGTCCGGCCCAGGGGACTTAACTATTTCCACAATTTCCAGAATTACTGACACCTCCTCCTCATGCACTTCAATTCCATCTACGCTAGTAGCCTGTATCTCAGTATTCTCCTTGACAACATTGTCTTTTTCAAGTGTGAATCCTGACTAAAAGTATTCATTTACCGCTTCCCCTGTCTCCTCAGACCCCACGCACACATTCCCACTACTATCCTTGATTGGCCCTAAACTTAAACTAGTCATTCTTTTGTTCCTGATATACCTATAGAAAGCTTTAGGGTTTGTCTTTATCCTATCTGCCAATGACTTCTCGTGTCCCCTCCTGGCTTTTCTTAGCTCTCTCTTTCAGTCTTTCCTAGCTGATGTGTAACTCTCAAGCACCCTAACTGAGCCTTCACGTCTCATCCTCTTGACAAGAGATTCAACTTCCTTAGTAAATCAAGGCTTCTGTGCTTGACAACTTCCTCCCTGCCTGACAGGTACATACTTATCAAGGACACACAGAAGCTGTTCCTTGAATAAGCTCCACATTTCAATTGCGTCCATCCCCTCCAGTTTCATTCCCCATCCTATGCATCCTAAATCTTGCCTAATCACACTGTAATTGCCTTTCCCCAGCCATAACTCTTGCCCTGCAGTATATACCTATTCCTTTCCATCACAAAAGTAAACATAACCCAATTGTGGTCACTATCACCAAAGTGCTCACCTACCTCCAAATCTAACACCTGGTCGGATTCATTAACCAGTACCAAATCTAATGTGGCCTCACCCTTGTTGGCCTGTCTATGTACTGTGTCAGAAAACTCTCCTGCACACATTGGACAAAAATGAACCCATCTAATATACTTAAACTAACGTATTCCCAGTTAATATTTGGAAAGGCAAAGCCCCCCATAAAAATTACCCTGTCACTGTCGCTTCTATTGAGGATCATCTTTGCTATTCTATCCTCTACATCTCTGGAACTATTTGGATGCCTATAGAAAACTCCCAGCAGAGTAACCTCCCCTTTCATGTTTCTAATCTCAGACCATTCTACCTCAGTAGATGAGTCCTCAGTTGTCCTTTCTGCAACTGTAATACTGTCCTTGACTAACAGTGCCACACCACTCCTTCTTTTACCATTATCTCTGTTCTTACCACAACATTTAAATCCCGGAACCTGCAACAACCATTCCTGTCCCTGTTCTACTCATGTCTCTGAAATGACCACATTAGTGCTGATTAGTTGGCAAATGCATTCTGATGGAATTGGACTAAGCATGCTGTATATGCCAAGGATATAAAGAGCTACACTGACAATCAAATTAGTATCATCTTTTAAGCTTTTGATGTGGTGCACTTCCTTGTGCAGAAATCTGCATGTATTTGCAGACAGAATGAACAGATAGACACATTGAACCTGTTTCTGTAGTACAGAACCATTCTGTAGTTCATTTCTCATCTCTTGTCTAATCAGAGCCAATTGGCTTATTTAAAATTTAAATGAGGCATTGCAGTTAACTATCAATCATCATTAACTAGGTTACACGACACCAGGTTATAGTCCAACAGGTTTATTTAGAAGTACTAACATGCGGAGTGCTGCTCCTTCATCAGGACCTGAAAGCTAGAGCTTCCAAATAAACCTGTTGGACTATAACCTGGAGTTGTGTGATTTTTAATTTTGCCCACCCAACCTCAGCACTTCCACATCATCACTAAGTAGCGCAGTCTCCATGAAAATGTTTCTACCAATCTGTTTGCACTTGCCAATTAATCAGCGTTCATCTATCATATGGGGTAAGTGTTGTTTTCCCTTTTCTTTGGAAGTTCTTGTGAACGGTCTCGGTCAATGCAAGCTGAAAATCTTTGACAAAATGTATAACTTTTCATCGCAACTCAAATTCAGTGCTGCCAAATGATAAAGTGCACTCCTTATTTTTTGAACGGATGTTGATTAAATTTTATGTGGGTTTAAATCCTTTTTTCAGACGTCTTTCATCTGAAAGTTCCTGAGTCAACCACAGTTACTTCTGAAATTGGTAGAATAAAGGCCAATGATGCTGATATTGGGAAGAATGCAGACATCGACTACAGCATCGTGCCTGGAGATGGACTAAATGTGTTTGGGATTATCTCTAACAAGACCACACAAGAAGGAATTATAAGTCTGAAAAAGGTCAGGATTGTAATTCTGTTTGACACATTGTTAAGCAATGATGAAGCAAATTGGCAACACTCATGTTGCCTGAGTTATACTGTATACCACAATAATGGTTCCTTTTTTGATGAAAATTCCTTTCAGAAATGGTGAAAAATTATGGTTAACATACTCTATGGTTTATTATCTGTATCTCCCATGAAGCAAATCAGGATTTTACATGGATTTAAAGTTGAAAGAAGAGACTTATCAAGGGAAGGATGAGATGAGGAGGAATTTCTTCAGCCAGAGGGTGGTGAGTCTGTGGAACTCATTGCTGCAGACGGCTGTGGCGAGGCATTCAGTATATTTAAGCAGAGATAGTTCAATTTTTGATAAATAAAAATATCAAGGGTTATGGGGAAAAGGCAAGACAATGAGGTTGAGAAACATATCAGCCTTGATTTTATGGTGGAGCAGACTCGATGGGTCGAATAATCTAATTCTGCTCCTATATCTTATGGTTTTATGGATTCGCAACCTTACAGGCAGCACTGTGCTAAGTGGTTAGCTATCTCACAGTGCTAAGGACCTGGGTTCAGTTCCAGCCTGGGGTGACTGTCTGTGTAGAGTTTGCACATTCTCTTGTGCCTGTGTGGGTTTTCTCCCACATTACAGGTCAGGTGAACTGGCCATGCTAAATTGTCCATAATGTTCAGAGATGTGTACATTAGGTGCATTAGTCAGGGGTAAATTCAGAGTAATAGGCTAGGAGAATGGGTCTGGATTGAGTTCTCTTTGGAGGGTCAGTGTGGACTTGTTGGTCCTAATGGCCTGTTTCCACACTATAGGGATTTGATGATTCAAACTATGGGATTCTTGATTGTTAAAGTTCTCAGAGGTTGGTCCTTGTCTTTGTCAAAGTCTCCAAGGTATTGCTGTTAATTATCTTGGTTATGTGTCTTGCGATTAGGTCAGAGGCTGTCTGGTGGAATTTTGCCTCCAAGTAGTTTCCAGATGATTTTAAAAACAGACAGAGAAATGGTAATCTCATCTTGTGTCTTCTACAAGTTGAGAGTCATTTCCTAAATAACTGGTGGTTATGTTGATTACACATATTGTGCTGTTGTTGTTTAACACCTCAAGAGTTTCACATAGTCATTTAATTGTGTTTGATGCCCACAATCCTGGTTTCCGGAAATGGCTTTGATTCACATCAATCCGGAATTTTCCTTTTATTCCATTTTAAGACGGGGAATGGTTTCAATCACCAAAATAAGTTGGTGACTCTTTCATCACCATGTCTTTTAGACTTTTGTCTCCAGTTTTAAGACATAAACCTTGACTGAAAGTTTATAATACAATATTGATAATTCAAGTGGTTTGAGGAGCTTTTTTTTCCCATTCCTATTTCTTATAATATAGTTTAATTCAGTATTTTATAGAAGTTAGAAAAATAAAACTTTAAATGGCCTTTAAATTACTCTAGAATATTCAAAAACATTGCAATGTCTTTTCCTTTGATCTGACTGTCATTATTGATTGCCTCTCTAAGACAGTTTTAGTTCTGGAACATTTAATACCTGTTCTCTGGTTAAAATGACTTTATGTCTCTTTTTTTCCAAAGCCATTGGATTACGAAAATAAAAAATCCTACGTCTTCAAAGTAGATGCAGTAGACCCCCATCCAGATGAACATTTCCAATCAATGGGCCCTTTCAAAGACACAGCGACAGTGAAGATTACAGTCTTGGATGTAGATGAGCCTCCCATCTTCAGTAGACCCTTTTACATAATGGACGTTTATGAAGATACCAATGTGGGCAGTATCATCGGTGCAGTGACAGCACAGGATTCTGATGTTAGCAACAGTCCTGTCAGGTACGCCAAAAACATTCCAACAAATTGTGAAAGATTTGCCATTAAATATGTTTGAAGTATAGTTACTGCAGTAGTGTCGGAAAATGTCAGGGAAGAGAAAACAACGTGTTTCTCATTTCTACAGTACACAGATTGAGAAATCGGCAGACATGTTGAACTACCATCTGAGTCATGAATGATATTTTGGAGTGAAGGAGTAAATTATTATTAATTGTCTGTCGTGAGATGGTTTCAGGGCTCTATCTATTTTCTAAATGTTGAACTTGTGACCATGGTGAGCTAGGTGTTTAAACAACTTTGTAAGCAGCTCTGTGAGAACTTTACTGAATTTAAAAAAAGATCTGAGTTTTGCCTTTGGGATCAGCTGTGTTTTCAGTAGTGTAGTCACAGAATGCCCTCAACGGTCTTAATCTCAAAATGCTCAGCCTCCGTCTTACTGAAAGAATGTGATCTACTTCAACTGAAGAGGATGGCTCTAAACTGCAAGGAGTTCCAATTTAAGTAGAAGTCATTCCCTTCAATTTCAGCAAAATGTAAAGACAGGTTAGGACATATTTGAGCAAATCTTGTGGGAGAATCGAACTACGTAAGAATTGGTTGTGAACATGACTTCAGTTGTGCAAGTGCATGTTTTTGT
The DNA here is from genome assembly GCF_004010195.1 of Chiloscyllium plagiosum. NCBI lineage: Eukaryota > Metazoa > Chordata > Chondrichthyes > Orectolobiformes > Hemiscylliidae > Chiloscyllium > Chiloscyllium plagiosum. The sequence continues at coordinate 44,210,756 of NC_057738.1, forward strand.
TTGTCATTGCCCTCAAAGGGAAAAGTGAACAATTAACAAATTCCAAAAACAAAATACTGCAGATGCTGGAAATCTTAAAAAGAAGCAAAAAATTCTGCATATATTCTGCAGATCAGGCAGCACGTACAGAGTGAGGTTAGAGTAAATGTTGAATACATTGATCTTTCACTGGAATGTGAGTGAACTAATTTATTGGAATTGACACAAGTTTAGAAAATGTTCAATTCTGCATTCTATTTTTTCTTTAAAGCAAATCTCTCATGTACTCAATTACTGGCACATGTTGTGGCTCATAAAGAAGTGAAGTATTACACTAAGAATGGACAGAAGTGACATTATCTATTATATGCAATATTCAAAAAATCATGCTTATCATTATATACAGATTACATATGAATGCATAAATTAGGAACAGCAGTAGGCCATTCAGCCCTTTAAATCTACTCTAGTATTCAATGAGTTCACGACTGATCTATTTACGTTCCAAATTCAACATTAAAAGCCTTAATTCCCTTTTCCAATGTGAATCTATATCTCTGTTTTAAAATTACTAGATAACCCAACCTCCATTGTTTTCTGATGCAGGCAGTTCCAAAGGTACATAGTCATCATTTCCCCCGCCCCCCCACACCCCCAAGACAAAAAGGAACCCTCATTTCTGTCCCGAAAGGAAGACCATTAATTTTAAGACAGTGCCACTTAGCTCCAGACTCAACCACAACAGCAATTGTCCTTTCCACTTCCACCTTGTCAAGACCATTGAAGATTTTATAACCTTTAAGTAAATCACCTCTCACTCTTCTGGACTGCAATAAAAACAAGCCCAGCCGTGAAATTCTTTCTCCTCTAGCACTTTGCTTATTCCAGATATCAATGTGGTTCACTTCATAGAATCATAGAATCCCTACACTGTGGAAGCAGGCCATTCAACTCATTGAGCCTACACTGACCCTCTGAAGAGCATCCCACCCACACACCCTCCTCACCCTATCCCCATAAGCTTGCAATTCCCATGGTGAATGGACCAAGCCTGCACATCCCTGAACACTATAGGAAATTTAACATGGCCAATCCACCCTAAAGTGTACATCTTCCTCTGCGTCCTCTCTGGTGCATTTATATTCTTCCTTAAATAAGGAGACAACACTTGCCCACACTATTTGAAATGTGTGGTGCCAATGTCCATGAGGTGGATTCATTTAGAAATACCAGACTTTCAGGAACATGATAAACCAAGGTCCAATCAACTTTTGTGAGGCATAAATAATCTCATGGTAACGTTGGGAGTGAGGATTTCTCATGCAATCATGGTCAATCTTGCTCCCAAATCACCATTAATAATTATGGAATTAGTTAGTTATTTGATTTGCAGTTTTTTGGACATTGATGAAGATATTCATTAGGTGGATTGGCCATCCTCAATTGCCCCGTACTGTAAGTTAGGTGGATATTTGCTGTGGCTTTTATTAGCCTAGTAATAGTGACCACACTTCAGACGTTGTCCATTCAGTCTTAATTACTTTGGAGTATTAAAGGTTCCAAGATGTTTTTAATACAATCAGCACACAGAAGTAATCTTCAGGAAGAGTACTAAACTGGGGGAAGGCCAAATACAGCAAAATTCGACAGGAGCTGTGGAATGTGGATTGGGAACAGCTCTTTCAAGGTAAATCCTTCCTGTGGGAGGCTTTTAAAGAGAGGTTGATTAGAGTGCATGACAGATATGTCCCTGTGAAAATGAGGGATAGAAATGGCAAGACTAGGGAACTGTGGATGACAGGTGTTATTGTGAGACTGGCTAAGAGGAAAAAGGAAGCATATGTAAAGTCTTGGCAACTGAAGACAGATGAAGCTTTGGAAGAATATTGGGAAAGTAGGACCAATCTGAAACAAGGAATTAAGAGGCTAAAAGAGGTCATGATATATCTTTAGCGAGCAGGGTTAAGGAAATCCCCTAAGCTTTTTATTTGTATATAAGGAGCAAGAGAGCAACTAGAAAAAGGGTTGGCCCACTCAAGGACAAAGGAAGAAAGTTATGCGTGGAGTCAGAGAAAATAGGTGAGATTCTTCATGAGTACTTTGCGTCGGTATTGACCGAGGAAAGGGACATGGCGGATGTTGAGATAGGGATAGAGGTTTGATTAATCTAGGTCAAGTCAGCATAAAGAAGGAGGACGTGTTGGGTATTCTAACAGGCATTAAGGTGTCCGGATGGGATCTATCCCAGACTGCGGAGGGACGTGAAAGAGGAAATAACAGGGGCCTTAACAGGTATCTTTGCAGCATCCTTGAATATGGGCAAGGTCCTGGAGTACTGGAGAATTGCTAATGTTGTTGGCTTGTTTAAGAAGGGTAGCAAGGATAATCCAGGTAATTATATACCAGTGAGCCTGATATCAGTGATAGGGAAGCTGCTGGAGAAGATACTGAGGGAGAGGATCTATTACCATTTGGAAGAAAATGGGCTTATCAGTGATAGGCAGCATGGTTTTGTGCAGGGAAGGTTATGTCTTACCAACATAATAAAATTCTTTGAGGAAGTGACAAAGTTGATTGATGAGAGAAGGGCTGTAGATGTCATATACATGGACTTCGGTAAGGTGTTTGAAAAGGTTCCCCATGGTAGGCCGATGGAGAAAGTGAAGTCGGGTGGGGTCCAGGGTGTACTAGCTAGATGGATAGAGAACTGGCTGGGCAGCAGGAGACAGAGAGTAGTAGTGGAAGGGAGTTTCTCAAAATGGAGAACTGTGACCAGTGATGTTCCCCAGGGATCCGTGGTGGGACCACTGTTGTTTGTGATATACATAAATGATTTGGAGGAAGGTGTAGGTTCCCTCTTTAGCAAGTTTGCAGATGATACTAAGATTAGGGGAGTAGCAGATAGTGAAGGGGACTGTCAGAGAATGCAGCAGAATATAATTAGATTTGAGAGTTAGGCAGAGAAATGGCAGTTGGAGTTCAATCTGGGCAAATGCAAGGTGATGTATTTTGGAAGATCCAGTTCAAGACTGAATTATACAGTAAGTGGAAAAGCCCTGGGGAAGATTGATGCACACAGAGATCTGGATGCTCAGGTCCATTGTACCCTGAAGGTGGCAATGCAGGTCAAGAGAATGGTGAGGAAGGCAAATAGCATGCTTTCCTTCATCGGACAGAGTATTAATTACAAGAGTTGGCAACATCAGATACCATATCACTAGCCCTTCACTCCTCCCTAGAACATCTTGACACCAAAGCCAGCTACATAAGAATCCTACTGATTGACTACAGTTCATCCTTTAACATTATTATCCCCTCGAGACTGTTTACTAAACTTAGTGATCTCGGACTAAGCCCCACTCTCTGCAACTGGATCCTCAGCTTCCTGACCCACAGGCACAATCAGTGAAGATCGGGGACAATATTTCATCCTCACTAACACTCAACACTGGAGACCCCAGGGGTGCATACTCAGCCCCCTACTGTATTCACTGTATACCCGTGACTTTGTCACCAAACACCAGACTAATGCCATTTACAAGTTCACCACCATAGTCAGTCGAATCTTAGATGGCGATGAAACAGACTACAGACGGGATGTGGAAGACCTGGAAAAATGGTTCACTGAGAACAACCTAGCTCTTAGTGCCAGCAAAACCAAGCAACTCACTATTGACTTTTGGCAGGATGTTCCTATGCCCCCCCCTCTACACATTAACAGCACAGGTGTGCAATGAGTCGAGAGTGTCAAGCTCCTGGGAATGGTCATCTACAACAAGCTTTCTTGAATTTTTCATGTGGATGCACTGGTTACAAAAGCCCGACAACGTCTTTTCTTCCTCAGGTAGCTGAGGATATTTAGCATGATGGCAAATACCCTTGCCAACTTTTATAGGTGCACCATTGAGAGCATTCTGTCTGGATGTGTCACTACCTGGTATGGCAACTGTACCATTCAAGATCGGACATGGCTACAGAGAGTGGTGAACTCGGCCCGGACAATCACAAAGGCCAACCTCCCATCTATAGAATCCATCTACCAGGCCCACTGTCAAGGAAAGGCTGCCAGAATTCTCAAAGATCCATCCCACCCTGGCAATGTTTTTCTACAACCTCTACCATCGGGGGGCAGGTACAGAAGCCTGAACACATGCACCAGCTGGTTTCGTAACAATTTCTACCCTACTGTTGTTAGAATACTGAATGGACTCACAAACTCTTAACATTCGCCTGTACCTGTGTTTTTGTTTTTGCCGCTGCTTACCTATTATTTACTATCTATGTTACTTAACTCTGTGATCTGCCTGTATTACTCGCAAGGCAAAGCTTTTCACTGTGCCTCAGTACACGTGCCAATAAATTTAATTCAATTCAGTTCAATTCAATTGTACAGGACTTTGGTTCAGCCACATTTGGAATACTATGTACAGTTCTAGTCACCACATTACCAAAAGAATGTGGATGCTTTGGAGAAGTTGCGGAGGAGGTTCACCAGGATGTTGCCTGGTATGGAGGGTGCTAGCTATGAAGACAGGTTGTGTAGATTAGGATTATTTTCATTAGAAAAATGAAGGTTGAGGGGGAACCTGATTGAGGTTGACAAAATCATAAGAGATATAGACAGAGTGGATAACAAGAAGCTTTTTCCCAGAGTGGGGTCTCAATTACTAGGGGTCATGAGGTCAAAGTGAGAGGGAAAAGGTTTGAGGGAGATATGTATGGAAAGTTCTTCACGCAGAGGGTGGTGAGTGCCTGGAATGCAGAGGTGGTAAAGGCAGGCAGCGTCATTTAAGATGTACCTGGACAGATTAATGATTGGGCAGAGACCAGAGGTATACAGGTCCTTGGGAAATAGGCAACGGGTTTAAATAGGCGATCTGGATTATCACAGGCTTGGAGGGCTGAAAGGCCTGTTCCTGTGCTGGAATTTTCTTGGTTCTTTGTTCAACCATATTAGGTGCAATACAAAATACTGGGCAAAGTTTTATTTTAAGAATTCCAAACCATCTCAGGCTATTTGACTGGATATTTCTTTAGCAATCATACAATGTATTTCCTTGCTCAAACATGCATGGTGACCATTTGAGTGAGATGGCAAAAGCTCTTGGTGTTGATGGAACTATACCCCAGCAATAAACTACTGCCTTCAGAGGTGAAACAGGAAAATAAGAAATGGAAAATATTTGAGAAAACATTTTGCCTCCACGAAAAAACTTGAGGTGAAATGTAGCTGTTCTTCTGAAATACTTTGAATGTCTGATCTGGCAGTAATGAGCTGCTGATCATCACTGGATGAAGATGCACTGATTGTGTTTTGATTGTTAATTCTTTGACAGTGGCGAATATTTTTGTGAGTTTGCAGTGCCAGTGGGGAGCCTTGTGGATAATACAGACAGACAATATTGCTCCTTAGTGGTCAATTTCTTCCAGTTATATTTCCTGGTTAAAGGTGTCCATCACCCCGACATCTTCTGAAAGGAACTAATTTAAATTTATCTATTACATTAGCAAGTTTTCACAACATCCTGGAGTGCTTCACATGGAAGAAATTATTTTTAAAAGTTTGGTCATGATTGTTATGTAGTGGTGGTGTGCTGCAGGGATTCTGTTGCTATGGTAACTCGTGTTCTACATTCTTATTGTTGACTAGAGCAATGGACAGGGATGGTAGAGGCACCGATGTTTCTTTGCAGTATGTAGCAGACCAGCGTTATCCACTAGCCTTTGCAGACAGCACATGAGTAAAGGCACAGGTAGGCCATTCAGCCCATCAGGTCAGCCTGTTCCACCATTCATTGTGATCATGGCTGACCTGATTGTGGCCTTAATTCCACTTTCTCACCTACTCCCTGATAACAAATGACCCTCACATTAGTAAAACATCCACCTCAGCTTTAAAAATACTCAATGAATCCCAACCTTACTGCTCTCCAGGGAAGTGAGTTCCAAAGATTTATGACCCCCCAAGAGAAAAAAAAAAGCATCCTTATCTACATCTTAAATGGGAGATGTGTTATTTATAAATTGTGTCCCCTTGTTCTAATCTCTCCCTCAATTGGAAATGTCCTTTCATTGTGCATCCTGTATGGTCTTCTCAGGATATGGTAAGTTGCAATGAAATCAGCTCTCATCTTGTAATCTCGAAAGGAGACAGGTCCAGCTTATCACAAGGTAACCAACCCCCGAATTTGTCAAGTGAGCGTACTCTGAACTGCACATACATTCTTTGTTAATTAAGGAAATCAAACCAGAGGTCTGTTCCACTGTAGCTATACATGTTGACTTTGATGTTTCATTCTCCTAACAATAAACAACAATAGTTTGTTAGAGAAGTTTGCAGGCTGATTTCAGTATATTATAAATGTACATTCCTTGGCTTTCCGTCTTGCAGTGGCATTGAAACCCAAACATTCTGACTCAGAGGGAGAGACATTAATCACTGTACCACAGGACCACTGTTGGATAAATTCGAATCTGGATATCAAATTATGCAGAGCTATTGCCCCTAAATGTGAATTTAATTCAAACTGCCAAGTTTTGATTCAAAATAGAATAAACCTCAGCAAATGTGTACCTATGACTAAAGTAGTAACTTTTGAGGAGTAACAGCATTTATTAAAACCAATAATGTATATATTTGATATTTCAAAGCCTGTTCTTATTTTGGAATTAGACCAAGGCTGTAATCCAAGATGAAATTAATCAAACTGAAATTTTGGAATAAGAGCATCATAAAGGATCAAGTGGATTCATTATTTAACCATCTCTTCTGCTCCTTCAGTAGATCACAGACAATCTCCTCTACCGTACCAATTGAATCCCCTGAAGGACATTTTTTTGCATAAATTGCTACTGATTCCCAAGAATAGTGAAACAGAATTCTGGAATGTTTATGTAAACATCTGTAACACCACTGTTTGTCTCTGTTCTCATACTCTCCATTATTAACGATCTCTTTCTCTGTGGCGCATTCCAAACTGTTCAGATGTTGCTGAATTAATGTATTATGATCATTTTGGGATTATAGCAATAGACTAATCACAGTGATCTAGTATTTTGTGTTACATTTTAATGGGACCCTGATCATAGTTTAATATGTGAAATGTTCCCTACTGATTTTGAATCTCTTAAGGGAAAAACATATTTCATACAGCTCTCATAGTGTGTGTGTGTGTGTGTGTGTGTGGGGGGGGGGGGGGGGGGGCTAGTTGCAGTTAGACCCAACATGGACATCGCTATTGGTTGCTACAGCAATCAAACTGAATAGTCAACCCGATCTATTAAATGTACATTATGAAATAATCTTCAAAAACCACAATCATTTGGAAACAAGTTGGGAGGTCTCATTTTCAGCATAACCAACAAGAAGCTGAGAGGAATTTTGGAGTACTTATCCACACATCCCCGAAGGTGGCAGGTTAATAGGGTAGTTAAGAAGACATTTGGGATGCTTACCAGTATCAGTAGTGGCATAAATTATAGGAGCAGGGAGGTTGTGTTGGAGTTCGACAGAACTTTGATGAACCACAGCTGGAGTACTGTGTGCAGTTCTGGTCACACACTATAGGAAGGATGTGAAAGCAGTGGAGGGAGTTCAGAGGAGATTCCGCACGCTGTCACTTGGGATGGAGCATCTCAACAATGAAGAGAGGCTGGATGAGCTTGGGTTGTTTTCTTTGGAGCAGGGAAGGTTGAGGGGGCACAAGATTATAATGGATGTGGTGGATAGAAAGCAACTATTCTGCTTGGTTGAAGGGTCAATACTAAGGCGAGGCATAACTTTAAATGTGAAAGGTATGGAGCTTTGGAAGGGAGTTCAGAAACCTTTTTTCACTCAGAGGGTGATGGGAATCTGGAATGTGCTGTCTAGAAGGAGTGTTGAGGTGAGAAACAACTTTTAACATGTTCGTGGATGTGCACTTGAAATAACATTGAAGAATTATGGACCGAGTGCAGGAAAGTAGGACTACTGCAGCTTTACCGTAGTTTTGACAGTACAGACTCAATGGGCCAAAAGGTCTCTTCTGTACTGTATGAATCAATGATCCTATCAATGGCTCTAGCAGGGGATTGGTGACATGTATGAGCAGGGAAAGTAAAAGCGTTGCTATTGTTGCACTGAGGAACCATAATTGAGGAGCAATTTTAACTTTCCTCACCAGGAACTCACTTTATCTTGTTAATTTTAATCCACTTGGGTTGGCATAATGTTGAAATGAATGAGTGACACTCGAAGGTGTGTAAAATTGATTTTTTTACACACCAAGTGTTTCCTGGCCAAAGCATTAGGGCAAAATTACCTCAAATATCTAAACAAAGGAGTATGATCGATGAATTTTAAATTAGATTAGTAAGTGAAACAAAGTACAGTAGGAGAAATAAAAATTGGAAAAAAAAGAGAAATCTCCAAAAGTAATGTAGTTCTGAAAAGTGTTAAATTATTATATTTTAGGGACACAGAGTTTGTTTCACTATAATTATAACTAATTTCACTGTTAAATGTTCAGTTTCAATCGAATGCACTGAATTATGTTTCTCTGTCATATTCAGTTGATCATGTTGTGGAGCTGCCAGTGTTGAACTGGAGTGGACAAAGTCAGAAGTCACAGGACACCAGGTTACAGTCCTAAAGGTTTACTTAGAATCACAAGCTTTTGAGCGCTGTCCCTTCATCAGGTGAAGTGACTTCAGGTGAATGGGCAGCACTGTGTTGTGTGACTTCTGACTGTGTTCAGTTGGTGAGTAAGGAGTGCACACTTTCACATGGCTTCAGTTGACCAGTGGAGTGCTGCTGGAAAGCAGTTGATGTTAAAGGAGGAACTGGAACCACACAATCCAAACTTCTGAATTTAAATTGTGGGTAACTTCTTGTAGGTACTGTTGATTTATTTCATAATACTGCCAATTGCTGATAATCTTACTGTAAACTCAATTCAGCTTTGAAATGATTTATAACTTGCATTGTGAAAAGACAGACTTGAAGGCAGTATCACCTCATATGAATGAATTATAAATCATCAATGTCCACTGTTCACCAAAGTGTTGCAATATTTCAACTACATCAATAACTTATATAATACACAGTATTTATGATTATATATAAAGTTAGTGTTTTTAAAAATATTTTCATTATTGAATGTGGTCAAGCCTAGCACTCATTGCCTATCTTTAACGAGCATTGTGAACTCACAGTAAGCTGCCTTCTTGAACTGGCACACTCCATCCTGTGTAAATGCAGCCCAGAGAAGCTAGGGCAGGAATTCCAGGAACATGATCCAGTGATGATGAACGAATAGTCAACATACTTCCAGTTTCTCCAGAACTTGCTGTTTTAATTTCAGATCTCAAACACCGACAGTATTTTACTTTTATTTTTGTGTTTAATTCATTGCTTAATTCCCATACCAGCTGAGGTTACTACAAAGATCCTGTCTTTCCAACCTCTCCCCTCACCTGAGGCATGGTGACCCTCAGATTAAACTACCAACAATTGTCTCTCTCCAAAGAGAGAGCAGCCCTAGGAGACTTCAAAACCTTTTTTTAAAATTAATTCCAGGTGTGCCCACCTTCAGAAGTGCTGCTTTTCTCTCCAATGAGATTTCTACTTGAATCTTGCTCATGTTTATTGCTCTCTATTTCCCTCCTAATGTTTTTATCCACATCTCTTCCATACTATTAGAGCTCCATAAGCCCAAAAGACACAAGTGCTGAAATTAGGCCATTCAGTCATGCCTGATAAGTATTTCAACTCCATTTTCCTGCCTTCTCACCATTACCTTTGATCCTCAAGGCAACCAAGAACCTATCTATCCTGTTTTTAATATAGTCAATGACCTGGCCTCCACAGCCTTCTGTGGCAATGAATTCCACAGATTCACCACCCTCTGGCTAAAAAGGTTCTCTTTATCTCCGTTCTAAAGGCTCTTCCCTTTACTCTGAGGCTGTGCCCTTGGGTCCTCATCTCTCCTGCTAATGGAAACATCTTCCCAATGTCTACTCTGTCCAGGCTATTCAGCATTCTATAAGTTTCAATTAGATTTCCCCTCATCCTTCTAAACTCCATCGATGATAGACTGAGAGTCCACAAACTTTCCTCATATTTTAAGCCTTCCTTTCCTGGAATCATTCTCTTGAAACTCCTCTGGACCCGCTCCAGGGCCAGTACATCCTTCCTGAGGTATGAGGCCCAAAATTGCTCATAATACTCTCAATATGATCCATCCAGACCTTTATAAAGCCTCAGAAGTTCATCCCTGCTTTTATATTCAAGTCCCCTTGAAAGAAATACCAACATTGTATTTGCCTTCCCAACTACAAACTCAACCTGCAAGTTTACCTTAAGAGAATCCTAGACTAGAAGTCCCAAGTCCCTTTGCACTTCAGATTTTTGAATTTTCTCCCCATTTAGAAAATATTCCATGCCTTTATTCTTCCTACCAAAGTGCATGACCTCACAATTTCTCACGTTGTATTTCATCTGCCACTTATTTGCCCACTTTCCTAACCTCTCTCAATTTTTCTGCAGCCACCTTTTGCAACTCCTTTTGCCTCTGGATATCTTCACCATCGGTTCCACTTATTCCTCTTTGCCCTTTATCAACAGCATAAAAAAAAACAAAAGTTTTCCAGTTTCCTTCAGTTCTGAGGAAGAGTTGTATTGACCTCACAGTGCTAACATTGTTCCCCTTGCACAAATCGTGGAAGACTTTCTGTGTTTTTCCAGCACTTGCTGTTATTTTTTAAGATCTCCAGCATCCACAGTAGTTTGATTTTATTTCAATCTATGCCCAAGTTTTTTTAGTGTGTGACTTGGAGCTGAATTTCAATGTCATATTGTTCAAATGTGTTCACTGTCCTTGTTCTTAAAGCTGATGGAGTATAATGGCTTGAATGTTGCCATGCATCTTGTTGATGGCACGCACTGCTAACACTGGTCACTAGAACTAGGGGGCGTGAAGCTTTAAAGTCTGCTTATGAAAAAAATGACAAGCAGTTGGAAAATAATTTATTAAGTCCCCTGTGTCACCATGAAACTTTAAAATGCCTGAAAGTTTGTTCAGCGACATGGTGTGTTGAATTGTTTGTGAATTTGCTTAATCATTCCATCAAATCACTGCTTAAATGATGTTAACTAATTCTTATGTTGTGTTCATTGCACTCAAGGAGGGAATTAGCAACTCTCTTTTGAATCCTGCCAATCAAAGCTGATACATTTAGTAATGATTCTACAATGATCTATCACATCTCCAATGCCTAAAGCTCCTTCATTACCATTGACTCCCATCCCCATCTTGGTCTTAAGGGAATGACAATCAGTCATTCTATACACTTTGAACAGGAGAATATAGCTCCATACTCCCTTACTTTGTGGTTCAGGGACCTGGATTCAAATCCACCCTTGGGTGGAGTTTGCACACTCTCCCAGTGCCTTCATGGGTTTCTTCCCATAATCCAAAGATGTGCAGGCTAAGTGGATTGGCTATGCTATATTGTCCATGGTTATGCAGACTACATGGGTTAGCCATGGGAAGGTAAGGGTGACAGAGATGGGGTGGATCTATGTGGGATGCTCTTCAGAGGGTTGTGTGGACTTGATGGGCTGAATGATCTGCTTCCACACTGTAGGGATTCTGCAATTGCCTTCTTGTATTACAAATCAGAAATTCAAACTTTTCACAATTTCCTGGTAAATCATGTTAATGTTTGGAAAACCATAGGCGCTTTAGATCTGAATTTACCACTCACACTATTGTTGACCAGGATCACTAACAGTCCAATTTCTACAGTAATCCCATAAACTGATTGCCAGTGTTCTTGTGGTACAGTGAGAGAGGTCTGAGTTTAAGTCAGACCTGTGTATTAACATCTCTGAACAGATTGATTAGAAAATAAATTTTTAAAAAAACCTGATTGTCATTCCCTTAAGACCAAGATGGGGATGGGAGTCAATGGTAATGAAAGAGCTTTAGGCATTGGAGATGTGATAGATCATTACAGAATCATCACTAAATTTATCAACTTTGATTGGCAGGATTCAAAAGAGAGTTGCTAATTCCCTCCTTGAGTGCAATGAACACAACATAAGAATTAGTTAACATCATTTAAGCAGTGATTTGATGGAATGATTAAGCAAATCATTTAATTAGATGGCCAAAGCTAATCTAGTCAACAGCTTTGCCAATTAGCACTTATTTGTGTCGACTGAGTGAATGTGCATTGTTTCCTGACTCACTTATTGATGGCTTTGAATTTACTGTGGAAATATTTTAGATTAGATTACATTACTTTTTAGATTAGATTACATTACAGTGTGGAAACAGGCTCTTCGGCCCAACAAGTCCACACCGCCCCGCCGAAGCACAACCCACCCATACCTCTACATTTACCCCTTACCTAACACTACAGGCAATTTAGCATGGCCAATTCACCTGACCTGCACATCTTTGGACTGTGGGAGGAAACCGGAGCACCCAGAGGAAACCCACGCAGACACGGGGAGAACGTGCAAACTCCACACATTCATTCGCCTGAGGCGGGAATTGAACCCGGGTCTCTGGCGCTGTGAGGCAGCAGTGCTAACCATTGTGCCACTGTGCTGCCCATCTTTATTTGGATGTCTGTGGTATTTTTGTAAATTGGATACTGAACTCCTCCTGGTTTTGGATTGGGGTAGCCAGATGCTTCATTCGAGATCTGTCCCAGGGTCTAGCAGAATTCCAGGTGAGCAGACATCCCTGCGAAGGTTAACCTTCCAGTGGAAACTTCTCCTGCTCCTCCAGTCTGTGGATGCCTCATAGTCTGGGAGAGAACTGGAGACTGTGAGCAGTTCCAGAACAGTAACCCAGCAAAAGTAAGACAGAGAAAATAGAGTCATAGAGTCATAGAGATGTATAGCATGGAAACAGATGTTTCGGTCCAACCCGTCCATGCCGACCAGATATCCCAAC
>NC_057738.1:44224137-44252238 GCF_004010195.1 Chiloscyllium plagiosum
TGTATAAGTCCTGCTAAGATTTGCTTTCCCAAAATGCAGCACCTCGCATTTATCTGAATTAAACTCCATCTGCCACTTCTCAGCCCATTGACCCATCTGGTCCAGATCCTGTTGTAATCTGAGGTAACCCTCTTCGCTGTTCACTACACCTCCAATTTTGGTGATATCTGCAAATTTACTAACTACATCTCTTCTGCTCACATCCAAATCATTTATATAAATGACGAAAAGTAGAGGACCCAGCACGGATCCATGTGGCACTCCACTGGTCGCAGGCCTCCAGTCTGAAAAACAACCCTCCACCACCACCCTCTGTCTTCTACCTTTGAGCCAGTTCTGTATCCAAATGGCTAGTTCTCCCTGTATTCCATGAGATCCAACGCTACTAATCAGTCTCCCTTGGGGAACCTTGTCGAACGCCTTACTGAAGTCCATATAGATCATATCTACTGCTCTGCCCTCATCAATCTTCTTTGTTACTTATTCAAAAAACTCAATCAAGTTTGTGAGACATGATTTCCCACGCACAAAGCCATGTTGACTATCCTGAATCAGTCCTTGCCTTTCCAAATACATGTACATCCTGTCCCTCAGGATTCCCTCCAACAAATTGCTCACCACCGAGGTCAGGCTCACCTGTAGTTCCCTGGCTTGTCTTTACCGCCCTTCCTAAACAGTGGCACTATGTTTGCCAACCTCCAGTCTTTTCCAATTCTTGGGTAACTACACACCTGACCTTCCAGTCAATTTCCCTGAAGCCCCAACTCACTACCTGACCCTCCTTGCCTCAACTACATCTCCCTGACTACCTCATCTGATGGGGTTGGTAGCAATATTCCCCCGATCCTCTTGACTAGTTGCTGATCTGATCTGACCACCTATCTATGTTTTTAAACCACCACTTAACACCCAAAGAGCCAATAAATTCCAACTTGTGCCCCCCAAAACTATTTGCCTCCTCACCTGAATCTTGACTTGCCCCCAGGACCACGACTGCCTGATCACTCAATGACCCCCCGATCTTATCCTCCCTCTGACTGCATCATCCATCTCAACCAACAACACCCCAATTGACCACTGCTCTGAACTGACCTACCTATCCTCTAACGTTGTCACCTACCTACCCATCCTCTAAACCTACAAGCCCATCCATCTCAGCTCCTGCCACTCTATGTATCTGCCTCCCTTCCAATTACTAACTCACCCAGAATACCCATGTCCCCACTTGCATCATGCATCCTAAGCACTTACCCACTTATTCATGAACATAACCAACCAACCATTCTAACTGTTCATTCTGTCATCCATTTAATAACATTCATAGAGGCCCATTACATTTATTCCACAGAGACTAGTACTAGAAAGCATAGTGTGTTTTATCTTCTCCCAGTGCTGCAGTGCTATGACAGAATGTCCCAAGGGATTGTGTTCTTCAACTTTCTTGATAAGCTGGTTCGAGAATCCAGTGAGAAATGCAAAACAGGTTGGAGGTAGAGAAAGGTTCTAATGGAGTAGCAATCTAACATCAAGTACTGCTTCAGAGAAGGTCCGGTCCATTAACATCAAGCTTTCATAGAATCACAGAAACCTAGAGGTCTATGGCAGAGAAGATCTACTTCAGCCCATCGTATCTGCACTGGTCAAAAACAGTCACCCAAATAAACTATTGTATTCCCATTTCCAGCACTGGGCATTGTATGATCTGGCATTGTAAGTGCATCTCTAAATCCTTTTTCAATGTGATGAGGGTTTTTGTGTCTACCACCCTGACAGGCAATGATTTCCAGATTCTCACCGGCCTCTGGGTGAATGAAGTTTTCCTCACATCCCTCTAAACCTTCTGGCCCTTACTTTCGAAAGGGAAATGTTTCTTCCTGTCTACTCTTTATCTGTGGCTGTCAATTTTAGATGTTTCAATCCTGTTCCTTCTCAAACTTCTCTGCTCCAAGGAAATCAACCCCAACCTGCACAATCTCTCTTCACTACTGAAACTCTCCAGCCCAGAAATAACCTGCTAAATCCTCTGCATCCTCTCCAGTGTTGTTACCTCCCTCCTATGATGTGGATTCCAGAACTGCACACTGGTACTTTGGCTGAGCATGACATCCCTGATTTTAAACTCTTTGCCTTGTCTAAGAAAGGCAAGAATACCATAAAGTTTCTCAACCACTTTATCCACTTGATACCTGAGGAGACCAGTATATGTGCAGCCAAATTCCCTGTGATTCTCAGTACTTCCCATGGTCCTACCAACCATCATGTATTACCCTGTCTTGTTAATTTTTCTTATTTTAGTTTCTTTTAATCCACTGGATCTTTCTTGAAATTACTTCCTTCAATAATCTCTGAATACCTGCTTCAAATCTTTTATAAAATTCACCGATGTTCTTTTCTCATCTGTCACTTTTCCTGTTTCCAATCTAATTGCCATACTCTTACTAATAATTGTCACCTTTTGACTTGATTGTTCTGTTGGTCTTTTGATCCGTGCTGCATCTAGAAGTGAATAATTCGGAGCTAGATGCTCAGAAAGCCCCTGGATTTTTGAAGATCTTCAGCATTGTCCTTTTCTTCAGGGAAATAAAGAGCCAGCAGAATTATCTATCTCTTCATTCCTAATTAACACAACCATAGGGAACAGTCATGAGCATTTGCGGGATGCTGGTAAGTCTGAAGAATCAATATTAATCCCAGGATCCTGACCACTTTATTTAATAAAATCAGAATCACCACAACTCATGAATTATCTTCATTCCCTCTGCATTACACATTCAATAATCTGTTGAAACCCAATGTTTGCTGTTGGCTTGAAAGTAAACAGCTTAAACTCCAGCATTCACAGTCAGACACAGGGCTTATATGACAGTATCAAATAGGACTGCCTGAGTATCGGTTAATCATTTCTGTAAGTTCCACTTTGAAAAGAAATAAGCTGAGGCTAAATAAGTGATGACAGCTTATCAAAGTCAGCATCAGTGTCAGACAAAGAGATCATCATCCTTTAAAGGAAGGAATCTTCTAACGGTCAACACAGATAAAAGTAAATTGAAAAAATGAAACAAAAGATCCATGCATATCTTGTAACACAGCAGCCAAAGGGAGCAATTAACCCAGCAATGCCAAAACGATGATATCACAATAGCTCAGTGATTGGCACTGCTGCCTCACAGTTGCAGGTACCCAGGTTCAATTCCCACCTTCGGTGACTGTGTGGAGTATGCACATTCTCCCCGTGTCTGTGTGGGTTTCCTCTGGGTGCTCTGGTTTCCTCCCATGGTCCAAAGATGTTTAGGTGGGTTGACTCATTCCAACTTGTGCAGGTTAGGTGGATTAACCATAGGAAATGCAGAGTCACACCATTAGGGAGAGGGGGATGGGTCTCGGTGGGATGGTATTCAGAGGGCTGGTGTAGACTTGATGGGCTGAATGGCTTGTTTAAGCACTGTACAGATTCTATATATGCTTGTGAATGTTTGGCATTATAAAGTCAATCTCATATAGAAAGATGTGAACACATTCATCTTCTGGAATGGCTTGTCTTCACTCTCCTGCACTGCTACTTCAATTGCGCAAAAGAATCAGAGGTTCTCAGGTTTGATGGGAGTATGGAATTTGCAACATAAACAGAGCAGCCATGATCATGTTGATTGACAAACCAAACTTGAACAGCCAAATGGGCTACTAAATTACAGGACTGTTTATCTGACTGTTTATCTGTATCAGCAGAAATTTCCACCAATTAAGTGTTGTGGAGAGTTAGTCCGTTGTCTTCAGTGCCCACCATATACTCTGTTCCTGAGCCACTAACTTTATCCCTCTTCCTAACAACTCTCTAAGACTAGACAGACTGCAAGATGCCTTACTTAACTCCAAGATAAGCTTCCAACTATCTATCACTAACATCAGTAATATTCAACACCGTAACAGTGCTTGATACTGCTTCTTCCTGAGCTGAAACCCTCATTTGTTGTACTTCTAGGCTTCTAAATTGGTGCTTGGTTAGCTCAGTTGGCTGGATGGTTGGTGAGTGTTGCCAATAATGTGGTTTAATTCTCGCAGCGGCTGAGGTTCCCATGAAAGACTCTCCTTCTCACACTTTACGTTTGCCTGAGATGTGGTGACCTTCTCATGAGAGAGTTGCATTTTGGTTTGGTAAGACTATGGTGACTTGACCTTTTATTCCTTAGTCACTGAAGGAGGAAAGGCAAGTACAATAAGCAGTTAATAAAACAAAAAAAGCACCCTATATGTTATTAATAGTGGCAGAGGTTAAAAGAGCAGGGAGGTTTTGCTGAACCTGTTTGAGAAACTATTTAGACCCTAGCTGGAGAATTGTGTATAGTTCTGGGCCTTACCCTTTAGGGAGAGTCTCAATGTATTAGAAAGAATGCAGAAGACATTAATGAGAGTGGTTTCAGGAAGTTGAAAAGTTAGATTGTGTTTCTTGGAAGGCGAGGAAGAGATTTGATTGAAGTTTTCAAAATGTTGAGAGATCTAGACAGAGGAGACAGGGAGAAACTATTCTTGCCCATAAGCAGATCAAAAATAGGATGCTGAAAATGTGTTGCTGGAAAAGCGCAGCAGGTCAGGCAGCATCCAAGGAACAGGAGAATCGACGTTTCGGGCATGAACCCTTCTTCAGAAAGGGCTCATGCCCGAAATGTCGATTCTCCTGCTCCTTGGATGCTGCCTGACCTGCTGCGCTTTTCCAGCAACACATTTTCAGCTCTGATCTCCAGATCTGCAGTCCTCACTTTCTCCTAAAAAATAGGAAGGCCCAGTGATTTGCAAAAGAAGCAAATGAGATGTGAATAGACTGGTTTGGAATGCAGTGCCTAGAGGTGTGTTGAAAAATGAGTCAATTGAGGCATGAGGTTGTCATTTAAGTAGAAATAAAACAAGGAAAAGGCAGGAGATACAAAAACATGACACTCATTTGCAGACTTGTGACAGACGTGATAGGCTGAATGGCCTCGTTCACTGTAACTATTCCCTGATTCTATGATTGCAACAACACTCCTGACTGGCCTCACAAATTGTATATTTTAGTAAGCGAGACATCAATAAAACCTTTGCTGTGTATGTCCTTATTCATAGTGAGTTCCAATCTCATTTTCATTCATCTGCATTAAACAACATCTCAATTTTAAAATTTCCATTGCTGTCTTTCAATTTGTGCACAGCCTCTGCCCTTCCTATTTTTGTAATCTCTCCAATCTTATAAACCTCACATATGCTCCTCAAATTCTAGTCTCTTAAACACCCTTGATTTTAATAGCTTCACCATGGAGTCTGTACCTTCAGCTGCCCATCAGTACTAACCTCTGAACCCTCGTCCTGAACTTTTAGCTCATTTTCTTCCTTTCAGTCAACCACTTTGGTCAAGTTTTATGACCATCTTCCCTAAAATCTCTTTATAATGACAAGGTGTCACATTTTGTTTTATAATCTCTTGAGAAACGGCCTATGACATTTTAATATGTTAAGGACACTATGTAAGTATAAATTATTGTTGCTGTAACTGCAGTCTTCTGCAGATCATCTCATCATCCCAACTTGTCCAATGAAAGCCATCTTTAAGATGAGATAAGGATATTAGTTAGAATTCTGTCCAAGATGACTTCTATTGTACAGGTCATTTGTCAATCGAGTAAGGATTTCACTTGACCACATGATAAGTTTGAAAGGCGACAACAATTCAGTCTCTTCCTGTTGTTCATGTATTAGGTATTTTGGTCACATATAAGGCATCACATTATCCTGTCCTTTTTGGAAGATGGACTGCACACCATTTCACTTAGAGAAGATGGAATTGTAAAGCAGCTGCTCAGCTTCACACAGACTTACACGAATAAATGCAATGCAGGCATCCAGTCAGATATATCTATCTTTTATCATTCATGTTAATATAAGTGCAGGGTGTTTTCCATATGATAAGTAAAATGCACTATTTAGCTGTCCGTAAGCTAATTGGCCACATGTATCTCTTGTTTGTTTTTAATTCTTTAACAAGATGTTGGCATTGTTGGTTGGTTCAGCATTTTATTGCCCTGTCCCCAATTGCCCCCAAGAATCATAGAATCCCTACAGTGTGGAAACAGGCCATTCAGCCTATTGAATCCACACTGACTCTCCAAAGAGCATCGCATCCAGACCCTAACCCTGCATTTCCCATGGCTAACCCACTTAGCCTGCACATCCCTGGACACTATGGACAATTTAGCATGACCAATCCACTCGAACCTGCACATCTTTAGACAGTGGGAAAAAACTGGAGCACCTGGAGGAAACCCACACAGACACTGGGAGAAGGTACAAACTCCACAGAGAGAGTCACCTGGTCCCTGGCTCTGTGAGGCAGCAGTGCTAACCACTGAGCCAGAATGCCACCCTAAAAGTAGTGGTGAGCTGCCTTCTTGAACCAATTCAGTCCACATACTGTATGATAGACCCTTAATGCTACGATGGAGGGAATTCCAGGAACTTTGACCCAGTGACACTGAAGGAACAGTGATATCTTTCCAAGTCAGGGTGGTGAGTAGCTTAGAGGGGAACTTGAAGGTGTTGGTGTTCCCATATGTCAGCTGCTCTTGTCCTTCTAGATGAAAGTGACAGTGGATTGGGAGAATTATTTGCTAGACTCTACAGCAACATACCTGGGTTTAGCAGATAGGACAACAATTAAAAGGAACCATGAGATATCATGTTGTTGCCATGTTGATCTAATGACATACAAAATAGGGAATTGTAAACTAAACTGCCAGCCTATCTTAAAGATATTGGGAATCGATACACATTATATATTATACATTAAATGTTTTTGCACATCAGCTTTCTTAATGTGTGCAATATATATTGGTGAGTGTTACATTCACAGAAATAGGTTCTTCAGCTGAATCAGTCCATGTTAGAAAATGTTCTTCACCCCAGCACCATCCTCCTCCCATTATATACCTTTCATCCTGATTACCCTTCAGTCTCTGACCTTAAATCAGTATGTCACTCCACCTTCATTTCAATCATTAATTCCAATAATGCATTCCAAAAGTTTCACAATCCATCTGGGTAAACTAAAGGTCTGCTATCTGTCCGAAATCTCTCCATTTGGTTTTTTGTGTGTGATCTTGAGCTCACTGTTCCCGAATCACTAAAAATATTCTGTTTCCAGTTAATCAATCAATTAATCACTTTAACACATCTCCATCCTGTTTTTATTCAATAAAACCTTCCCCAATTATTCAAGTCTTTCTTGATAACTTTTTTTTACATGCCAGGCAATACGTTACGGAATCTAACTGTACATTTACAGTTGTCATCCATCATTCCATCATTGTTTTACATTCTTATAGTCTTAAAAAAAAATTGGGTATTCCATTTGTTTTCTTTTGGCGCATTTCAATTGATTTAGTCTATTCTGACTCTTTTCTGAAGCTGAACTCTAGTCCCTTGCTTTTTCCACATCACCCAGCCTTCCTCCATTCCAAGAATAATTATTACTTTCGTTAACAAAAAACGTATTAGCCATTCCACCTTCTTATCAAGAGACTTCGTTGCATCCTTTAGTCCTCAGCACTATTTTGGAATGATGTACATATTTACACATCATTTCTTCTTGCATTATATTAAAATTCTTGATTTGTGTGAGTGAAACAGAAGGAATATTCGATCAAACTATCCATTTTAGCTAACTTGAGAAGTTATCCTTGACTCATATGTCTCATTCCACCAAACCAATTTTGCATCTAGTGTTTAATATTGCTCAATCCCTTATTCAATATTTCTTATAATCTTCCCTGATAGTCACCAATGTGGTATTAGTCAAAGATTTTCTAAAAGTCCATGTACACAATATCCACTGCATATCATCCAAACACCCATCTGTCACCTCCTCAAAAATTACCTTTTCAGGAAGGTTCTTGCTTTCTGAGATCCATAAAGGTCATCTCTAAATATTTTTCCAGGTCCAATTATTTAGCAATTTCATGTTTTCTTTGAAAGATTCGAATATTTCTCTGACCTAGCCATTAAACAAACCATTTTGTATTTGCCTTGGTTAGCACTGTTACTTCTTGTTAATGGATGACGTCAGATGTTAGCTCAACACGTTGGCAGTTATGCCCACTACTAGAATGCAACACTGTCCAGGTAAGGGCTTGTGGAATTAGTTTGTTCAGCAAGTTCTCTAAGCTTGTTCAGCTAAGCAATTGTACTATCATGGCAAATAATACACTGGGACATTCAGCAAACACCTGCTGGCTGTACTATCAGGTATTCTACCCAAAGAAGTTGTTTTTTGTACTTTACTTTCCAATAAATCTTTCCACACTATAACTTGGTGTTGTGAGATTTTTAACTTTGTTATCAAGAGGAATTTCACAGAGTAATTCCTCATTGTTTCTGAACCAGTGTCCAATGTAGTTCCAAATGTTAGGAAAAAGATTGTACCTTTGATTGTTAATCCTTTTTAACTGGAATCTAATTTCTGTCATCATATAAGAATTTAATGAGAACAAATCTTTTCCAAGCCAAATCAGTTAAAAAAAAAACAAAATGTTTCAGCTACTGTGTGCACTTTTCAATTTCTTTCTTGAAGTTTTATGGAAAAATGCATTATTATTGCAATCTGATATCCCATCTGTTTCCTTCAAGTTAGTTATGTACAAATCCTTCTTTTCAACTTTGTCATTTCTGTGATATTGATGAAGGATTTGTGTTTTAGTCAGAAATTCACTGCATTCAAGTTTCTGGTTAATATTTCATAGAATCCCTACAGTGTTGGAGCATGCCATTCAGCACCTCAAACTCCAGATTAACCCTCTGAAGAACATCCCACCCAGATGCACTGTGTCCCTGCATTTCCCATCGCCAATCCAACTAACTTACTCATCATCAGACTGTGGGCAGAAACTGGAGTACTTTGAGGAAACTCACACAGACACAGGGAAAATGTACAAATGCCACACAGACAGTCACCCACAGGTGGAATCAAACCCAGGTGCCTGGTGCTGTGAGGGAGTAGTGTTAACCACTGAGCCACCATGCCATCTCAAGTTAATAGCTGCCCTGAATGACAACAGAAAAAGGCAACAATGGATCATTGGTCTGTCCTTTTATACTACCAGTTAACTTTCCTCCTTCAGAGAATCTCACCCCAGCTCCTGAAGAATCCGTTCTTCCTTTGGCTTTACTCGGTCATGTCATAACCCCCGCTGCCTTTAAAGAAATTAAAGCTTACACGCCCAGGAAATGAACTTTTCCAAGCATTAAATACTTTATGAAACTGGCATGTTTGTCACTGATTTTATTAACTCTGTTTCACTGTCACACTTTATTTCAGAACTCATTCAGTTTTGAAATTGCTTAAAAATCATTACAACTAATCAATTTAATGTTTGAATATTAAATTGTTTTGGAAGCAAAGCCCAGTCTCTTCATACAGGAGCTGTCAGTTATCCCTCTCAAGATTTCACTTTCCTCCTTCAGGGGTTTGTTGCCAGTATTTTTGTGTTTTAGTTCATTTTAAAGAATCGTAGGTTTATAATAAGTAATTGTCAGGAGTTTTCTTTAAAGTTGTTACTCATTTGTTGCTAGTTTTCTGGTTTGGAGCTGATGTAAATGGCAATGTATTTGCACTTGACAAATTAGTACAGCAGGCATTTCTACTGCTGTCATTCAATGCATCAAATTAAAAGCTGTTCACTTTGGAATGATAATTTTCTGACAAGTGTTGAAGCTATTAGGTTGATGAATGTTGTTGAGTTCTTTTTTTCATCTTTAGTTTTGCTATTGTACACAGGTGTTTGAGTACAGATCTCAAATGACAGCAAAACATTCTGTGATTTAAAAAAAATCGGTGGCTCAGTGATTGGCATTGCTGCCTCACAGTACCAGGGACCCAGGTTGAATCCCCCCCTTGGGTGACTGTCTGCGTGGAGTTTGCACATTCTCCCCGTGTCTGCGTGGGTTTCTTCCAGGTACTCTGATTTCCTCCCACAGTCCAAAAATGTGCAGGTCAGGTGAATTGACCATGTTAAATTGCCCATGGTATTAGGTGGTAAAAACAATGACTGCAGATGCTGGAAACCAGATTCTGGATCAGTGGTGCTGGAAGAGCACAGCAATTCAGGCAGCATTCGACGAGCAGCAAAATTGACGTTTCGGGCAAAAGCCCTTCATCAGGAATAAAGGCAGAGAGGGTGTATTAGGTGTATTTGTCAGGGGTAAATAGAGGATAGGAGATTACGTCTGGGGGATTAACTTGAAGGAGGATCGGTGTGAGGAAGAAGGGCCTGTTTCCATACTGCAGGGAATCTAATCTAACAGATAAGAAGGATATATGAGAAACACAGACAGGAGTAAAGTGGAAGTTATGTGACACCAGGTTATAGTCCAACAAATTTATTTAAAATCACAAGCTTTCAGTACACTGCTTCTTTGATATGAAGACACTGTATGTGGTACGTACTGACTTTCCTGGTTTGTGACTTCACCTGTCGAAGGAGCAAAGCTCTGAAAGCTTGTGATTTCAGATAAATCTGCTAGACTGTAACTTGGTGTGATGTGACTTCTGAGTTTGTCCACCACAGCCCAACACTAGGCTATTGGGCCCATCAAATGTGCTCTGCTATTCCAGAAGATCATGGCTAATCTTCTTTTTCATCTCGACCTTCTTGTACCATCCCCAAATCCCCGTGGTTTCTTTGTGGTCCAAAAGTCTATCCAGCACAGTCTTGAAATTACTCACCCAGAGTAGTTTGGTTAGCTCACTTGGTTGGATGGCTGGTTTACCATACAAAGTTAATACCAACAGCATGGGTTCAATTATTGCATTGGCTGAGGTGAACATAAAGGTATGTGCTTCTCTCCCTGATCTGAGACATGGTGACACTCAGGTTGAACCACCTTCAGTCATTTCTTGCTAATGAGAGAGCAGCTATATAGCTGGTAGAACAATGGTAACTTTATCTCTACAGCCAAGTTGAAATATTTTCTCTTGTCCATTCATTTGAATAAAATAATTTGGCACAAGATCATAAACAAATATGTTACCTAAATTATATTTAATGTCACAGTATATGGAAAATGATTATGCAATTACTCTTATATTTTTGGCAATTCAGGTACTCAATTGATGAGAATACTGACCAGGAGAGATATTTCACGATTGATGAGATTGATGGAACAATTGCGACCAATGATGTCCTGGACAGAGAAGATATTTCTCAGTACAACATCTCTGTTGTAGCCAGAAAAGTCAGTAAGTACCACATACAGTCAGACACGAGTGAGTAAACAACATAAAAACACATTGCATGGAAAATGTGGACAATACAGCATGGTATGGATATGCTGGTGTTGGACTGGGGTGGATAAGGTCAGAGTGACACAAAACCAGGTTATAGTCCAACAGAGTTATTTTGTAACTGCACATCATACTGTGTGGATCCACCCTTCAAATAAAGCAATTTTCTTTTACAATGACTACTTGTTTTATATTAATGTTGGATAAGAAAACATTAGCTAATTTTTCCACATGGGCAATGGGACACAAATTACACTAAAAATCGTGTCAGTTTTTTGTTAGGGAATTTTTTGCTCATGATATTCCTCAAACTTATATGCATATTAGCAAACATAAAATGTTTCTTGAACTCTTGCAATCAGGATTTTGTTTTAAAAAAATGCGGTTAACTTTTCTTATGGTAAGAACCTATTGACTACTGGGAGTTTGAATCATGTACAAAGTGATGAACAGTGATGTCAGGGACAGGTAAGAGTATTACCAGTTGCTGATTGATGCTTTTGTCTGTATGTTTATAAATAAATTGAGCTAGGTCTTTAATTGTAACATTATTTTAAATGACATTCACAACAAATAGGTTGATCACATCTCCAGCATCTATGTCTTGTGTAGATTATGATTAACATTGTCAGAAAGCAGCAGCTGTATCTTTTGATATTTCCAAGAAAAGCCATGATGTGGAGGTGCGGGTGTGCACTGGAGAACGACAAAGTCAGAAGTCACATGACACCAGATTATAGTCCAACAGGTATATTTGAAATCACAAGCTTTCGAAGCACTGGTCCTTCATTAGGAGAACCTGACAAAGGAGCAGTGCTCTGAAAGCTTGTGATTTCAAATAGACCTGGTGGACCATAACCTAGTGTCATGTGACTTCTGACTTTTTTCAATAAAGAACATTGCAGAATCTACTTTGAAGGGATGAGGTGGACATGGAATATAAAGAGCTACGGAAGTAACTGGCACAGAGAGTGTTTTGGAAGCTTTGGTCTCCTTATTTAAGGAAGGAGTATGTGCGTTGGAGATAGTTCAGAATATGTTTACTAACTTGATACTTGGAATGAGTGGGTTGTCTTATGAAGAAAGGTGGGACACACTAGGCTTGTTTCCATGGAGATAGATGATCAAGGCATAATTTGATTGGAGTACATAAGATCCTGATTGGTCTTGCCAATGTGGATATGGAAATAATATGAACAGAGGAGCTGAATCTTTCCAGAATTAGGAGAAAAGGTTTAAAAGTTAGAGATCACCATCTCAGGGCAGTAATCATCCAGTGCAGCCAAATTTCACAGCACTGTCATCTAAGAGATTATTGGTTCCTCATTAATATGAGCTGTCCCCAAGTTACAAATGCATTCCATTCTTGAGTACGTTTGTAAGTCAATTTGAACACAGATCAGAAATCAATACTTAGAACTAAGTTTATTGTCGCACGTACTCAAGTAAAAGTACATGGCGCCATCTTAGGTACAAGTACCTAAGTACAAATCTTAGATACTAAAATAGCATTGATACAAATCGAGAAATAAAGAGAAAAGCTAAAAGTTCTACCTGACAGTTCTTCATCGTACAAATTAGGAAAATAAAGAAATAGGGTGAAAAGATAAATAATACAGTAAATATAAGATAGCTATTCATAAGTGCGAGCAAACATTTACATGTCAGATCTTTAAATAAATATTTATACACCCGCCTCATGGATTGCAATGGTGTTCATAAGTCAGGTGTTAGCAAGGGGCAAAAGCTTGTTTGTGGTAATTACTTCCCCAACGTGGCACTGGTGTCAGGCTTCAACTTGTGAAGTTGGTGCTTTTCTGATACTTGTTTGCCTACAAAAAAGACACAATGGGATTGAATCTCATCACACCCATCCACCGCCCCCCCACCCATCCTGATTTATATCTTTACAAATTGGATAACACGGGCTGCTCAATAGTATCTGTTAATGCTATTTAATTAGCTTGGATTTGAGTCTTGCACATATCCTGTATGTTCCACTTGTAAATAGATTTAAAGAAGGTTGCTTTAAGAATTGATATATTACTGCTTTAATATTTAAATGAGGATCTTGGAATATGAGACTCCGCCAGACATTTGGGTCACTTAATTTTGATTAATTATATCCTTGAAGCATTAGTCACAGCATTTGTTGTGCTAACTGAATAGCATTCTCATTTAATTAGAGCACCAGGCAATAAAAGGAATCATATAACTCAGCTAAATTAAATAAAATTGCTAATTCCATCAAAAGAAAATAATTTATGCAAATTGTGCTGAAAGTATATATATTTTTAACTAACCACTTATGAGAAATTGTGAGAAGTATACCATGCGTGTTTCCTGGGGGGTGGGGAAGGGAATGAATGACAAAAGAACAAGCTGATCCAAGGAAATCATCTCTGACTTCCTTTCATGTTCATAATTAGTCAAAGCGGCTCCTGTTGAGGTATCCAAAATCACTTCACAAAGTGTGTGTGTGTGTGTGTGTGTGTGTGTGTGTGTGGGGGGGGGGGAAGCAGGGGGTGGAGGNNNNGGGGTGGAGGTGGAGGGAGGGGGGTGGCTGTGCGAGTATGTGTTTTTAAGGAAAAATATACCCAGCTATATCTCCTCAGCCCCCTGTGTTTCTTCAATGGCTACTCAAAAGGCTTGTGTTGTCTGAGCACAGTGACTCAGTCCCATTACTTTGAACAGTTTAAAGTGCCCTTTTATACCTCCTTTCCTAAAAGCTTTCAATATTTTTCTTACGGCAGATGTTATGCGAACTGATGTATAGTTTACAGCTTTTGGTCTCCTTTCATTGTTGAATACAGGAATTACATTTGTTATTTTCCAAAATAAGAACGCTGTCGAGTAACACAGCAGCTAGGTGCTTAGCACCATTGCCTCACCGCGCCAGGGATCAGGTTCAATTCCACCTTCAAGAGACTGTCTGAGTTTGCACGTTTTCCCTGTGTCTGCATAGGTTTCCTCCCACAGTCCAAAGATGAGCAGGTTAGGTGGATTTGCCATGGGAAATGCAGGATTATAGGGATAGAGTGGAGGCTGGGTGGAATGTTCTTCTGATGGACTGAATGGCCTCTTTCCATGGTGCAGTGGTTCTATGATTCCCCGAATCATGGGAACTTTAGGAAATTAAAATCAACTACTTCACCAGCCATTTCTTTTACTGTACTGGGATAAAGTCCATCAAGGCCTAAGAACTTGTCAGCCAAAGTTCCAACATCATGCTTCTCTGGTGATTGTAATTTTCTCGGCATCTTCCTTCCCTTCCATTTCTGATTTTGGAGCTACTTTTGGGATATGATCTTTAATGAAGATACATGCATTTTGCATGTTCGATTCATCTATTATCTCAGATTCACTTTACATGGGATCAACACTCACCTCTTTTAACTTTTATTTTTAAAACATACACGTAGAAAATCTTGCCGTCTGTTTTTATACTTTTAAATAGCTTTCTAATTTTTCTCTCATTATCAATATTTTTATTTATTTTAAATGAATGCTTAGGCGGTGATGCCCGCTTCAAATTTCACATTAAATATAGAGTCATAGAGGTACACAGTATAGAAAAAGGCCTTTCGTCCCACCATGCCCATGCCAGCCAATAAACAGCAACTACTGTAATCTCGCTTACTTGTACTTGGTTCATAGCCTACTCAGCCTTGGCATTGTAAGTGCTCATGATAGTAAATGTACAAAAAGTCCAGTCACAACTCGGAGACCTGTCAAGGGGTGATAGGAGAAAGTGAGGACTGCAGATGGTGGAGAGTCAGAGTCAAAAAATGTGGCGCTGGAAAAGCACAGCAGGTCAGGCAATGTCAGAGGAGCAGGAGAGTCAATGTTTTAGGCATAACCCCTTCATCAGGAATGGAGGAAAGGGAAGGGAGCTAAGAGATAACTTAAAAAGTGAGTGATAGGCGTCAATATCCAGGGAATGTGGTTTTCCTTGGGACCAAAGCTAATGCCTTTGATCTTTCTAATGTTCAATTGGAATTCCAATATTTCATTGTAGTTAGTAAAAGAAGTGGCTAGTGAAGTAGTTGATAAGTTGGTTTAAATTGTGTAAAGTTCCCTCAATTCGGGGAAGGTTCTGTTATGTTAGAAAATCACAAAAGTAATTTCTGTGTTCCAAAAATGAAAAAAGACAGCGAGCTGGAAACTATATGTCAGTTCCCAATCTGTCTGTAAGTCATAATGAAAGGAGGTATAATAAGACATTTAAAAATGTTCAAGGTAATGCGACAGAGTTACCATATTACAAAACATTTCAAGGTTTTGCAAAAGAGAAATCATGTTCTCCAATGATTGAGTTCTTTGAGGAGCCTGGATGTTGTCCAGGTCTTGCTACACATGTGCATGGACTACTTCAATATCTGAGGATCAGCGAGTCTCACCGTTTATGATCGAGAGAAGATCATTGATGGAGCAGCTGTAGATGATGAGTTCTAGACACTAGACTGAGGAACTTCTGCAATGCTCTCTGGGGACTGAGATAAAGAACAAAGAAAATTTACAGCACAGGAACAGGCCTTTCTGCCCATCAAGCCTGAGCCGATCCAAATCTACGGTCTAAACCTGCCAACCAATTCCGAAACATCTGTATCCCTCTGCTCCCCACCTACTCATGCATCTGTCCAGATGTATCTTAAGTGAATCTACCGTGCCTGTCTCTACCAACTCTGCTGGCAACACATTCCAGGCACCCACTACTCTCTGTGTAAAGTACTTGCCACGTGTATTCCCCTTAAACTTTTCACCTCTCACCTTGAAAGCGTGACCTCTCACTATTGAATCCTTCACCCTGGGAAAAAGCTTTATCTCTATCTACCATGTCCAAACCCTTTATGATTTTGTAGACCTCAATCAGCTCCCCCGTCAATCTCCTTTTTCAGAATGAAAACAATCCTAACCTACTCAACCTCTCTTCAGAGCTAGCACCTTCCATACCAGGCAACATCCTTGTAAACATTCTCTGCACCCCATCAAAAGCGTCCACATCTTTTTGGTAATGTGGCAACCAGAACTGTACACAGTATTCTAAATGTGGCCGAACCAATGTCTTACACAATTTTAACATGACTTGCCAGCTCTTATACTCAATACCCCGTCCGATGAAGGCAAACATACTAATATGCCTTCTTGACCACTCTATCCACCTGTGCAGCAACCTTCAGGGTACAACGGACCTGCACTCCCAGATCTCTCTGCCCATCAACTTTTCCCAAGGCTCTTCCATTCATTGTATAATTCGCTCTAGAATTAGACTTTCCTAAATGCATCACCTCATATTTGTCTGAATTGAACTCCACCTGTTACCTATCTGCCCAACTCTCCAGTCTATCTATATCCTCCTGTATTCTTTGACAGTCCCTTATGCTTTCTGCAATCTTTGTGTCATCTGCAAACTTGCTGATCATACCAACAGTGCCATCTTCCAGATCATTTATATATTTCACAAACAACAGTAGCCCCAGCACTGACCCCTGTGGAACACCACTGGTCACCTTTCTCCATTTCAAGAAATTCCCTTCAACTACTACCCTCTGTGTCCTGTTGCTCAACCAGTTCTTTATCCACCTAGCTAGAACACCCTGTACACCATGTGACTTCACTTTTTCTATTTAGTTTACCATGGGGAATCTTACCAAACACCTTACTAAAGTCCATGTATATGACATCAACAGTCCTTCCTTCATCTATCAACTTTGTCACTTCCTTGAAGCCGGTGTTATTTTCTGTGTCTGTATATTGTGAAGGAGCAAAAATGGCTTTTATTAGAGTGATATGTACCTCTTGTCAG
The DNA here is from genome assembly GCF_004010195.1 of Chiloscyllium plagiosum. Taxonomy (NCBI): domain Eukaryota; kingdom Metazoa; phylum Chordata; class Chondrichthyes; order Orectolobiformes; family Hemiscylliidae; genus Chiloscyllium; species Chiloscyllium plagiosum. The sequence goes on from NC_057738.1 coordinate 44,241,246, forward strand.
ATGTGGGAGTTTAAAGAGGGTTTAAGGGTTACTGTGGATGTGATGGATGGCAGTCATAGGAAGGGGGTAAAGTCTCAGATACAGTCGCAGAGATGGGTTAACTCCAGGAAGGGTAAGAGAGGTAAGCACTTAGGGCAGGAGTCTTTTGTGGAAATACCCATTTCAAACAGGTATGCTGTTTTGAAAAATATAGGGGGTGATGGATACTCAGGGGAACGTAGCACGAACAGCCAACTTTCTGGTATTGAGACTGGCTCTAATGCAACAAGGGGTACATCGGGTTTCAAGAGATCAATTGTGTTACGGGATTCTGTAGTCCGAGGTACAGACAGACATTTCTGTGGCCAGCGGCGAAAAATCAGAATGGTGTGTTGCTGCCCTGGTACCAGGACTAAGGATGTCTCAGAAAGGGTGCAGAATGTTCTCACGGGAGAGAAGGACCAGCAAGAGGTCATTGTCCACATTGGAACCAATGACGTAGGAAAGGAAAAGGTTGAGATTCTGAAGGGAGATTACAGAGAGTTAGGCAGGAATTTAAAAAGGAAGTCCTCAAGAGTAATAATATCCGGATTACTCCTGGTGCTACAAGCTAATGAGGGCTGGAATAGGAGGATAGAGCAGATGAATGCATGGCTGAGGAGCTGGTGTATGGGAGAAGGATTCACATTTTTGGATCATTGGAATCAGTTTTGGGGTAGAAGTGACCTGAACAAGAAGGAGGGATTGCACCTAAAGTGGACCTAATACACAGGTAGAGCTGCTCGGGAGGATTTAAACTAGTAAAGTAGGGGGGAGGGCGCGGGAAATAGTGAGGAAAAAGGTCAATCTGAGACTGGTACAGTTGAGAACAGAAGCAAGTCAAACAGTCAGGGCAGGCAGGGACAAAGTAGGACTAATAAATTAAACTGCATTTATTTCAATGCAAGGGGCCTAACAGGAAAGGCAGATGAACTCAGGGCATGGTTAGGAACATGGGACTGGGCTTTCATAGCAATCACAGAGACATGGCTCAGGGATGGGCAGGACTGGCAGCTTAATGTTCCAGGATATAAATGCTACAGGAAGGATAGATAGGGAGGCAAGAGAGGAGGGAAATGGCATTTTTGATAAGGAATAGCATTACAGCTGTGCTGAGGGAGGATATTCCTGGAAATACATCCAGGGAAGTTATTTGGGTGAAACTGAGAAATAAGAAAGGGCTGATCACCTTATTGGGATTGTATTATAGACCTCCAAATAGTCAGATGGAAATTGAGAAACTAACTTGTAAGTCTCAGCTATCTGTAAGAATAATAGGGTAGTTATGGTAGGGGATTTTGACTTTCCCAACATAGACTGGGACTGCCAGTCTAGACTGGGTCTAGATGGAGAGGAATTTGTTAATTGTGCACAAGAAAACTTTCTGATTCAGTATGAGGATGTATGTAATAGAGAAAGTACAAAATTTGACCTACTCTTGGGAAATAAGACAGGGCAGGTTACTGAGGTGTCAGTGGAGGAGCACTTTGGGACCAGCGACCACAGTTCTATTAGATTTAAAATATTGATGGAAAAGGATAGACCAGATCTAAAAGTTGAAGTTCTAAACTGGAGCAAGGCCAATTATGATGGTATAGGCAAGAACTTTCAAAAGCTGATTGGGGGCAAATGTTCCCAGATAAAGGGATGGCTGGAAAATGGGAAGCCTTCAGAAATGAGATAACAAAAATCCAGAGAAAGTATATTCCTGTTAGGGTGAAAGGAAAGGCTGGTAGGTATAGGGAATACTGGATGACTAAAGAAACTGAGGGTTTGGTTAAGAAAAGGAAGGAAGCATATGTAAGGTATCAACAGGATAGATCGAGTGAATCCTTAGAAGAGTATAAAGGCAGTAGGGGTATACTTAAGAGGAAAATCAGGAGGGCAAAAAGGGGACATGAGATAGCTTTGGCAAATAGAATTAAGGGGAATCCAAAGGCTTTTTACAAATACATTAAGGACAAAAGGGTAACTAGGGAAAGAATAGGGCCCCTCAAAGATCAGCAAGGCTATCTTTGTGTGGAGCTGCAGAAAATGGGGGAGATACTAAATGAATGTTTTGCACCAGTATTTACTGTGGAAAAGGATATAGAAGGGAAATAGATGGTGACACTTTGCAAAATTTCCATTTTACAGAAGAGCAAGTGCTGGATGTCTTGAAATGCAAAACGGTGGATAAATCCCCAGGATCTGATCAGGTGTACTCTAGAACTCTGTGGGAAACTAGGGAAGTGATTGCTGGGCCTCTTGTTGAGATACTTGTATCATCAATAGTCACAGGTGAGGTGCCAGAACACTGGGGGTTGACTAACGTGTTTAAGAAGAGTGGTAAGGACAAGCAAGGGCACTATAGACCAGTGAGCCTGACATCGGTGACGGGCAAGTTGTTGGAAGGAATGCTGAGGGACAGGATATACATGTATTTGAAAAGGCAAAGACTGATTCGGGGTAGTCAACATGGCTTTGTGCGTGGGAAATCATGTCTCACAAACTTGATTGAGTTTTTTGAAGAAGTAATAAAGAGGATTGATGAGAGCAGAGAGGTAGATGTGACCTATATGGACTTCAGTAAGATGTTCGACAAGGTTCCCCATGGGAGACTGATTAGCAAGGTTAGATCTCACGGAATGTAGGGAGAACTAGACATTTTACAGAACTGGCTCAAATGTAGAAGATACAAGGTGATGATGGAGGGTTGTTTTTCAGACTGGAGGCCTGTGACCAGTGGAGTGTCACAAGGATTGGTGCTGCATATTGCAGCTGTACAGGACATTGGTTAGGCCACTGTTGGAATATTGTGTGCAATTCTGGTCTCCTTCCTATCAGAAAGATGTTGTGAATCTTGAAAAGGTTCAGAAAAGATTTACAAGGATGTTTCCAGGGTTGGAGGATTTGAGCTATAGGGAGAGCTGAACAGGCTGGGGCTATTTTCCCTGGAGCTTCGGAGGCTGAGGGGTGACCTTATAGAGGTTTACAAAATTATGAGGGGCATGGATAAGGTAAATAGACAAAGTCTTTTCCCTGGTCGGGGAATCCAGAACTAGAGGGCATAGGTGTATGGTGAGAGGTGAAAGATATAAAAGAGACCTAAGGGGCAACTTTTTCACACAGAGGGTGGTACGTGTTTGGAATGAGCTGCCAGAGGAAATGGTGGAGGCTGGTACAATTGCAACATTTAAGAGGCATTTGGATGGGTATATGAATAGGAAGGGTTTGGAAGGATATGGGCCAGCTGCTGGCAGGTGGGACTAGATTGGGTTGTGATATCTGGTCAGCATGGATGGGTTGGACTGAAGGGTCTGTTTCCGTGCTGTATATCTCTATGACTCTGTGACTCTTCAATATCCGTCAGGGCCCCAGCTATTTCCTCTCTAGTGCCCCTTAGCAACCTGGGATAGATCCCATCCAGTCCTGTGGATTTGTCCACCTTAATAACCTCTAGCCTTCCCAACACATCTTCCATACTTATGTCAACGTGATCCAGACTAACCAAACTTCTATCTCTAATCTCAAGATTCATCATGTTCCTCTCCTCAGTGAACACTGATGCAAAGTAATCATTCAGAATCTCACCCATTCTCTCAGGTTCGGCACACAGCCTTCCTTCATTATCCTTTAGTGGACCAATCCTTTCTCTAGTTACCCGCTTGCTTCTTACATAAAAGTAAAATGCTTTGGGATTCTCCTTAATTCTAATCACTCAAGCTGTTTCATGACCCCTTTTAGCCCGCTTGATTCCTCATTTAAGGGTGGTCCTACTCTTCCGAAATTCCTCCAGTGCCCATTCTGTTCTTAGTTGCCTGAACCTTATGTATGGTTCCCTGTTCCTCTTGGCTTATCGTATGATTTCTCCTGTCATCCATGGTTCATGAATCTTGCCTTTCCCATCCTTTGCCTTCACCGGGACATGCCTATCCTGCACAATCTTTAACCTATCTTTGAAAGCCTCCCACATATCAAATGTAGACTTCCTTCAAATAGCTGTGACCAATCCACATTTCCCAGCTCCTGCCTAATTTTGATAAAATTGGCCTTGGCCCAGTTTAGTACTCTTCCCATAGGACCACTCTCATCTTTGTCTATGGGTATTCTAAAACTTACAGAATTATGGTCACTGTTCCCAAAGAAATCCCCCACCGCAACTTCTACCACCTGTCCTGGCTCATTCCCCAATACCAGGTCCAATATGGCTCCTTCCCTCGTCCGACTATTGACAAACAGATGATTGACGTCCAGCAGCCTGGACCATCTTCTTTTGTACCAGGTATAGTTCCAATCAATGGAGAGTTCTCCCCTGATTTCCATTTACCAAAACTCTATGGTAATACATTTGGTCAGTGTCTCCTTGATGTCATGGCAATTTACTCTCACTTCATAACTGGAATACAGCTCTTTTTGTCCATGTTTTGACCAAAACTTTAATAAAGCCAAGAGTTGAAAGGCTCTGGCAGAAACCAAACTGCGAATCAGTGAGTGGGGTATGGCTGAGCAGGTGTTGTTGATTGTGCTGTTGATGACACCCTCCATCACATTGCTGATGTCCGAGAGTGAAGCCACTAACTAGCTGGGTTGGATTTGTTCTGTGATTTGTGAACAGGACACCCCTTGGCAACCTTTGACATTGTCAGGTGGATGCTAGTACAGATGCTGCACTGACCTCTCACTCACTGACCCTCGCTCTCAGACCGTTTCACTCAATTACCCTCACTCAATATCCCTCTCACTCACTGACCCTATCACACAGTGACCCTCACTCACTGACCCACTCACTCACTCACTGATCCACACAGTGACCCTTACTCACTGACCCACTCACTCACTCACTGACCCACTCAGTGACCCTCACTCACTGACCCTCACACTCATCTTCTCACAGATCCTCTCACTCACTGACCTCTCACTCTTGGACCCTCTCACTCAATGTGACACTCATTCACTGATTCTCTCACTCACTGACCATCTCATTCAGTGACCCCCCACACAGACCCTCTCACTCACTGACCCTCTCATTGACTGACCCTCACACTCACCTTCTCACAGATCCTCTCACTCACTGACCCTCACTTAGTGACCCTCACCCAGTGACCCTCATTCACTGACTTTCACACTGACCCTCACCAGTGACCCTAACACTAAAGAAGGTATAAGAACAAAACCCTTCCTGAAGAAGCGCTTATGCCCAAAACATCGATTCTCCTGTTCCTTTGATGCTGCCTGACCTGCTGTGCTTTTCCAGCAACACATTTTTAAGCACTAAAGCAGGTATGTCATTGTTTATTCATGGCTTTTGATTTTGAATACTAATTTTTAGGATACATTTGGGTGAAGGCTAAAAGAGGGTAGCTGTAAAGGCCTTTTTATTTGACTCCATCCTGAAGAGTACATGGCTGATGCTGAGAAGATGGGAGAATAGGTCAATTTTTTAACAGTCATTGTCTAGAAGTTGGATGTAGGTGACACTGGCTGGGCAGTATTTATTGGCCATCCCTAATTTCCCAGGAGGCAGTAAGAGTTAAGCACATGGCTGAGGGTCTGGAGTCACACATTGGTGAGGTAAAGATAGCAGATTTCCTTCCTGAAAGGACATTCTTGAACCGGATGGATTTTTATGGCAATTGATAATGCTTACATGATCACCATTAGGCTAGCTTTTTATTAGGAGTATAATTTCACTATGGGTTCAAATCTGACCATCGAATAACCACAGAAGAGTTTCCTTGCATTTTCCACATGATTTTTAACCTCTGCCTTGGTTACAGTGAAATGTACAATAGGAGTATTGCCTCAAAGTTTCACCTGGACATCAGTGCCATCAACAATCCAGCTAGCCCTCCAAACTGCATTGGAGAGTCCGTCTGGTTAATGGATATAAATGACTGGAGTAGGTAGACGCTTTGAACTTTCTGATTCATGAGCTAAGAATTTGCAGTTTGGGCTGATGCAGCAGCACATTTGTGAACTTGCTCCAGGGCAGGAGAGAGCGGATGGTCATGAATCAACAGCCAATTTCAAGGCCAGTTTTGATCCTGTTCCCAAGACAGGAATTGGAGAGCCCAAGGGTCACCCAATCCTGCCTCATTTGTTCCCAGTTGGCAAAGCTGAGCCATAATTTATTGGACAGCCTTTATAGTTGGTCAATGTTTTTAACAAGAAGCAATCGTTTGAACCTGATGGAAATTGGAAACCAAAAGGGACGTGCTTTATCGCTGCTGTCAGAGAAATTGATGAGGAAATCGTTGATGTTGCTGTGGAGCTGGTCATGTTGAAGTCTCCCTCCGAACATTCATCTAGTTAATGTGCTTCCCACCATAATCCACACATTAGCAGCTTCAATCCTGTATTAAAGGAATTCACCATTCACCTCTTCCTTTAGCAACTTGTTGGTTTTCGAGCATTCTGAACAGACATAATGTAGTTCATTTAACACGGTTTTAATTTAATAACTTGGTTAGACATAAGCACATAAGGAAGAAAGCAGAGGAGAGTAATTCTGGTTCTATGAGTTGACAAAGGGTAGAAGGAGGTTCCCATTAAGCTGACATATCAGACAAGTTCACTGGAGCTGAATAGTGTAGCCTCTGTACTGTAAGCACAAAGATGATAACTGTCTCATGGTACAGGGTATTGTGGATTACAATGAAGCAACACTTCCTCATTATGGTGTGGGACCATTTCTTACTCCCAACCATGGAGGGGGAATCATTTGAAAACACAAGTGGGTGGAAAATGTCACTGTGGTTCCAATGTGGGTCCCATAAAACACAGATCTGCAGCACCAGCAGCAGCACAATGCATGTCTGATGTGGCGATAATGAAGAAGAGCTCCCAGAAATGATTAATCACTCAAATGAAAGTTAATTTGTAGCTCCTTTTAAAATGCGACAAAACTAAATCACAATATCATTAAATCCTTGACTTGCCAGGACTTCAAAAGGTCCCTGATTAACAGATGACAGCCATGTAACATTCATCTGCATATCTGCCACTATCACTGTCAAACCATTCAATAAGTCAAGGTTATTTCAGCAGCATTTCCTGGCTATTCCAGCTCTGTTAAAAGGAGGCGAAAAGCTGAAATTGTAAATGTGCTGTACCATCTAAGAAGTTGAGTTCCTATTCCTTCCAAGTTACGTCCCATCAATGTTTGAGCTGTAATCGTAATTTCTTCATGATCACAGGATCAAAACCCAGAAATTCCTCACTCCACACCATTCTGAGATCACCCGCATTGTATTTAAAGGAATAAGTCTCTTGACGTCATTTCATAAAAGTTAGGGACAGACTATAAATGCAGCATCACCTGCATCCTGGGATAAATTACAAGTGGCAATAATGATCCATGGTTTTCTTTCAGTAGCACGACTGAGAGCAATCAAACAAAATTCCAGAATAATAATTGAGACCTACTCACAAATAATCAAACTACTCCAACTTCCAGTCAAGTGATCAGGAGGGACTCTGTAAATACTTTCACAAATTATTATTCATTCAAGGGATGTGGGTGTCCCTGGGTAGGCCAGAATTTGTTGCCCAGAGGATAATTATCAGTCGACCACATTGCCGAAAGACACACTGAACTTGATGGATTTTTATTACGAGGATTCCATCAATACTATCAAATTTAATTCCAGATATTTCCTGAATTTCAGTTTTGCGATTCTGCCATGATAGAATTCGAACCCCTGCCCTCACAGCTTTGACAAAGGGTCAGTTAGACTCGAAATGTCAGCTCTTTTCTCTCCTTACAGATGCTGCCAGACAGACCTGCTGAGATTTTCCAGCATTTTCTCTTTTGGTTTCAGATTCCAGCATCCGCAGTAATCTGCTTTTATCCCTCAAAGAATTAACCTGGGGTGTTGGACTATTGCCCAAGACCATCAGCACTGTATCACTGTACGCCCCAGAAAGAATGCTTGTTTATCCAATGCTTTTGCACACCTGCTTGACACCTGAGCACCTTGTAGAGCTGGTTTTGGATACTCCAATGTAGCACTGGTGGAGTTTTACATTGGCAGAGATCCACCTTTAGGATGGTAAATTAATGGTTCATTCATTTTGAAGGGGCACAAAGTTGAAGCTTTTCATCCTGCACTCATCAGAATTCAGACGCAGGAAAGCTAACTTTGAAAGGGGACACTAATTTCCCGAACTGGATAATTTGGTGTTCCCTTTCTTCGATGCATATGCTTTCACTTTTCTTCAGGTCTCCAATCCACCACGAAGGATTTTGCACGGACATAGGTAGCATTGACTCGTGACTCACCTCTCCTTTATGTCCTCGGTTGAATGCGATGATTGACTGCAAGATGGCTATTGAAGAATTGGACCTAATTATTTGACTCATAGAAACTCATAGGAACAGGAGGAGGCCCTTCAAGCCTGCTCTGATGTTCGGTATGAGCATGGCTTATTGTCCAACTCAGTACTCTGTTCTGACTTTCTCCCCATTCTATAGAATCCTGACAATGTGGTAAGAGGCCATTTGGCCATCAAATCTGCACCAACTCTCTGAAGAGCATCCCACGCTATCCTTGTATGTACCATATAGAAGACAATTTCCCATGGCCAATCCACCTATGCTGGACTGCAGGAGGAAACGAGAGCACCCGACGGAAACCCACACAGACACGGGGGAATGTGCAAACTCCGCACAGACAGTCGCCTGAGGGTGGAATCGAGCCTGAATCCCTCTGAGGGAGAGTGCTAACCACTGAGCTACTATGCCACACTATGTTTCCTTTAACACTAAGAACTATATCTAACTCCTTTTTGAAAACATTCAATGCTTTGGTCTCAACCACTTTCTGTGACAGAGAATTCCACAGGCTCACCACTCTCTGAAAGGGCTTTTGCCTGAAACATCGATTTTCCTGCTCCTCGGATGCTGCCTGAACTGCTGTGCTTTTCCAGCACCACTCTAATCCACTCTCTGGGTGAAGACATTTCTCCACATCTCAGTCCTAAATGGCCCACACCATAACCATAGACTATGACCCCTGGTTCTGGACTCCTTGAACATCAGGAACATCCTTCCCGCTTTTACCCTGTCTAGTTCTGTTAGAATTGGAGAGGTTTTGATGAGATCCTCCCTCATCCTTCTAAATTCCAGTGAATATAATAATCCTAATCAATCCAGTCCCTCTTCATATGTCAGTACTGCCATCCCAGTAATCAGGTTGGTAAACCTCATGCCCTAATAGTCAATCCACAAATCTCAGCATGGGCACAATTAAACTCAGCAATTATATAACTTGTTCATGTATGGACTTCAGTAAGGCGTTCGACAAAATTCCCCATGGGAAACTGGTTAGCAAGGTTAGATCTCATTGAATACAGGGAGAACTAGCCATTTGGATACAGAACTGGCTCAAAAGTAGAAGACAGGGTGGTGGTGGGGGGTTGTTTTTCAAACTGGAGGCCTGTGACCAGTGGAGTGCCACAAGGATCGGTGCTGGGTCCTCTACTTTTTGTCATTTACATAAATTATTTGAATGTGAACATAAGAGGTACAGTTAGTAAGTTTACAGTGGAGAGTGAAGAGGGTTACTTCCGATTACAACAGGATCTTGACCAGATTGGCCAATGGGCTGTGAAGTGGCAGATGGAGTTTAATTCAGATAAATGAGGGGCTGCATTATTGGAAAGCAAATCTTAGCAGGACTTATACATTTAAAGGTAAGGTCCGAGGGAGTGCTGCTGAACAAAGAGAACTTGGAGACTCCTTGAAAGTGGAGTTGAAGTTAGATACGATAGTGAAGAAGGCGTATGGTATGCTTTCCTTTATTGGTCAGAGTGTCGAGTACAGGAGTTGGGAGGCCATGTTGCGGCTGTACAGGACATTGGTTAGGCCACTGTTGGAATATTGCATGCAATTCTGGTCTCCTTCCTATCGGAAAGATGTTGTGAAACTTGAAAGGGTTCAGGAAAGATTTACAAGGATGTTGCCAGGGTTGGAAAATTTGAGTTATAGGGAGAGGCTGAACAGGCTGGGGTTATTTTCTCTGGAGCATCGGAAGTTGAGGGGTGACCTTATAGAGGTTTACAAAATCATGAGGGGTATGCCTAGGGTAAATAGACAAAGTCTTTTTCCTGGGATCAGGGAGTCCAGAACTAGAGGGCATAGGTCAAGGGTGAGAGGGGAAAGATATAAAAGAGACCTAAGGAGCAACTTTTTCATGAAGAGGATGGTACGTGTATGGAATGAGCTGCTAGAGGAAGTGGTGGAGGCTGGTACAATTGCAACATTTAAAAGGCATTTGGTGTATGAATAGGATGGTTTTGGAGGGATATGGGGTGGGTGCTGGCAGATGGGACTAGATTGAGTTGTGATATCTGGTCGGCATGGACGGGTTGGACTGAAGGGTCTGTTTCCGTGCTGTACATCTCTATGACTCTATGATGCTATGACTCATAATTCCAGAGATTCTGGTCCTCAGTAATTTTGCTGCCTTGAGTATTTATTGTTTTGGAATCACATCTGCATGCAATGTCGTACATACCTTTATGTAGTTATTTAAGGTTAATAAATCAGATATAACAAGACAGGTTGCTTTGCAATTACTATGGAATTAAACCAGAATTACACAAGTAATTAGAGTCATAGAGATGTACAGCACGGAAACAGACCCTTCGGTCCAACCTGTCCATGCTGACCAGATATCTCAACCCAATCTAGGCCCACCTGCCAGTACCCGGCCCATATTCCTCCAAACCCTTCCTATTCATATACCCATCTAGGTACCTTTTAAAATGTTGCAATTGTACCAGTCTCCACCACATCCTCTGGCAGCTCATTTCATACACGTACCACCCTCTGCATGAAAAGGTTGCCCCTTAGGTCTCTTTTATATCTTTCCCCTCTCACCCTAAACATATCCCCTCTAGTTCTGGACTCCCTGACCCCAGGGAAAAGACTTTGTCTGTTTATCCTATCCATGTCCCTCAAAATTTTGTAAACCTCTATAAGGTCACCCCT
>NC_057738.1:44256187-44393506 GCF_004010195.1 Chiloscyllium plagiosum
GCCCAACAGTTCCTCCAAGATTAGTTGTGAATTTCACTGTTTGTTAATTTTCCCAGACGCACTCCGATGTCCAGCGATACATGAATTCAAACAGCAAAGGCAGTAACTGTGCAGGTTCTCTCTCTCTCTCTCTTTCTCTCTCTCTCTCTCTCTCTCCTGCACTGTCCTCACCATGTGCTTCTTTTGTCTGCACTTCTCCCTTTTTAAACTTGTGCCAGAAAAATATAAAAAACACTGCCATTGTCTGTTCGCTGTTGTTTCAGTATCTGCTCAGAAGTGTTTGTGACAGAGCAAACTGGGACTATAATGATCTATTGCTACCTTTCCACGTCCTGTATAAACATGTGCTTTTTACTATCCAACCTTAAATTCTGGAAGTTCTTTCTTTAAATGCTGTCTCTCTGTCTCTCTCTCTCTCTCACTCTTTCATGGAGGTGTTCATTAAAAACTATCTATTTGGTCAAGCTTTTAAGATCAAATGAATAAGGTGCTGCAATAGGTCATTTGATCCTGCTCCAGTGTGTGATAAAATCTGATTGTGGCCTCAATTTGCCTTCCTTTCCATCTGAATATCCTTTGTATCCCTCTCAATCAAGAATCTATTGATTTGGCTAAAATAAAATTCAATGACTCAAATCCAGCACTGTCCAGGAAAAGAATTCATTAAACTAATAAGAGTGCAGGAGAAAATCATTTTCTTCACCTCTTTTAAATGGGAGATCCCTGATTTTCAAATTCTGCCCTCAAATTCGAATCCATTTCAGAATGTAAAGCTTCCTTCCTGTAACTATGCTGTCAAACCACCACAGAGTCTCAAAAGTTTCAATAATATATCACTTCTCATTCTTCCCAAGCAATACAGGTCCAAACGATCCAATTTTTCTATCCAGTCTGGAGAGCTTCAGTCATGAAGAGAGATTGGACAGTCTGAGGTTGTTTTCCGTAGAGCAGAGGAGAGTAAGGGGGAGAATGATTGAGATGTCCAGATTTATGAAGGGCATAGATAGGGTAAACAGGAAGAAATATTTTTACTTCATGGAGGTGTCAGTGACCAGGGGCTTTGGAATAAAGGAGGTTTAGAGCGACATGTGGCTCAGTGGTCAGCACTACTACCTCACAGCACCAAGGACTTGGGTTCGGTTCCACCCTCAGGCAACAGTCTTTGTGGAGTTTGCACATTCTCCTGTGTCTGCATGGGTTTCTGCTGGTGCTTTGGTTTCCTCCCGTAGTCCAAAGATGTGCAGGTTAGTTGGATCAGCCATGCTAAATTGCCCAGGGATGTGTAAGTTAGATGTGTTAGCCATAGGAATTATAGGGTTTGGGTGGGATGCTCGTTGGAGGGTTGGCGTAGACTTGTTGGGCCAGAATGGCCTGTTTCCATGTTATATGGATTCTATGTTTTGAGGGAAAGTGTTTTCAACCAAAGTGTGATGGAAATCTGGAACCGGAAATTTATTTGCCTTAACGTGGAGGGTTTGAATTATAAGGAGAGGCTAAATAGGCTGGGATGTTTTTTTCCCTGGAGCGTAAGAGGTTGAGAGGTGATCCAAATAAGTTTATAAAATCACAAGGATCATAGATAAGGCGAATAGCAAAGGATTTTCCTGAGGGTCTGGGAGTTCAAACCAGGGGGCATATTTCACAGAAGGTTCTATTTCCATGACTCTAAGTATTTAGAGGTGCATTTGGGATGCCAAGGTATACAAGGTTATGGGCCAAGTGCTGGTAACTGGGATTACAAGAGGTCAGTATTGTTTTTGGCTGGCACAGATGTAATGGGCAGAAGGGCCTTTTTCTATGCTGTGTGCCTCTATGACCCCATGACTCTACCAAAGTAGACACATTCATCTTTGTCTACATGATAATCCATTTACAAGTTTCTGCCCACTACTATTTTAACCATTTGCCTTTGTAAACTCCATCTCCTCTTGCCAACTTGCTTTCTCCTCTAACTCACCATGTATGACATCACAGCACATCAGTTGGTGGTTAATTACCTAGGAAGAATATTATGCTGCTGAAAGTGATGCCAGAGGCACACAATTTATTGTGTTTTGTTTGGAATGTAAGTTTTTCAGGTTAAATTGTTAACTGCCCTCAATCCTTGGCACAAAAGCCATATTGACTCTCATATGATTCACAAATAAAGCTGCCAGAAATCAGCTTGTATTCAGAGAGGAATATTTAGCATCCACTTTGTTCCCAGATGTGCTGTGCGCCATTATTGGATGTAATTAGGAGCAACTGGAAGAGGCCACTTAAGACACACCGCAGAACGTTGCAATCCCTGAAGCGCCATCCCAATATTATGATTGTGTGTCTAGAAGCTTCCTTTATTATGGGATTTCCTGACAGACATTCTATTTCCAATCCTGGTGGCTGTACACAGCCATCAAATTGGTCCCTCTCTACCCTAGCCTGGTTTCTGTGATTGAGTCTAATTTTACAACTGGGAACATTTGCAATTATTGTTGGACGATTCACTCTCCCTGTGCTCAGTTTGTGTGTTTGCTCGATAGCCATGGTTTACAATGTCACTTACTCCTCAGTTATGCAGCAGATGGTGAGACACTACACTTGTTTTCCTAAATTCAAAACATTTTATCTATGTATTCTGTCAATCAAAGAACCATGCACTGTCGAAGAGAGCAGATGGCATATTAATCAACCTTTCTTCTAACCAGTTAATCATGTGGCATTTTGTGGGGTTAATCAATTCACAATGTGCCTGGAGACATTTCTTAATAAGGTGGTCAATGTAATAACTCTGTGATAAACCTACCTCAAAATACTTCATTGAAGATGACATTTACAACAAGGTCAAGTTGTTTAGGGTGCGTGTTTGAAAAGACAGCTTCAAGACAATATGAGTCACAATTTTACTGAGTAATAAGTTTCAAATAATTACTGTTGCTTTGAGTGCTTATCTTATTTTTAAGAGAGAGTGCTTCTTTCCAAAAATTCTTGTCCATATGAAACCAATTTCCTTTCTCATGCTTGTTGAGTTTAGTTTTGCAATCAGGTATGAAGTAATGATACTTGCTGCTGGCCATAAGGAAAGCTGCTCACAACAATCCAGGAATCACTGCAGAGTGGAATTCCACTTTTGTATTGGAATTTGAATTCAACACCAAACCAATCGGATCCCCAGGCAGCCATTAGTAGTGGCCATTTGCAGTGTTCTGCCATGTGTCTTAAGTGGCCTCTTCCAGTTGCTCGTAAACCCAGCAGCAGTGATGTGATGCGGCAGGGTAAACGGTCACATTGATGTTTATATCCAAGTTGTACAAAAAGTTACAAACACTGAATCTGTTTTAGCTTTAATTTAAAATTGTCAGATCGTAAAATAAGTACATATGATTGAATTAAGTCCAAATTAAAATATTATAAATAATCCCCATTTATAATATATGGAGGAACTTTTATATTCCATACTATAAAATTCTGCTTCAGTGCCAGTAAGGATTCTTGATAGCAATTCTGTACTTAATATGCTTTTAAAAGCCCAGTTAGAGCTCAAGGGCTATTACAATGAGATGGTGGTGGTGTATTTTAAGCCAATATTCAACACTGGATCTTTCATTCAAATGTCAAACAGTTTGTCCAACCGACCAGTTTTGGGCAGTTTATATGCTACTCTATAATCACAGTACCACCTACAATATGAACTGGAACAAAAACAGAAATTGCTGGAAAAGCTCAGCAGGTCTGGCAGCATCTGTGGAGAGAAATCAAAGTTACCGTTACAGGTTCTGGGACCCTTCTTCAGAACTATGAACTGATAGGATTACGAAAGTCTGGAATTTAGACCATCACAACAATGATACAGGATAATCACCATCCTGTAATCCAATTTAAAGATGAAGGAAGTGATTATTTAAACTAAATCACCTTGATACTATCCATTCACTCCTGTCACATGAGAGCTAAAATATTTTACATAAAGATCAGGGTGGGAGGCAGGGATACCTCAATGGAATGCCTTATTTTCTGTTGGAGTAATAGCATCAGCCCTGATTGGCTCAGCAGAACAAACTGACAGGATCACAGTGGGTGCTGATCATTAACCACTAATCATTCAGTAGGATGCCCTCAGGAGATGTGTTTGTAGTATTTACTGGAACAAACCATGTGACTCACAAATCATCAATAAAGTTGGTTTTACAATTTGTGAACTTATCAACTGAGAATCATTTTAATCCCATAATTGCTGTCCAGCTCATTTCAGGATGAATAGAACTAAATTGGAGGTTCTTGTCAATCCTAAAATATTCAATTCTGGAGGATGACTCAATGGCACACCGATTAGAGACATGTAGAATCACTGACAGCAGCATCTGGGTTTCCATGTTATTCTGCACACACTTACACTCCAGAACGTGCTGCCAGTTTCTGTGGAGCGACGACTGTGCACAATGTCAGTTTCATAACCATTACTGTCAGAAAGCTCAGGCCAACTATTTTCAAAATCTTTTGATAATGTGCAATCATTTACTTCAGTGTAGAAAGAGGCTATTCAGCCCATCAAGTCAACACTGACCCTCTGAACAGTTTCCCACCCAGAGCCCCACCCCATCCCTGTAACCCTGCATTCCCCATGACTAATCCACTTAGCCTGCACATTATGGGCTATTTAGCATGGCTACTCCACCTAATCAGCACATCTTTGAACTGTGGGAGAAACTGGTGCACCTGGAGGAGACCAGCAAAACACAGGAAGAATGTGCCTACACCACGCAGATGGTCATGCAAGGTTGGAATTGAGCCTGGGTCCCTGAGGTAGCAGTGATAGCCATTGAGCCACTGTAACATCTTCAGTCAGGTGCATCAGTGCAGATTCTGCAGTGAAGTCAAGAAACAGAATAAGTAAAGAGAAAAAAGAACTGTAGAGGAAAGAACCAGCAGCATATTGATCCAGGAAACTATTTTCATTTTAAATATGATTATTTGCAGTTATTTCTTGCAGCTATGTAGAGTTTTAGTCAAATATTTATTTTATAAACAGAACAGATTCCTCTGTGGGATATTTTTTCCTGATTGCCAGGGGTAGAAGCCTAACCAAAGAATCCAGAAATGCATGCACAAGTTATAAGGGTTTTTTTTTATAACAGCCTGACCTGTGTACCAATCAGTAGTTACAGCATTATTTTATTTGCTGATAGGGGATTGTGTCTGTGTGGTCTATTTTGGGGATTATGCAAAGGCTACAGGAATGTGTTTTGTTGTCATGCAGTCTGTTTACAATCGCAGACATTCAATTGAATGTTTGGCAGTAGTTAACAGGTAAGGGAGTTTTGATCATAGGTTATATGAAAGGTGATTGAGTCTGGACCACTGATTGATGTTTTATGTTGAAGTTCTGAAATCCTATGTAATAAAAACAGAATTTCACACATTCAATCACCATGAATCAACAGACCCTGATTGTGGCCCTTTCAGTAATGTGTGATTACTGCCATTGATCTTTTCACTAGAGCATGACATAACTCAGTGCTGAAATGTACATACGTGGAAGGTCTGATTTGTAATTTTTTTAATTGTGTGGAATCTCAGCGAGAGTTTGAAACTTCTGTTCATTGTGCAAGCCTTACTATAATCTAAGTTAACAGAGAACTTCAGGAAGGCAGAAAATATGAGGACTGACTGGAAGATGGAACAGTAGGGCCCTCTGCTGTTAGCTCAGCAGCTCTGCAGCCAACTTCAGTTCAGAAACGCCAAAAACATTCAATAACAACATCATTAACATTTTTTATAGAATCACATTTATAGCTTGGGTAGATTCATATTTTGAATTTGACTGCAGTGTGTTGGGTGAGTTTTATTTTAATGCTAACATTGAGGTTTTGATTGAGCTTTTTTAGTTCTGTTAAATGTCTGTTTGTGAGTCTCTATGACTATATAGAATAGAGCAAATGAACAGATCATTCAGCCCATCTTCCTGCCTTACTCAAAGGGATTTCAGTCACTCTGCCTCCCCACTCCCTCTCTTTCCTCAGAGGCCTGCAAGTACTTACCATTCAAGTGTTCCATCAATCCCCTCTTTGGACTTATCTTTGAATATCCTTGGAGTGCTTTCCTGAAACACTGATTCATGATTATCCCAGATAATTAGCTAGAATGGCACAGTGGCTCAGTGGTTAGCATTGCTGCCTCACGGCATCATGGATTCATGTTCAGTTCTACCCTTGGGTGACTGTCTGTGTGGAGTTTAAATGTTCTCCCTGTGTGTGTGCACTGGTTTCCTCCCACTGTCCAAACCTGTACAAGTTAGGTGGATTAGCCAGGGAAATACAGAGATGGTCTGGGTGAGATGCTTTATTGAGGGTTTGTGTAGCCTGTTTTCACACTGTAGGGATTGCGTGAACTTGTGTCGACTGCTGGCTGGGATCCCTGTAGCTCCTGAAGCATAGATTACACAAATGTTGGGAAAATTCAAACAGAAGATGTATCTCTTCCAGAGTAAAAGGAAATGAACCCTGTTAAATAGTGATCAAACATGCTACCTGTGCGAAGAGTGAGTGAAAAAGATGGCAGATGTCATTAATCCAGCTTTTTAAACTCCTGGAGTTGGTAATTTATTTTATAAAATCCAAATGCTGTTAATGCAAATGTTTATAATCCTGATTTTGTTAATCCAAGTATGTATAATCTAGGAGTTGTTAATCCAAATGTGGTCTAGAAGGTATTTATAATCCAGATGTTGTCTATGTTTTAAACATGAACATTTAGTATGCAGATTCCATTTATCCAGTTACTGTTCACGAACTGTTTATAATCCAGTTGTTGTTAGTCTAGGTTCTATTGATCTGGAAATTTGTAATTAGAGTCATAGAGTAATAGAGATGCACAGCATGGAAACAGACCCTTCAGTCCAACCCATCCATGCCAATCAGATATCCCAAACCAATCTAGTCCCACCTGCCAGCACCCAGCCCATATCCCTCCAAATTATTCCATTCATATATCCATCCAAACAACTCTTAAATGTTGCAATTGTACCAGCCTCCGCCACTTCCTCTGGCAGCTCATTCCATACACGTACCACCCTCTGTGTGAAAAAGTTTCTCAGTAGATCTCTTTTATATCTTTCCCCTCTCACCTTAAACCTATGACCTCTAGTTCTGGACTCCCCCACTCCAGGGAAAAGACTTTGCGTATTTACCTTATCCATGCCCCTCATTATTTTATAAACCTCTATAAGGTCATCCCTCTGCCTCCAACGCTCCAGGGAAAATAGCTCCAGCCTGTTTAGCCTCTCCTGCTAGCTCAAATCCTCCAACCCTGGCAACATCCTTGTGAATCTTTTCTGAACCCATTCACGTTTCACAACATCTTTCTGACAGGAAGGAGACCAAAATTGCACACAATATTCCAACAGTGGCCTAACCAATGTCCTGTACAGCTGCAACATGACCTCCCAACTCCTGTACTCAATATTCTGACCAATAAAGGAAAGCATACCAGACGCCTTCTTCATTATCCTATCTACCTGTGACTCCACTTTCAAGGAGCTATGAACCTGCACTCCAAGGTCTCTTTGTTCAGCAACACACCCTCGGACCTTACCATTGAGTGTATAAGTCCTGCTAAGATTTGCATTTCCAAAATGCAGCACCTCGCATTTATCTGAATTAAACTCCATATGCCACTTCTCAGCCCAGTGGCCCATCTGGTCAAGATCCTGTTGTAACCTGAGGTATTGTAAAGCAATTGTTGGATTTCAAGCACTAAATCTAATTAGATTAAGAATTTGAAAATACAGTGTCCAGTAAGGAAGGTGGAGATGTGGACATTCCCAAATTCAGCAAAATCTACAAATACCTTTTGCACAAGTGACAATTCACAGATTTGCTTATATTACTTCTCTTCAACTGGAGAAACAGTCTTGGGATGCTTAATGAATATTGTACAAATGTAAGCTCATGTTATTATGGAACCATAAACAAAAGTGGAAAGCCTTCAAACAAGCTGCATAGGCAGCTGGGATCGAGTGATTCCTTAGAGTATAAAGGCAGTAGGAATATAATTAAGAGGGAAATCAGGAGGGCAAAAAGGGACATGAGATAGCTTTGGCAAAGGGGGTTAAGAATAATCAAAAGGGGATTTATAAATACATTAAGGACAAAAGAGTAACTAGGGAGAGAATAGGACCTCTTAAAGATCAGGCTGCCTATATGCGTAACTGCAGGAGATGGGTGAGTTACTAAACAAGTATTTTGCATCAGTGTTAACATTGGAGAAGGATATGGAAGCTAGAGAACATGGGGAAATAAATAGCAATACATTGAAAAGTGCCCATATTACAAGAGGAGTGGGTGCTGAACATTTCAAACGCACAAAAGTGGATAAATCCCCATGATCTGATCAAGTGTACCCTAAAGCTCTGTGGGGAGCCAGGGAATTGATAAAAATATCTTAGCATTGATAGTCACAGGTGAGGTGCCAGAAGACTAAAGGTTGGCTATCATGGTGCAGGTATTTAAGAAAGATGGTAAGGAAAAGCCAGGGAACTATAGACTGGTGAGCCTAACATAGGGTATCGAAAACAACAAATGCTGGAGATCAAAGTGGGTCAGACAGCATCTATGGAGAGACAGAGAGTGCGAGCTAACATTTCAAGTTGAGATGACTCTTTATCAGAGCTGAAGTGAAGTCTGGAAGGGACAGCACTTATGCGAAAGTCGGGTGGGGGGGAGGGTGGAGTGTTGGGGAAGAAAAGGCATTGACAGTTTAGATTAATTGATCAGAATGTGAGAATGGCAGAAGAATGCCAGACTGGAAAGGATAGGCAGTCCCACTGTGCTGGGGGGAGGGGAGTGAGGACATGGTGACAGAGAATGTTACAAGTAAAGCAAAAAGAAAGGGAAGAAATGGGAGTGGGCTCACAATTTTCTTAAGTCCAGAAGGTTGTAAAGTGCCTAGTCTGAAGACAAGATGGTATTCCTCCAGTTTGTGCTGTGATTCACTGGAACACTGCAGCATGCCGAGGACAGACGTGTGGGACATGTGAACAGGACGCTGTGTCAAAGTGACCAGCTACAGGAAGGTTGGGTTATGCTTGCGTACAGACTGGAAGAGTTGCACAAAGAGGTCACTCAGCCTGTGTTTGGTTTCCCCAATGTAGAATAGGGGTGTAGTGAATACAATGCACAAGATTGGAGGAGGTGCAGGTGAAATGCTGCTTCACCTGGAAAGACCGTTTAGGCCCTTGGATGGGGAGCAGGGAGGAGGGGAAGGGGCAGGTTTTGCACCCTCTGCGGTTACATGGCAAGGTGTCATGGGAAGGGGGCTGTTGGAAGGCGGCTGTGGTGTTAGTGGTTGATGAATGGACTGAGGTGTCCTAGAGGGACAGGTCCCTGTGAAATGCAGACAGGGGAGTGAGGGGAAGATGTGTTTGGTGATAGCATTCTGCTGGAGTTGTCTGGCATATAAAAAGATTATGGGATAATTGCCTTTATTAGCTGAGTTAAAAATCACACAACACCAGGTTATAGTCCAACAGGTTTATTTGGAACACTAGCTTTTGCTATAAGATTTTGCTAAAATATTTTGCTATAAATTCTGTGCCTTATGATCCTGCTCCACAGCTACCTGATGAAGGAGCGACGCTCTGAAAGCTAGTGCTTCCAAATAAACCTGTTGGACTCTAACCTGGTGTTGTGTGATTTTTAACTTTGTCCCCCTCTGTCCAACACTGGCACCTCCACTTCATTTATTAGCTGAGGTTTAGAATAGAAGAGTGAGGAGCTTATGTTGGAACTGTATAAAACATTATTTTTTATTCACTTGTGGGACACCAGTGTCACTGGCTGGGTCAGCTTTTATTGCTCATCCTTAGTTGCCCCTTGAGAAGGCAGTCATGAGCTGCCTCCTTAAACCACTGCAGTCTATGTGTTGTAGGTAGACTCACAATGCCCTTAGGGAGGGAATTCCAGGATTTTTGACCCAGTGACAGTGAAGGGATGGTGATATATTTCCAAGTCAGGATGGTGAGTGGTTTGAAGGAGAGCTTGCAGAGGGTGGTGTTCCCATTTATCTGCTGCCCTTATCCTTCCAGATGGGAGTGGTTATGGGTTTGCAAAGTGCTGTCTGAGGATCTATGGTGAATTTCTGCAGTGCATCTTGTAGATGGTACATGCTGCTGCTACTGAGTGTCGGTAGTGGAGGGAGTGAATGCTCGTGGATGAGATGCAAATCAAGTGGGCTACTTTATCCTGGATAGAATAGAGCTTCTTGAGTGTTGTTGGAGCTGCATCCATCCAGATAAGCAGGGAGTCTTCCATCACACTCCTGATTTATGCCTTTAGATGGTGGACAGGCATTGGTGAGTCAAGAAGCGAGTAACCTCTGACCTTTTCTTATAGCCGCTGTATTTATGTGAGGAGTCCAGTTGAATTTCTAGTCAATGGTAACCCATTGTTGATAGTAGGGGATTCAGTGATGCTAATGCCATTGAATGTCTAGGGGCAGTGATTAAATTGCCTCTTACTGGTGATGGTCATAGCCTGGCATCTATGTGGTGCAAATGTTATTTTCTACTCATCAGCCCAGATGTTGTCCAGATTTTGATGTATTTAATATGGACTGCTTCAGTATCTGAGGAGTCGTGAATGGTGCTGAACATTGTGCAGTCATTGGCCACAGAATTGAATGTAAGCTTGGTCACATTCCATGGCGACCAACATGCACGAATGAACGACGTGCTTCTGCAAGAACAAAGAAACAATTTCTTTAGCCAGAGGGTGGTGACCCTGTGGAACTCATTACCACAGAGGGCTGTAGATGTTAAGTCAGTGAGTGTTTTTAAAGCAGAAACAGAGATTCTTGATTGGGAAGGGGATCAAAGGTTACAAAGAGAAGGCAGTAGAATGGTGTTGAGAAACGTATCCACCATGATTGAATGGCAGAGCAGTCTCGATAGGCTAAATGGCTAGTTCTGCTGCTATATCTTATGGTCTTACAACTGGAGTCCTGTCTGCATTTCTGGTCACCACATTATAGGAAGGATGTGATTGCACAAGACAGGGTGCAGAGGAGATTTATCAGGATGCTGCCTGGGCTAATGGATTTGAGCCATCAGGAAAGATTAGATGGACTGGGATTATTTTCCTTGGAGAAGCAAAGGTTTGAGATGAGACCTGATAGAAGTGTGTCAGAACAGGAGGGACGTGATTATGAAGGCATTTTTTCTAATAGTCAAGATGTCAATAACCAGGGGACATAGTTTTAAGGTAAGAGGAAGGAAGTTAAGTAGTAAGTTGAGAATTCTTCCGATTCAGAAGGTAGTGGGAGTTTGAAACTCTTGCCTGGGAGGGTGATTGAGGCAAGAAACCTTTAAAAAAAGTATTTGGATGAGCCACTTGACATGTCACAGCATTCAAGGTTCTAGGCCAATTGCAGGAAGTGTGTCCAGTGAAGATTTCGAATAGTTGTGTTGGTGCAGACTTGATGGGCCGATGGATGTCCTTGGCACTATATGGTTCTGTAATTCTCTGAGGACTTTATGTCATATCCATTTTTCAGATGAGACATTAAATTAACACCCCCGTCTGCCTTTGTGGTGCATGTGAACAATCCTCTGACATTATTCAGGAAAAGTCTCGGTTTATACTTATCACTAAATCCACATCACTGTAACTTTTAATCTAGTTCTGTATCATTCTGTTGTGTATGGGAGCTTCCTGTGCACAGAGTGGTTGCTGTGTTACAGTGCTTAAATGTTCATAATTGCTTCATTTCAAAAAATACTGCACTGGCTGTAAGTACATTGTTACATCCTGACTGAACTCATGACTGGTGCTATAGAATTGAAAGTCATACTTTTTCCTTTCTGTTTATGTGTAAGGCAATTTAAATAAGAAGAGATTGCATGAATTGATCAATAGAGGATGATTTTGAAAGAATGCAAAATTATTCTTTCCAGCATGATATACTTTGAGGATAACATTTTCTCAAACTTATTATGTTCAGACCCTTAGCATAATGATGACTATGAAATGTGATACAAATGTTGGCTGTCGAATTTATTTTATCTAGGCAGCCACATTTCTCCTTGAGCATGAGGAGGAGTGGATGAACAAGACTGTTTATCAATTCCTCGAGAGTTTAAAGCCTGTTGGTTTATCCTTCTGTTGCTTATAACAATATCGAATATTCTCAATTCATCAGCTAGGGGTAATGTTCTGGGAATCATAAAGCTTCTAATTTCACCAGAGATAATCTGCTCATATAAACTTTATTGTCCCTGAGCTGTTGTGCTGCTGCCAGTGTGGAGCTGAATTTACTATTATGGATCAGGCCGGTGAGAAGCAGTGAGACAGAAGTGTCTTATGCAGTTGTTTAGCCACAGAAATATGAAGTTAATATGCAGTTGTGCAGAACCATCGCAGTGTGATGTACGTCACTTGCAATGCCTCCAAGCTCCAACCTCAAACTTCCCAATAGGAAACAACAGTCCATCAATTTTCTTAAATAACTCAAAGTTAGCTCCTGTACTGGCCTCTCTGTGGGGATTTAAATCATTGGAAGGATGTCCCAACGGTGAGTGAAGGTGTTCTCTCCTACCCAAGATGGAGAGCACATTTAACTTGAGGGGTTAGTGAATTTAGGCCAGTGGTTAGCACTTCTGCCTCATAGTCCCAGGTTCGATTCTTCCCTTGGGCGATTGTCTGTGTAGAGTTTGCACATTCTCCCTGTGTCTGCAAGGGTTTCCTACTGGTGCTTTGGTTTCTTCCTACAGTCCAAGATGTGCAGTTAGATGGATTGGCCATGGGAAATTGCCCAGAGTTCCAAGTTAGCCATGGGAAATACAGGATTATGTGGATAAGGTGGGTTTGGGTGGGAAGCTCTTTGGACGGTTGATATAGACTTGATGGGCTGAATGGTCTGCTTCCATAATGTAGGGATTCTATGATTTCCCAATGGGAAGCAACAGAAAATCAAGGGGAAGGGCTATCTCAGAGAAAATTTCTATTCTCAGCTGGAGTATTAGAGTACAGCAGGAGGTGTCTCATTTTAAGAAGGATATGAAAAAATCCAACAAGAACGTGGAGGAGTACATTAAAATGGTTCCAGGGATGAGATACCTCAGTTATAAAATTTCGGCTATCTCAGTTATGAGGAAAAATTGGAGAGTTTGGGACTGTTCACGTGGGAGGGAAGGAGGCTAAGAGGAGATCGAATAGAGGTTTTCAAAATCATAAAAGGACTTCATAAAGTGGCTAGGGAGAAACTGTCCTGGCTCAAAACAGGATCAAAAAGCAGAGGGCACCGGTTTAAAGTGAGCTGCAAAAGAAGCAAAAGCAAGGTGAGAAAAAGAAGGACTTCCTCACACAGCAAGTAGTTGGGGTCTGGAATGCACTGCCTGGAAATGTGCTGGAGGCAGGATCAATTGAGGCATTCAGGAGGGTATTGGCTGGTTATTTAAATGGAAACAATGTGCAAGGTGTGGAGAAGTGATAGGGAATTGGTTGTAGATAATGATGCTCATTTGAAGAGCCGGTGCAGACACAATGGGCTGAATGGCTTCCTACTGCACTGTAACAATCCTGTGATTCCCTGTCCTTTTTTTAATTCACTCACAGTAAGTGGGGGTCACTCATTTATTGCCCATCTCTAATTGCCCCTAAAGGGGTGGTGGTGTGCTTCCTTCTTGAACTGCTGCAGTCCATCTGCTCTGGGTAGACTCACAATGTTCTTTAAAGAGGAATTCCAGAATTTTGACCCAATAACAGTGAATGAATGGTGATATATTTCCAAGTCGTGGTGGTGAGTGTATTGGAGTGGTGTTCACATGTATCTGCTGTCTCTGTCCTCCTGTGATTTGGGAGAATTATTGATATTTCATGCAGGAGTTGCCAGAATCTATTTACCTGGGTTTAGCAGGTAGGAAGAGTATTGCATGAAATCACATGGGGAAATATTGCCCCTTTCCCTCAAGTCTCCATGAGCAGATAAAGATCCAAAGGTTTTAGTGGTCATTCTTTCAAACTTGAGATCAAAGATCAACAGACTTAATGTCAGAGGTTTTGACAAAGTGTAGATGGTCATTCACAAAATACAGGTATCATTGACTGGGTGCGAGGAGGATCAATGACAAAATGGAGAGGGGCATGAATGAATGAAGAGGGCCATTGATATAATGCAAAGAACCTCATTGTGAAGATCAGTGCAAAGAGCATGTGCACATTAACATGTGACAGTCCAACATTCACAAATACCTGTCTCAAAAGCACAGAAACCGGCTCTTCAGCCAACCAAGTTTCCGAAACTGAGCTGGTCCTATTTGCCTCCATTTGGCTATATCCCTCTAAACATTTCTTATCCATTTATCTATGGAGAGTCTTTTTAGATTTTGTAATTATACCCACCTCTAACACATCCTCTGGCAGCTCATTCCATTATGCGCTACCCTCTGTATGAAAAAGTTACCCCTCAGGTCTCTTTAAATCTTTCCCCTCTCACCTTTAAATCTATACCCTCTAGTTTTGGTCTCCCCCCACCAGGGAAACACCTTGGCTATTCACCTTCTCTACATCCCTCAGGATGTTACAAACCTCTATAAGCTCACCCCTCAGCCTCCTACACTTCAGGAAAAGTGTCCCAACCTATCCAGTCTCTTTTTATGAATTGAATTTTCCAGTCACAGTAACACAATTTTCTATGATACACTTCATCAGGTCCTGGGGATGTAACTACCTTTATGCATTTTAATGTGGACTGTAATGTGGACTGTTTTGAAGACATCGCTATTCATTTCCCCAAGTTAAATTGCATGTCTTTCTTCACAGTAAATACTGACATAAAATATTTGTTTAGTATCTCACCCATCTCCTGTGATTTTACACAGAGACAGACACGTAGATCTTTAAGGGACCTTATTCTCTCCCTCATTACTCTTTTGACCTTAATGTATTTGTAGAATCTCTTTGGATTGTCCTTTACTCTATCTGCCAAAGCTACCTCAAGTCCCCTTTTCCCTGATTTCCCTATTAAGTTCCAACAATCCTCAAAGGATTAATTTGTTCCCAGCTGTCTCTACTTGACATGGTCCCCTTTCTTTTTGACCAGAGCCTCGATGTCTCTAGTCATCCAGTGTTCCTTATTCCTGCCAGCCTTGTCCCTCACACTAACAGTATCATATGAGGTGGCACAATGGTTAGCACTGCTGCCTCACAGCACCAGGGTCCCAGGTTCAGTTCCAGCCTTGGGTGACTGTGTGTGGAGTTTGTACATCCTCCCAGTGTCTGCGTGGGTTTCCTGCAGGTGCTCGGGTTTCCTCCCATAGTCCAAAGATGTGCAGGTCAGGTGAATTGGCCTTGCTAAATTGCCCATAGTGTTAGGTGCGTTAATCAGAGGGAAATGGGTCTGGGTGGGTCACTCTTCAAAGGGTCGGTGTGGACTATTTGGGCCAAAGAGTCTGTTTCCACACTGTAGGGAATCTAATCTAATGCTGGCCCTGAACTCTCATTATCTCACTTTTGAAAGCTTCCCACTTGCCAGATATTCCTTAACCTGTGAACAGCCTCCCCCCATCAACTTCTGAAAGTCACTGTTTAATGCCATCAAAATTGACCAGTTTAGAACTTTAACTTGTGGACCAAGCTTATCTTTTTCCATAACTATTTTTAAACTAGTAGAATTATGGCTCAAAGTGCTCATCCAACTTGCTCTGCCTTACTTTCCAAGGGGAGGTCAAGTTAAGTTTTGCAGTTCGTGCTGGATTAGTTGGTAACTTTAATTCTGAGATAGATTATTTTTTTGTTAAGCAAAGATCTCTAAAGGATATGGGCCAAAGGTAGGTATGTGGAATTAGGCCACAGATAAGCCATGGCCTCAAGGGGCTGAATGGCCTCTGCCTGTTCCTATTCCACCAGAACAGTGCAGGTTGGAACAAAGTGAAGGCTCCACCAGGATTACAGAACACAGCACCTTGTTGCTCAAACTGAGTTTAGGTACTTCCCACACTACACCCATCAGGAAATCTGCTGCTGTCTGGTACAATACTGCAGTGTGATACTTACTGTGAGAGTTGCAGTTGGAACAAACATTCAGGAACATTGCTGTCCGTATCAGAAAGTGGTAAAGGGGAGAAGCTTCAGGAGGAAGATCTAATCAGCAAGGCGGGGTGGAGGGGATCCAATTGCTCATTGGTTCTGCTAAGCTGCTCACATGCCTGTACTGAGAACTCTGCTTAGCAGCCCTTAACACAGCCTTCCCCACCCCCTCCATACTGCATTGAAGAACACTGACAACATTCAGCTGACTTCAATGTCAATGAGTCAGAAGCTATTATAAAAACACCCTAGTCACCAAAGTGACAAATGCCTCATGGAAAGATGCTGTTCCATTAATTTCTCACCCAAGTAATCAGCTTAAGTGCTTTTCTGAAAACTTGTTTCCCATCCCCACAATTCTGACAAGGTATGTCTCTCATAGTCATGGCTGGGCACCTGAAAGAGGCCAGACAAGGTGGGGAACTGTATTTATACTACTGTCTGGCTGCAAGGTCTAGAACACTGGGTATAGTCTCAGGATAAAGTACCAATCATTTAGGATTGAGACAATGAATCACTCAAAGGGTTGAGAATCTGTGGAATCTTTTACCCACTGGGCTGCGGATGGTCGGTTTCTGAGTTTTTACAGGACAAGGTTTAATCGATATTTAGGACACTGAAAGCCAACAATTTCTCTGGGATTTAAGCAGAAAGATTGATTTGCCATGATTTTATGAAATGGCAGTAGAATGTTGAGGTTCCAAATGGATTCCTTGAGCTTCCATTTCTTGTGTCTTTTGTGTTTGAGTCTGGATCAAGGATGGTAATTGGGTGGGTTTCTGGGAATCCACTCATCTGTGGGTGAGCAAGCTTGAGATGATGGCCACCCTGTTCCATGTCCCACCCTCCGTGTGATCCAGCCATCTCTTGCATTGAGTCTTTGGGATCTACCAAGGAGGCATTCAGATCCACCCAAGTTGCAAAACATGGATGAGGGCTTGGCTGAGTATCTGTGGAGGTGACTGCACTCTCTGTGATGGATGGAGCTGTGCTCATGACACATGAGAAAACACACAGGCCAAAAGGGTATCCTTTCATATTTTCAGCCAAAGAGCTGATGCTCCGTGGAATACCCTTCAATGTCTTGGAAAACTGTGTGACTGTAAGTTGCCCTTCATGGCTTGGCTTCCTCAACTCCATTGCTCAACAGAGCTGGCTGCGGGATCTTGCTCTGCAGTGAGGTCATTCATGGCCTATCCAAGCCAGCTGAACATGCTGTTTCTCACTGACATTGGACATGGTCAAACACCTTTCTCACATGACACGAACCGGTGCCAAATTGGGGTGGAGTGATGAGTGGAGGAAGTTAGCAGGGAGAGTTAGTGAGTATGACCTGACAGCGTTAGTGAGTATGACCTGATATGCATGCTCAAGAAAATTACTTTCCTCCAAGGCCTCTACCTGTGCACGAAACTAGCGAAGGCAAATGGAGGGTTGGCCTTGAATTGAGTGTAAAATTCCATTGATTTTGGAACAACTATAGAAGGCTGTACTCAGTCCACAGTTTGACACCGTGAACAGAGTTGGAACATTTTAATGCCTCAAAACATTATTATCAATGCAGCACATGAACATTTAGTCTGTTTAAAACTGTTCTATATCCAGTTTTGGACATTATCAAAATAAAGATATACTGATGTTGGATGCAGACCGGAAAAGGTTCAATATGCTGATACCAGGTATAAAAGGACTGATTTAAGAGGAGAAATTGAAAAAGTTTGGCCTGGACTCATTGGAATTTAGAAGAACGAGCCGTGACCTTATTTAAGTATAAAAACTTATTAGGGGACTTCTTCAGGGCAGATGCAGAAGGTTGCTTCCCCTTGCTGGTGAGTCTAGGACCAGGGGGCATCATCTCAGAGTAAGGGGGTCACACATTTAAGACAGAAATGAGATAGAATTTCTTCATTCAGATGATAGTGAATCTGTGGAATTCTTTACCACAGAGACTGTTGAGGCTGGGTCATTGAGTAAATTGAAAGTTGAGACGGACAGGTTTTTAATCCGTGGATTATCAGGAAAAGGCAGGAAAGTAGAATTAAAGGTTATCAGATTAGCCACAATCTCATTGAATGGTGGAGCAGCCTGGATAGGCCAAATGGCCGATTTTTTTTTTTGATTCCTTACAGTGTGGAAACAGGCCCTTCGGCCCAACAAGTCCACACCGACCCTCCGAAGAGTAACCCATTTCCCTCTGACTAATGCACCGAACACTACGGGCAATTTAGGATGGCCAATCACCTGACCTGCACATCTTTGGATTATGGGAGGAAACCGGAGCACCCGGATGAAACCCACGCAGACATGGGGAGAACGTGCAAACTCCACACAGACAGTCACCCAAGGCAGCAATTGAACCCAGGTCCCTGATACTCTGAGGCTGCTGTGACCGTGCTGCCCATAGATTTCTGCTCCTACAAATTGTGGCAAACTTGTGGCAAGTTTTCTTGCCAAGAAGGGTCTAGAAAAAAAGAAAAAGATGAAAAATGAGGGTCAGAAATTAACATTTTAATAAATCAGCTTCAGGTTTGTAAGGTTGCTGTTGTCCTTCTTTGAAGCAGGCCTGTATAATCGAGCTGAACATTTTGGGTGAGTTATGAATGGATTATGCACTCATCAGCTGTTCTGTAGTTCTGCATTTGGTTAGGTGAGGCTGGTAAGTGCTCTCTGTGTACTGTGCTTGTTTGGTTAGGCCTGGATGTGAACTCAGAGATAAAATAAACAAACTCCACAGAGGCAGCTAAATGCTGAGTTGGTACATATATTTAATTATTTCAGAGATATTGTAAAGCTCCTATAAAGAAACCTGTTGCACATTTAGAAAATAGAAACTGAAAGAACAATGGATGTTGTAAATCAGAAGTGTCACTGGACCCGAAATGTTACCTTTGATTTCTTTCCACAAATACTGCCAGACTTGCTGTGTTTTTCCAGCAATTTCTATTTTTGGTACATATTTAGAAAGTTGTGTCATCTCTCCATTGCTTTGAGGCAGATTAAAATGCAACATGTTGCTTGATTTGTGATGTGATCAGGATAGCAGCTCATCAATCAGGTTAAAATGACACCCAGGAATTAGAATGGTCTTAGACCTTATCACAAAGACATCATGTGTTGCTCATCACATCAGTCCCATTCTCCACCATCTCATCTACATTTCAGTTTAAATCAATACTGCAGACAACATGCATGCTTTAGAGTGGATTTTTGTCTTGACAAGAGCTGAGCTTTGCAGCTATTTCCTGTGTTTCTCTGCTGTTATCACAGTTGGGGACACGAGCTTTCCACAGACACAAGAGACCATCTGAGATGATGATAAGTGTTGACTCGGCACACATTTGGAACAGAGATGAAGCTGTGATATTCATATTCTGGCTGCATTTAATGAGTTGACAAGTTACATGTGCGATCTAGGGATTAGGATTAGAAACGAATTGAATATAATTAGCCTTGGCAGGTTATTGGGTATTTGTGGGAAAAAAAGCAAAAATAAGAAATATTTTCCATTGTTTAAAATCTGAACTATTAAGCACAAAGTTGTAAGATCTGTTTATTCTACTCCAGCAACATTCTGATAATTGCAGCACAACAAAATTGATATTTGAATGTGTTCATTTATTCAGCGTGCAAATTTTATGATGAATGGGTGAATGTTTTATTGAGAATAATGCATTTTCTAACCTGTATCAGTTGTGCTGTTTTATTTTAAAATTGATATGTTACAAGCTGTTATAATTCCTGATGTGATTATCTCTGGAATGAAAGGTATTTTAAAATTGGCAACATCTGCTTAACGACCTTTCAGTGCATATTATAAAAGTGGGAAAACAATATGCAAAGTTGAGATGAATTATGTTTGAAGAAGTTAATATTTCCAACTCTCATTGGTAGCTCAATCCACAAAGATAATGATGAATTATTTCTTTTTCATGCATGGGGAGGCAATGCCTCGTGATATTTTTGTGAGACTATTAATCCAGAGACCTGGGCAATATTCTGGGTTCCTGGGCTCGAACCCTGCCATGGCAGATAATGGAATTTAAATCCAATAGAAACCTGGAATTAAATGTCTAATGTGACCATGAGATCATTGTCAATTGTCAGGAAAAAAAACATCCAATTTACTAATGTCCTTTGTCAAAAGAAACTACTATCCTGAGCTGGTCTGGCCCATATGTGACTCCAGACCCAATGACAGTACATTTTGGCCTAGCCCTAATCCCTGTGAATGACTGAAAAACAGAACATAACTACTCTGGGCCTGGCTAAAAACAATTTGAGCACTGTATTCCTTTCAAAACTTTAAACCGGACCGTGTTACAGAATGACGAGAGACATCAGATAATGGGTTCAGGAATGAGAGAAATCGCACAATTCAGAGGACTGGAAACGGTCTAGTGTAACATCCTATTCAAGAAGGGATGGAGGCAGAAGACAGGAAATCATAGCAGGGCCAGGGCTGAGCCAGGACAACTTCGTCAAGGGGTGGTTGTGCCTGACAAGTCTGTTATAATTCTTTGAGGAGGTAAGGAGCACATTAGACTAAAGAGAGAAAGTGGATATGATCTATTTAGATTTTCAGAAGGCCTTTGACAAGATAAGATAAGATAAATTAGATACAATCCTCTGTTAGGGGCAGGGTACTGGCTTGGATGGAGATTGGCTGACTGGCGGCAGGCAGAGATTAGGGATAAAGGGGTCTTTTTCAAGATGGCAGCCGGTAACTATTTCGAGACAGTACATTCCAGATTGAGTGAAAAAGTTTTTTTCTCACATCACCTTCACTTTGTTTACATATCTGTTTAAATCTAGGCCCTCGCATTCTTGTTCCTTTTATGAGTGAGAACAATGTCCTCCCAGTCTACTCCGCCCAATTCGTTCATGATTTTGAAAACCGCAAAATCTTTTCTCGAAGGGGAACCGTCCTAAGTTCTTCACTCTATTCGTGTAGCTGAACCTATCAAACTGAATACCCAAGAATATAACGTGAACTGAAGCAAAGGAGGAAGTGTGGAGAGAGACAGCCAATGGGTGTGCCTTGCACGAGCCTCTGAAGCAAAGAAAAATGGCAAAAACAAACTTATTCAGAATTTGACAAATGTTCTTAAACTTGAAGTGTCAAGGCAAAAAGACAGTGATTATGAAGTGGAGAAACATCAAATTGTTTCCAAAGGACATTATTGAGATTCCCCATAAAAGCAGAAACTGCTGGAGAAACCCAACAGGTCTCGCACTATCTATGGAGAGAGAACACAGACAACGTTTTGAGTCCTGTCTAATTCTACTTCAGAACTCTCATAGTTTTGAAGACAAGTCAGGACCAGACTTGAAACGGTAACTCTGCTTCTCTCTGATCAGGAAGAAAGGAGGATAACACACCCCTATCTCCATCAACGGAGCGGAAGTGGAGAGGGTCAAAAGCGTCAAGTTCCTAAGAATGATAATAACCAACACTGTGTCCTGGACCTCCCACATAGATGCGACAGTCAAGAAGGCATAACGCTTCTTCTTCCTCAGGCAGCTTAGGAAATTCAGCATGTCCACAAGGACCCTCATCAACATTCACAGATGCACCATAGAAAGCATTCTATCTAGGTGTAACAGCCTGGAATGGCAACTGCTCAGCCCAGGACTGTAAGAAACTACAGAAAGTTGTGTGCACAACCCAGACGATCATGGAAGCCTATCTCCCATCTATGAACTCCATTTATACTTCTCGTTGCCATGGAAATAGTGCCAACATCATCAAAGACCCCTCCCAGCTTGGTAATACTCTCTTCCAACATCTTCCATCAGGCAGAAGATCTGGAAGCTTGAACACATGCACCAGCAGGTTCAAGAACAGTTTCTTCCCTGCTGCTATTAGACTGCTGAATAGATCTCTATAACTTCAAATAATGTTGACCTTACTAATGTTGATGTTGCTTTGTGCACCTCCTGTGCAGCCATACCCATGTATACCTTGTGTTGTCTGAGCACCCTATGATCTGTATCTCCTTGTTTGCTGTGATCTGTGTGTTACTCCCAAAACAAAACTAAATCAAATCAAATCAAAATTAAACCCGCTGAGTTTCTCCAGAATATCCTGCTTTTATTTCAAATGGCTAGCATTTGTAAAATTTTGTTCTTAATTTGTCTTCTCAATTTGTCCACTGACATAATGAAGGTGAAGTTGGTGGCAGTTCAGAGTTCTCAAAGCCATGTTATGCTCATGGAATTTGCATCTTGTAGACATTTTCATGGATACTGTCAGATCCTGCATGAGTAGAAAATCCTCTTCCTAAACCTATATACCTTGGGTCACGTCTATATTTGTAAGACATTGTTGGACATATTGCCAAGGCCACATTTTACAGAGTTTATCCTGCTCAGAATCTTTTGGATCTTTGCCTCAATACCATAAGCCCTGGTTCAGATGCAGTGGGCCCTTAGACCATTCTTTTTCTTTCACTGCAGCGCGTGATGTGTTTGGAAACTTGTCTCTTATTCTATGCTGATTCTTTTCCTAATGTGGGTGGTTATTATTCTCTCCTCCTAACTGAACCAAGCTGCCTGTTATCCGTACATTAGAAAATATGTACATGAAGATTTCCCTTCCTTTACCACCCTCTACTACGTTCTGGACATTAAAATTGTGAGGAAAGAGGATGCTGAGTTGCTTGACAATTTAAGACATCTTAAAATATTCTATCACCATTATATAACTGCATATATAATTATAATTATATGATTCCTCAGCAGGAAGTTATGAGTTAACATTTCTGTCTTGGGTTTATGGTTGGAAGAGTTACATGTGCATGAAACATTCCAAAGGGTTTAATTGCTCTGAAGTATCATTTCTGAAGTTGGAATCAAGAACAATGGCACATGGAAATATGAAATCCAAACGTCAAATATTGACTGAGATCTTGCAATTGGTTAATTGATATAGTCTAATAAGTTAAGAAAAAGTAAGGACTGCAGATGCTGGAGATCAGAGCTGAAAATGTGTTGCTGGAAAAGTGCAGCAGGTCAGGCAGCATCCAAGAAGCAGGAGAATCGACGTTTCAGGCTTATGCCTTTATAGTCTAGTAAGTCCCCAGTAAGTTTAATCAAGCGATGGGTTCACTGTCATCACTTAGTTTGCATCTGAGATGATGTTAACCCCAGGGATATGCTGTCTGCACAGTCAAGAAATGTGTGCTACAAAAAAAATAATTAAAATGGACTGATTTTTTTTTATTGGAGTATTTAATCAGCACTGGAGGTGGAGGAGAAATTTTGATATGGTTGAAAATGTGGAAATTTGTTTGGGAAGAAAGTTATTCAATGGATGAATAGATGCAGATAAGATGTTGAATCCTAATGATGCGACATTGCTGTCATGCCTGTCAATGTATATTTTGGAGGGTGGTCCAAGCAAAGAAATATAGTTGAGAAGTGTGCCTTACTTTTCAGGGGGAGGTGCAGTGTGTAAACAATGTTGTGACTCTGCCTACAATTAATCTGGGAAGGGCTGCAGGCTGCACACACAGGAATCAGTTACTTTGCTCTCATTGGTTTAACTGTTTTAAATAAATTAACTGACAGAGTTTGTCAAATCCTGGAGAGTGATTGATTATTAGACTATGATCACTAATATGTCAATAAGGTGCATGGGCACAAATGTGGGGGATGTGACTGGAGATATATACAGTCCCAGGACTAGCCACAGATTAGGCACAATGTTAGTGAATGAGGCCCAACATGCTCCACGTCTTAGAAAATAAGTCGCTTGTGCAATTTGTGAAATACAATGGTGAGCAATGTCTCTCTGTGACAGTGAGTATTGGGAATGTATCCATGCCTGCTCTGGCTCCTTCATATGGAAAAACTGGTCTCAAGTTCGAGTCAAGTACATGTGCAGAACATCAAGGCAGACTCTCCAATACAGTAATGTGAGAATGCTGAACTTTCGGGGCTGCCAGCTTTAGGAACAGGCGTTAAGCTAAGACCTTTAGTTTTGCCATTGCAGGTGACTACCAAACCCGCCCCCCCCGGTTTTATTTTGAAGGGATTTTGGGGTTCTGCCTACTGCCCTGGCCAATATTTATCCTTCAGTGAATATCACTGAAAAAATAGATAATATGGCCTCAGATGATGGAGGGATGGGGTGTAGGGTTGGAGGGGGTTGCAGTGCTGTGGGTAAGCATGAGGATCCCATGTAAATTGCTTATTTCTCAAAGTTAAACTTTTAATATTTGTAGAAGATTTGATATCAGTGAACAAAGAAACCCTTGTTGTAAGCTTTGTAAAGTCTGTCTGCTTAAATCTCACTGTGTACAGAGTTGACACTCCATCGCAGTTTCTTAGAGTTTGTTGTGTGCAGATTAGCTGCACCACTTCCTATATTGTGATAATGATTAAACTTCAAAAAATACTTCACTAGCTACAAAACACGTTGGGACATTGGGTGGTTTGTGCTGTGCAAGTTTTTCTTTTACTTTTACAAACTATGAGTAATGTGCCAGACTTTTCAAATCACACCCTTTTGTTTTTAATCTACATCCAGTGGATGTGTTTATCAAAGCCTCCCATTTTGCAAGAAACACCAAAGTAGAGGGAAAACTGATACTGCCTAAGAAGAGAGGCTGATTGGCTGGAAAATGGACTGTAATTAATTGATGCATTGCCATGAAGAAATTGCCAGTTAATGATGATTGACAGTTAACTGTCATGTTTTGTTTCAATTTTAAACTCGGCACGTTGACTATTACTATTTGACTATTTCACAAGGAGCCAAAGATGAACTAGAGAATGTCTGGTACCTGTTTTGTGGAATCAAAACAGTTTCTTTAATTACAAAAATATACTTTTTTCATAAAGCTATTATATAGTCACAAAAGCAGCTCAGATCTGTACAATAGCATATGAAAAAATAAACAAACACTGGAGTTTGACTCTGTCCAGTAAACAAACCAAAGGCATTTCCTATCTGTACAAGGTTATATTTACATGTATGTAAAGCATTGGGAGGGTCCAACACTGAAAAGACCCTTATTTAAGATCAGCAGAAAGACCTTAGATAATGGTCTTTCCCCACTGCACTTTGGTGGGCAGCTATCCCAAGCTTTAGTCCCTCCCTCAGCACATAGTCCGGGATCTTGGAATGAATTAAACAGGTACAATGCATACACATGTCTATCTGTCTACAAAGCACAGCACCTTGTGCATTATAATTGTAGATTCCAGTACACACAAGTGCACCATACTGTGTGCTCAACTGACAATTCTAAATTGGTTGCCAGCATTGATCTATTTTTCTTTC
This sequence comes from Chiloscyllium plagiosum, assembly GCF_004010195.1. Lineage (NCBI taxonomy): Eukaryota > Metazoa > Chordata > Chondrichthyes > Orectolobiformes > Hemiscylliidae > Chiloscyllium > Chiloscyllium plagiosum. The sequence continues at coordinate 44,281,529 of NC_057738.1, forward strand.
TGCATGATAGTGAAGCTGATGCATGTTGTGAATATTTTTATGCTGTTTCTTGGGAGACAACTTTAGTTGCTCAATAAACATACCTTCATAACGAATTCAGAAGTAATTTAAACATTGAAACCAAAGAAGGTAATGTTCTTGCTAATGATTTTAGTTTGACTCCAATCAAGTGCAGGCACACTCTGCCAGAAAGGAGAATTGTAGTTCTTGGGTTATCTCCAGTACGTTAATGTTGTTGTTTGAAAAGTAAGCTGATGATCCTGTTGTTTAATGGTACAATGTGCCAATGTTACACTTTCTTAGTAAACTGGCATTTTTTATGTTGCAGTCATTAATCTCCAAGTCTGAATTCATGGGTAAATGCTGCACAATGCGCTGACAGTCAGTGCACAATGCTTCTTCCGAATAATAAAACCGATTGCAGAAAGTGAGAGGGAGATGGTGATCACGTGACAATGTCACTGGATTGGTAATTCAAAGGGCAAGGCTATTGTTCCGGGGCAGGGGTGCAAATCCCACCATGTCAGCTGAAGGAGTTTAAATTCAATTAATTAACTTTAGAATCAAAACAAATGTCAGCATCAGTGACTAATGTATGCAACATCAAGTGTTGTAAAAATCCATCTCATTCCCCAATGTCATGGTGAAGTATATCCTCCATGTGACCTACATATGACTCCTGTCTCACATCAATATGGTTGCCTCCTAATTGCTCCTTTGAAGTGAACTTGCGAGCCACTCAGTTTGGGAATAGAAAGGGATTGGTGACAAATACTGGCCTTGCCAGAAATACCCAGATACCGTCAAAGGATACAATAATGGGTACTATGTGCTCCTGAAGAGTTGGAACTTTGCTGATGTGGGAATTGAACACCAAGTAAAGGTGGATGCGGAGTGTACCAATGGAAATTGAAATGCCAGGTTGGGGATTCACCAGTCAGCATCGACAAGAACCATCCTCCAAGTATTGAAAGTCAAACAGTACTCATTAATGCTGCCAGCTTCAGCCTTTCCACTCCCAAGGTGCCATCACAAACCTTTACCCGAAACAGTCTTCATTTAGCATTTCATTAAAATCAGTCAGCACGATTATTAAGAGTGAAATTAAGTGAGTATAAAACCAACAAAGTCTTCAACTCTGAAGAAGAATCACTGCCCCAAAATATTAACTCTGCTTTCTCTCTCTATGGATGCTGCCAGACCTGCTGAGTTTCTCCAGCAATTTCTGCTTTTGTTTCAGATTTCTAGCATCTGCACTTACTAGTTTTACTATATTCTTGCAGTACCTAATTCTGTTAGCTTTCTAATTGTTGGTAAGGTTTGAAAATGCCCTGATTGAATCTAGTGTAAAATCAGTGTTCCACCTGATCCCAGGTGTTTTCTACTTGCTTTATTTGGTTAAAATTGCTCCCAGTATGTCACCTCCAGATAAAGTCAGGTTGGAATTTTGCTGAAAGTTTGCAGCTTGTTCCCTTGCATTGAAAGTCAAATCATTAAATGATGTTTAATAATTCAAAAAGAAAGTCATGCCTATAATCCCAGTATTCTGGCTTATTTAGATTCCCTGTTACACCTTCTGGGATAATATTGAACAGAGCAATTTGTCAGTAGTTTCTGTCAACATATATCCCATTAACATAGAATATTATATTGCATATCTGCTGCTTGTTATGTCAGTCAGGAATTCATCACACACAGTGTCAAAGTGATACTTTATGTGGACACTTATTTATTCTAGTTTTTCAAGTGTAATCATAGAATACCAGAATGCAGCTCATGTAATGTAGTGATTGTAATGACATCAGCCAAGTGGATTGCATAGAATATGAGTTCCCTGATTGAGGCTGTTAATCTGGCCCAATCGGGGAGCCCTGGCTGACAGATATAAACAGGAGGGTCAGAGGTTCTCTTCACTCTGGGAGTTAGCTCTGAGGACCAGTGTCAAGTACTGCCCATGTGTAAATAAATGGTGACTTTGACGGGATACCAGCCTTTGTGGAATTACTTCATAAATAAGAATAAATTCTTTCTTTCAACGTTCTCCCTTCATCTGTAATTTGTGGAGACATGATCTCAGTTAAGTGACATTAATGATATTTAAAATTGTACTGAAATTACATAAAATGAAGATTGAAAGGTTGTTACAGAGCCAAAACTGCAGAATATTAGAACATAATAATAATTAAATGATGGGGGAGTTTATTAAAGCTTTGACTCTATTTCCAAAAAGGAATTACAAAAGGTTAAAAGAGTGAAATGTGTTATGGGGGAGAAATTATGAGAGAGTGATTGTCAATGTTCCTAATTTGGAACACATTTAAATGGGTTTACTGAATTTCCAAGTCAGATGAAATGTGAAATGGTGATAAATTTGTGTAACACTAGCCTCAAAGTCTGTTGACAGAATCAGTACAGCACAAAAGGAGGCCACTCATGCCTTCATTTCCTAACTGCCCCTTGAACCAGCATTATGACTTTAAATAGCAGCACAAAAATCCCTGGGAGGGCATTAGACCAGGATTGTTCCCTCTCGTGACCTTTATGATGGATCATACAGTCATCAATCAAGTATGCATAATAAAAAACACTTTTCTCAAGACAATTACAGCATTGTACTCCCATCTCAGTCAAAGACAAAGCCCTGAGTGAACTCCTTCCACATTTAACAAGAAAATAATTAATCAGTCAGGAACATAAGGGTCAACGTCAGAATTTCTGTCACCTGCCCAGCACTGTGCCACACAAAAGGATAATACTCGAAGTAAGAACACACTGGGTTAAGGGTAATATATTAACGTGGATGGAGGATTGGCTAACCAACAGAAAGCAGAGAGTTGGATAAATTGGTATTTTTCTGTTTGACAGGCTGTAACCATTAGTGCTCAAGGGTTCAGACTTTCCGCCCAACTATTTACGATCTATATTAATGATCTAGATGCAGGGATAGATGTACTATAGCCTAATTTGTAGATGACAATAAAGTAGATGGAAAAGTAAGTTGCAATAAAGAAATAAGAAATTTAGAGATTTAACTTGATATGTTAGGTGATTGGGCCAAAATTTGGCACATGGAGTTTAACGTGGAAATGTGTGAGGAGAATAGAAAGGCAATGTACTATTTAAATAGTGAAAAAACTTAAAAAATGTTTTAGTGCAGAGAGGTCTGTTTTCCAGCATGAATTGCAAAAAGCTAGTACACAGGTACAGGAGAATGGAATAGAATAAGGTTTATTCTCATGGGTACTCGGTTACGAAAGGGTCATCTGTGCAGTGTCACAATGTCACTGACACACGGCTCTATCTAAGGTACAAAGTACCCAATAGGTAAAAAGGAGGGCAACTAGAATTTTGGCATTTATTACTAAAGGAATAGAGTAGGAAAGTAGAGATGTCTTGTTGCAATTGAACATGGCATTAATCAGATCGCATTTGGAATATTGTATAATTTTGGTCCCCTTACTTGAGAAAAGATTTAATTACATCAGAGGAAGTTCTGAGGAGTTCACTGGATTAATTCCAGAGATGAAAGATTTGTATTATTAAGAGAGTGATTGAGCAGTTTAGGCCTATATACCTGCAAGAGTTTAGAAGGAATTGACAATGTTGACATAGAGAGAATGTGAGAAGACCCTTGTGGGTCAAACTAGAATGAGAGATCATAGCTTTGGGATAAGGTGTGGCAGAATTAAAACAGAGATGAGTCAAAAATACTTCTCTCAAAGGGTCGTAAATCTGTAGAATTCACTACCCAAGAATGCAGTGGATGCTGAGACACTGAATGCATTGAAGAAAGAGATAAACAGGTTATTAATGAGGGAATAGGTTGAAGGGTTATGGGGAGTGGGCAGGACAATGGAGTTGAGGCCCAGATGAGATCAGCCAGGGTTGTATTAAATGACAGAGCAGGCTCAAGGGGCTGAACTGCCTCCTCCTGCTCCTAGTTGTTAAGTTTTTAGGTGGGCTTTAAACGAACCTTTGGAAAGTAAGGGTTTTATCTTTTTTCTTGGTTTACAAATTCAGGGAACCCATCTGTTCTGAACAAATCCAATTTGGAGGAATTCCAGCCCTTACCCTATATTTTTTCCATGTAACACCATACAAGGGACAATAACATATTGCTGATTGTGTTGGACCAATAATTTATGGGCCAAATGTATTCAAATCCTGACTAGAAGCTAGGAAAGTCATAATTCAATTCATTAAGTTAGCCTGCAAATAAAACATGTGTATCAATAAATAGTGACAATGAAACCAATGGACTCATACATAAAAAATGCAGCTTGTTCACTAATGCTCTTTGTGGAAGTGAATTAGCCATCTTTAGCTAGTCTGGCTACATGTGACTCCAAACCCACATGTGTATGACTGAAATGGGTTAGCAAACTGCTCAATTGGATTCAAGAGAGCAACTCACCGCATATCCTCTCGAAATTAGTCATTTGGTAATGAACATTGTCCTTGCCAGTGACACCCACAATCTGTGAATCAATTTTAATCAAGGCAGAGCAGCAGGTTCCAGCCCAGGCTGACGATTGATGTGTTTCTAACTAATTTGCGAACTTTCAATTGGTCTCTTGGTGAAGGTAGGCTGGGGATTTTCATTTCTGACTTTGTGTTGTCTGATTTCAGTGTAAGAGCATAAAGCCATCAGCTGGTATGCTCGAATGTCATGTCTCACATTATGGTGTTCTATGGGAGTGACACAGTGACATTTTCATGAGTGCTTTTAGCTCTTGATTTGCTATCAAACTGACCGTGAGATGAACAATGTTCTGTGCTACTTGAATGCAAACAGTAGAGCGATTTCAGTAAGGGACAGGTGTGGGAAACATGCAGAAATCCAGACATTTCCCTCTGAGTGAGAATAATGCACTATTATCATCACAAAAAAAGAGTAGCCTCATCATCAAAAGATATGCAGATGCTCAACTCACACTATTGATGTGACTGACATCCACCTTTCAAATTAAGCCTTGTCCTTTTCAATCTAAATACCTTCTCCATAATAGTTATCACTACAGTTATTCCATCCCTCTGTCATTGAAAATTATGTATTATAATTGTGGAGTTCCATTCCATCAAGACCTAATCTCTTTATTAATCCAATGAAACAATACTAAAATTATTTCTGTAGCTGATTTGATGTTGAATTCTTTCACTTGTCTCCACAATCCCATCTCAAATCTGGCACTGTGCATTTACCAATCCTTCAATCTAATGAGGTAAGTGATATCCCATCACTTGAATAGTTTAATCAGTTCCCAAAAGCTGTGTAGCGACCTCGTCTGTTACCCATAATCTCCACTGGACAAAGGATAAGTCTCACTTACAACAGGGGCTGTTTGTTCATTGGTTCCAATAAATTCTTGAGCGCATGCAGCATTGCCCTCTGAGATGGACACTGCTTGTCACTGGCCAATTGGGTGCTTCCTTTCTTCCTGATGGTGGAAGTTAAATAAAAATTGACACACCTGTGCAAAAGAAAAAAAAACGAAACAACAAAAAAAATTCTTGAGGGTACCATGAAGGAGCGTCCTTCTCAACCTCTTGTCCCGCACCTCACCTGAGGCAGAGTGAACCTTAGGTTAAACCACGACCAGCATCTATCTATCTATCACCTCACCTGAGGCAGAGTGACCCTTAGGTTAAACCACGACCAGCATCTATCTATCTTGGGCTCCGCTGGCGCCTCAGCTCAATGTAATCGCACTAACCTGTGAATAGGAATGATTACCCTGTTTTGATATGCAAAGAAATGGAATGTTTACAGAATGATGACATGTCCAATTGTATAGATTAAATATATATGAATAAAGTATATTTTTGAAATTAAAAAAAAAATCTCTCTCTCTCTCCCATGAAAGAGCAGCCCCTTGGTCCTTTGGAACTATGGCAACTTCTTTTGCATTTTATTTGCTGGTCTCCTCCCTACTCTCCCTTCTGTCCCTTCTCTCAGCCTCAGACAGCCTTGCCACAGACTCTGAAGCAGGGAGATTGGTGACCAGTGGCCCAGAGTAGAGTGTGGCAGTAACGCCCCAGTGCGAGGTGTGGCAGTAAGGTCCCAGTCCGGAGCGTTGCCGCAGCCAGTGGTCAGACCATGGGGGTGGCCCTCTGTGCTGGTCTGCTGTGGAGAGCCTTTGTAGAGAGACTGTGATGTTTGCTTTATTAACATAGCTCTTTGTTTTTTTCTGCCCTATGGTCATACTGCGTGTAGCTGGAATGTAACTTTTTATTCCTCTTTTCTCTTTTCCGTAACTAAGGATTGTACCTAGGTTCTCTGTATCTGGGATGGAGCTGTACATGGTGACATAAACGTTTTGCTGTCCTCTTTGTGTACATGTGACCACTAAGCTATTGAATTCAATTCAATTCAAACTCTACCTACAATTGCAGTAAATTCTAGGCCATGGCATTTTGACACGGAGAGCTTCATTGAGTACATGCATAACAGATTGATCAAGTATTTTCCAACAAAACTAGTGCCTCTAACGCCAATCCTCTGTGATTCCTGGCCATCACGTGGACAGGATATGAAGGAATTGGCAATCAAACCTGACATCAGCAAAATTAGCCCAGCTTTTAAGGTGCACATTGACTATTACCGGGGAGGAAGCCTTTGCAAGATCATAAGGAAAGCAAAATTAATGATATTATTGTTTTTGTGTTAAGTGATTGTTCAGTAAGTTAGAGCATTGTTCATTTACCCAGAAAATGTGTGTGTTGTTCCCTCTATAAAGGGCATTTGACTCTGCAGACTGCTGCATTTTCTGGTTGAGTTTTATGAACATCTTTTCACACCAATATATACATTGTCTTCCATCTAGTGGTAGTTGATTGAACTTAAATCTAATATTAGCAGTATGTCTGAATACATGTGAGACAGAGTTACAATCTGCTCTTTTTCCATCTGTGGAATAATGTGTGATACTGACATTTTCAAAATATACCATGTGTTTATATTGTTTTATTTTTGTCGGGTATCTTTAAAATAGCACAAACTTGCTGAGCGTCATTTGAAGTGTTCTTTTTGTCCATAAAGCTGAATCTTGCTCCATGTTGTTTCTCCTTTCCCCACAATGGAAATACAATGCAACTGCCCACACACCCATTAAGGCAACCTCATTATCAGGGTCCGAACATGGTTTGGTGAATGAAGTTGATTTCCCTCATTTTAGACAACAGACAAAACAAGTACATTTTGTCCCACAGGGAATGCATGTGAAGATTTGCAGTGTTTCTGATTATATAACTGGCCATTGTAGTTCTCTGGCCTTCTCAATTAATCAGCTTTCTTTTTAAAAAAAACTCATAAATTTTGCTGCAATTTCACACAACTGTGAGCCTGAATGGAGAGCATGCTCCTCTCTCGCTCAATTTACAACAACCTTCTGTCTTTTTTTTTGTTGTAGCTCCCTCTCTTGTTGGTCTCACATTGCATGCTGCTGCATGTATTGGAAGTCTTTGAGTTGAGCGTGAAAGTTTGTTCATCACTGAGGGGGTGGGGGGGTTGTTTCTGAGGGTGGTAAAGCAAACAAAAGCAAGAGCGAAAGAAGCCATGTAGATCATCAGGGCATAATCATTAACAACTATGAATCCTCATCTCAATGCTGTTCCGTTGTGTCTGTGATAGTTTCTGCAAGGTTGCTGCTGCTGTTTCAGACTTTTAAAAATAAATTTCATAAGCTCGATGCTGGTACACATCTGCACAGAGAAAGTCATAGAAAACTGTCGATAATTAGAGAAAAGCTCTAACTTTTTAAATAGTTAAAAATCATACAACACCAGGTTATAGTCCAACAGGTTTATTTGGAAGCACTAGCTTTCGGAGCATCGCTCCTTCATCAGATGGTTGTTCTGAGGCAGCACATCGAAAGCTAGTGCTTCCAAATAAACCTGTTGGACTATAAACTGGTGTTGTGTGATTTTCAACTTTGTCCACCCCAATCCAACACCGGCCCCTCCAAATCTTTTTAATTAATAACTGATAGACAAATAATGCTCAGTATTGCCTCTGCGTTTCCATGCAGCAACAATATGGAGTGGCATTGACTTAATGGTACAGTAATCCAGAACTCACGCAAATATTCTCAGCACATGGGTCTAAACCTCACTGTGGTGGATGATGAAATTTGACTTTAATAAAACTCTGGAATCAAAAGCTCGTCCCATAGTGATCATTTACAGGCTGTTGATTATTGCCAAAACTCACCTATAGGAAGGATGTTGTGAAAGGGTTCAGAAAAGATTTACAAGCATGTTGCCATGGTTAAAAGGTTTGAGCTATATGGAGAAGCTGAATAGGCTGGTGCTGTTTTCCCTGGGGTGTCGGAAGCTGAGGGGTGACCTTAGAGAGGTTTATAAAATCATGAGGGACAAGGATAGGATAAATAGACAAGGTATTTTTCCCTGGGGTTGGAGGAGTCCATAACTAGAGGGCACAGGTTTAATGTGAGAGGAGAAAGATTTAAAATGGATCTGAGGGACAACATTTTCACACAGAGAGTGGTGTGAACTGCCAGAGGAAGTGATGGAGGCTGGTATAATTAAAGCATTTAAAAGACGTCTGGATGGGTATACAAATAGGAAGGGTTTAGAGGTATATAGGCCAAAATTTGGCAAATGGAATAAGATTTTTTTCGGATATCTGCTCAGCATGGATGAGTTGGACTGATGTAAATCTCTATGCTGCTATGACTCTATCTGCTTCACTAATCACGTTTAGGGAATTTGCCACTTTTACCCAGTCTGGCTGACATGTGACTTTAGACCCAGAGCACTGTGGTTGACTCTTAAACTGCCCTCTGGACAATTAGGGATGGACGATGAATGCTGGCTCAGCCAGTGACACCCACATCTCATGTGTGGGCAAAACAAAAACTTATTCAGCAACGCTTTTATTGGAAAGAAATAATTCAATTAGAAGGTATACTGGTGGAATAAAATGTATCCTATTCACATCATGAGACACCTGTGACAAAGGTCCAACAATTTTCTTTGCCTGGCTGTTGAGAAATTATGAATTATATGGGCTTATTAGAAACTTTGCTCAATACCACAGTGAAACATGCGTGAGACCACATTCTTTCAGGAATAAACACCCACGAGCTACAGATGAAAAGAGACAATTAAAATTTAAGTAAATTAGGTAATATTTATTTGGACAGATGAATGTTGTTATGGAAACCTTGAAATTTCCACAAGCAAAGTTGAGGAAGGTAAGGTGCTTTCTGCTTTTATAAAGGAATAGGACAGTAAGACGGACTGAGTTTAATTTAGAAAAAATACAAGGTGCTGCATTTTGGGAAAGCAAATCTTAGCAGGACTTATACACTTAAAGGTAAGATCCTAGAGAGTGTTACTGAACAAAGAGACTTTGGAGTGCAGGTCCATAGCTCCTTGAAAGTGGAGTCGCAGGTAGATAGGATAGTGAAGAAGGTGTTTGGTATGCTTTCCTTTATTGGTCAGAGTATTGAGTACAGGAGTTGTGGCTGTGGCTGTACAGGACATTGGTTAGGCCATTGTTGGAATATTGTGTGCATTTCTGGTCTCCTTCCTATCGGAAAGATGTTGTGAAACGTGAAAGGGTTCAGAAAAGGTTTACAAGGATGTTGCCAGGGTTGGAGGATTTGAGCTACAGGGAGAGGCTGAACAGGCTGGGGCTGTTTTCCCTGGAGCATCGGATGCTGAGGGGTGACCTTATAGAGGTTTACAAAATTATGAGGGGCATAGATAGGATAAATAGACAAAATCTTTTCCCTGGGGTGGGGGAGTCCAGAACTAGAGGGGATAGGTTTAGAGTGAGAGGGGAAAGATATAAAAGAGACCTAAGGGGCAACCTTTTCACACAGAGGGTAGTACATGTAGGAATGAGCTGCCAGAGGAAGTGGTGGTGGCTAGTACAATTGCAACATTTAAAAGGCATTTGGATGGGTATATGAATAGGAAGGGTTTGGAAGGAGATGGGCAGAGTGCTGGCAGATGGGACTAGATTTGGGTTGTGATATCTGGTCAGCATGGATGGGTTGGACCGAAGGGTCTGTTTCCGTGCTGTACATCTCTATGACTCCATGACTCTATGGCACTATTTGGCTAAGAGTGAAAGTGCATAATTCAATGTAGGATTCAAAAATTCAAAGAACAAGAGAAACCATTTCACAGGTGGATTCATCTTAGTAGATTATCAATAAATTAGAAACAATACAGTGAACAGCTATGACAAATTAGGTGGAGGCCAGTGGTGTCTATCAGGTAGTTGCATTATTTTCAGAAACCTGAGAGCATTCCCAGAAATAGAAATAGTTCTAGTCTTGTTTAATGCGTCTATTAAAGTGTTAAGAGTTAATAATAGAACATTACAGAAATAGAGGAAGCTCAAATTCTCAAAGACAGCTTCAGTAATGTAGATTTGGGAATTCCAATTGAGGTCAAAGCAGATGGTGAGCTTCAACATGTGACTGTGTGAAACTCATCTGAAGCCACATTGATTCAAACTCATTTATCATCTCTCCACTTATTGACCTACTTGGGCATCCCATGATGCAATGCTACAAAATGTTGGTGCTTGTATCAAAATGCTTTCCTATCTCCAAGACTTCCTGCAGCTCAACGACATACAGGACTTCCAACTCTAAAGTGGAGTTGTGGCTTAATAAATCAGCCATGATTTCATTGAATGATGGAACAGATTCAATGGGCAGAATGGCCAAATGTTATGGTCTTCATTGTAACATACACCTCATACCTCTCTACTGATCTACTTTTCTCCAGAGTTGTGGAGGGCTGTAATTTCAGGGATCTACGATCCAAATTCTGACATTTCTTCCTGAAACTTTTGTATCCCTCCATTTCTCTCTTCCTCTTTTCAGACTCTTTCAAAAATATAACTTGGAGCAAGCTTATAGTCACCCTTTTTATATAATGTTCTTTGGCTTGGTTTTCATTTTGACCACATTTTCACCTAACAGTGCCTTGCTGATGCAGTTGAATAAACCATCATTCTTACTTTTGGGGTGGCACGGTGGCTCAGTTATTAGCACTGCTGCCTCACAGCCCCAGGAATCCAGGTTTGATTCCAAGGTCTGTGTGGAGTTTGCTTATTCTCCCTGTGTCTGTGTGGGTTTCCTTTGGGTGCTCCGGTTCCCTCCTACAGTCCAAAGATGTGCAGGTTAGGTGAATTGGCCATGTTAAATTGCCCATAGTGTTCAGGGGTGTGTCAATTAGGTGCATTAGTCAGAGATCAATTTACAGCAGGGGAATGGGTCTGGGTGGGTTGCTCTTCGGAGGGTCAGTGTGGAGCAGGTTAGGTGAATTGGCCATGTTAAATTGCCCATAGTGTTCAGGGGTGTGTCGGTTAGGTGCATTAGTCAGAGATCAATTTAAGCAGGGGAATGGGTCTGGGTGGGTTGCTCTTCGGAGGGTCAGTGTGGACTTGTTGAACCGAAAGGCCTGTTTCCACACTGTAAAGATTCTTATCAATCTTATCATAGCCAGATAATTACCTGCAATGACTTCTTGTCCTGTTCCTGAACCATCTGGTGTCCTCCAAAGATTTATTATTGGTCCTTTCCCATTTCTCATCTACACACTGTCTCCTGGTAACATCATCTGGGTGAACAATGCCAAATTTCCAATGTATACTGACGATGTCTGGCTCTACCTCACCATCACTTCCCTCACTACCCTCACTGTCTCTACATTGTCACTTTGCTTATCTGACATCCCCGTCCAGGATGGCTGGGCATTTCCTCCAGCAGGTAGGCTGAAGTGATTGTCTTCAGTTGCTACCACCAGTCCCCCTTCCCCACCCCACTCTTCATCCACCAGCTCCTTCTGTCCTGCTGGCAATTGCCTTAGCCTGAATCAGGCTGTGTGTAACGTTAGTGTCATAATTGATTCCACACTGGCCGTTTGAGCACATCTTAGTGCTATCCCCAAGACTGTGTACGTCCAACTCCCTAACACCTCCCTGTTCATTTGCAGTTAACCTTTCAGTCTCCATATTTATTGTCCATAAACTCGGATATTCCCATCCTCTTGTGGCAGGATTCACATGTCCCAACATCTGAAAAAGAGCACATCAGAAACTCTGCTTCTCTCTGCACAGGTCCCATCCGGGCCTGCTGAGCTTCTCTGACATTTTGTTTTTCTACAGTTGGTTCCGCTATAACACGTATTTCTTCAACACAAATTGGCTTTAACAAGACTGAAAAATTTAGACCATTATTTGTAGAACATAAACTTTCTTTACCTGTGTTGGCTATAACGCATTAGTTTAAATGGTGCAGCTATTGCGTAATTTTCTTATAACGCAAGGTTGTACAAGAATGGGACTATTGCATTATATCAGAACTGGCTATATTTCTAAAACTCTGCTGCCCACATCCTAACTGGCACTAAGTTCCATCTAACTATCAACCGGTACTCATTCACCAATGTTTGTTCTTGGTTTGGTGAAAATTGAAGGTTCATATCCTCACTTGAAATGTCTCCATGGCCGTGCTTCTCTGTATTTCTGTAATTTGCTGCAAATCCTACAGTCCTCCAAGGTCCTGGCTCACTTCCTATTCTGGGCTCTCAACCATCATTCATTTTAATTGTTGCACAATACTTTTTTTTCAAAAGTAAACTTCATTCTTAAACCTTATATATGTTCATTGCATGACAAGTCAAATTTGACCAGACACAAACATAAAGCAGATGGGTTGTCACTTCACTGACACATGTATGTTTACAATATTTATTTTATGATTAATGTACAGACAAGAGGTTTTTGATTGCTGTTCTGAGGAAGGGTCACTCAACCTGAAGTATTAATTCTGATTTCTCTCCATACATGCTGCCAGACCTGCTGAGCTTTTCCAGTAATTTCTGTTTTTGTTTATAATTGATCAGCAGTTTTTGAATCTGCTTGCTTGTACCTGGACCCGAGGTTCTGGGATTCCTTCCTTAAGTTTGTCAACTTCTCCTCTTCCCTCCTCATTCCCTCTTTTAAACTTGTCCTTAAAATTTCCCTGTTTGGCCCAGTTTTTGATCAGCTACTTTTATATCCCTTCATGTGGTGCTGTGTCTTATTTGACAGTTCAATTTGTTTTGATAGATTATTTGATAGATTACTACATTAAAGGCAGAATAGAACTGCAAGTTGTTGTGACATTTTTCAACATTATGGGTAGTATATAAATGCAAATTTGTGATATTGTTGTTGAACTATCAATACCAGGTGGCAGGTGTTGCTTGTGCTTTTGACAACATGAATAAATTATGTAGTTCAAGATATCAATGAAACTAAGAAGATGGTCAGTGAAATTGCAAAATATGAGGTGTGAAAGTTGGGTAATGCCAAGTGTGAAGTCTGAGGAAGTTCCTGAATACTGATTCTGCTCCTGGACAAGCAGAAAAGTAGTATTTCTGTTCTTTAGAGGAATTGGCTCAGCAGAACATTCATAACTCATGTGGGAATTGAAGTCCTTAAACATATGTTCAGTTACAATGGGAATTTCCTGACAGTGCCATGGTCAAACGCCATCTGGTGTGATTGCACTTAGTATTGGAACTTGTATTTTAAGACAAAAGGTATCGGCCTCAGAGCATTGTGCAATGCAGATTCAACAGAATTCTGCTGGGCTGCAATGTTCATATTATAAATTGTGGTTAGTAGTCATTATAGTGTTCCGGTAATCCAAACCCCTGGGCTAAACTTCTGGGGCACGGGTGCCAATCTCACCAGGGAGGACAGTGAAATTTGAATTCAATAAAAATCTGTAATTAACAACTACTTTAAGGGCAATGATGTAACCATTGCCTATTGTTGTAAAAATTGACCTATTCTTTAGGGAAGGAAAGGTACTGTTCTTACCAGGTCCAGTCCGAATGTAACTCCAGACTCCCAGCGATGGGACACTCTTATTTGTCCGTGGGTAACAAATATAGGCCCGTGAATCAATAAAATATTAGACTGTGTTCTCTTCAGTGTAGAATGTTGAAGTGCAGTTTGAGGTGTGCTGAAAGTTTATGGCCATCCAGTGAAACTGCAACATAGTGAAAAGTGAGAACCTTAAACAAAGGAAGGAATGGGAGAAAATTAATGCAACAGGTAACCTTTGGGATATGCAGAATATTTATTATAAAATGCCCAGCTGTACACAATGTATCCTTTTTATCTTGTCATCTTATGAGTTAGCCTAGACAGGGTAAATACAGTAAAGATTTTCCTGATAACCAGGGTGTCCAGAACCAGTTGTTACAATTAGGGATAAGTAAGGATACAGGGTAGGCCATTTTGGACTGAGACAAAGAGAAAGTCTTCACGCAGACATTGGGGAGTCTGTGGCGTTCACTACCACAGAACGTGGCTAAGGCCAAAACATTCGATGTTTGCAAGAAGGAGTTAGATATTGTTCTTAGGGCTAAGGGTATGAGGAGAAAGCAGGAACAGGGAACTGAGCTGGATGATCAGCCATGATTATATTGAATGAGGATAAGTCTCAAAGCAATGAATGGCCTATTCCTCCTCCTATTTTCTATGTTTCTATGTTTTGTTGAAAAGGTTTGATATTGATCTAAACAAACCTCTTCCTCATCCTGTCAATATTGGGCACTGTTTGAAATTATTTGTTTCAGATCAGTCTTACTCTTCAATAGGGTTGTGCTCTTAGAGTTGTGGTCAGATTGTAAAGATGGGTTAATGCATTGAGTAGGATTCTTTAATCTACATCTTTATCACTTGAAGGCCAATGTTCCCAATATTTGTGGATGAGTCCCAAATGTAGAAAGGGGCTTGAATTTCTAGTGTGCAACCTAACTCAACACAAGAAATTAACCATTAATCTAAGTTAGAGAATAGAAATGAATAAAGTTACCTGTGATTATCCACAAATACAATTCTTATGCAGCAAACTTTAGCCTTAGCATCGAAGCACTTTAGTCAGGAACTTGCTTAAGTTCAAGAAATTTGTCATCTCATGTTCTAGTTTTCGTAGATAACTTCTGCAGATATGTGAAGGTAAATTACCCAAAGCACTGTGATACAAGAACAGGAAAATATATCTTTTGTGCAACAGCTGGTTGTGAAGCCAAATAGCATTTGGAATTAGAAATTCTAGTCCAGAATCCTGACTGACAACTAATTAGTGGATTCAGTAATCTCAGAATTTTCTCTACCTCTCGTTATAAATCTGCATTCATTTGTTGTCACTGATGTCACTATCTTTCTAAGAAAATATATTTCCTTGTTTTCTTTTCTTACAGGCAACCCTGATCTGGTTAGCAAAGTCCCTGTGACCATTCAAGTTTTAGATGTTAATGAATATGCACCAGAATTCTCAGTGCCTTACGAGACCATGATGTGTGAAAATACAAAGACTGGTCAGGTACAGTATTGAATGAATTTAAAAACAAAATGTAAAAAGAGACAATGGGCACTGTTTTATTATTTTGCTTTGTCATATTAATTGTAAGTAAGGCAAGGCTAGGAATTTCCTGCAAGTTGATGTCACTCAATCACTGTAACTTCACCACACTTTTAGTGGTAACCCTGTGTATTTGTGTAAACGTGATTTCAATCTCATTGACGTTGATATTTCAATAGCTGATTATTTAACTGCTCTAAGGAAATACCTACAGGTAATATTAACAGAAAACTGAATCGGTTCTGACTAGTTCTGTTGCTGTTTCTTTAATAAGGACAAGGGTCTAACGTATCATGTCAGTCTGCTATGTGCAGTGACATAGTGAGAGTGCAGGGGGCTTGGAGAAAAAGGTGAATAATTAACAACAGGAAGGGAATTTAGGACTTATTAATGGTCACATTTTATGGCAATTCTTGCCTCTTTTTATTTGCGGCTCTCAGCTGCTTGTACCTACTCTTGCCCTGACAACCAACTACAGCTTTCAACCAAATGGAAAGAATAAGTAGGAGTGGAAAAGAGAGGAGTTAATATATTAGACAGTCAAAACGTTATAGAGTTGTGCAGTGTGGAAACAGAGCCTTCGGTCCAACTCGTTCATGCTGAGCAGATATCCTAAATTAATCTAACACTATTTGCCAGAGTTTGGCCCATATCCCTCTAAACCCTTCCGATTCATATACACATCCAGATGGTTTCTAAATGTTGTAATTGTACCAGTTTCCACCATTTCCTCTGGCAGCTCGTTCCATACATACAGCACAGAAATAGATCCTTCGGTGCAACCAGTCCATGCCAAACTAATCCCAAACTAATCCCTCCTCAGATCTCTGATTAACCATATGGATAAACAATTGAAATTGGCTACTTAGAATATTTATCGATAGAGCAAATCTGGGGCCTTTTCTTCAATATGCCAGAGTATTTTAAGAGGTTTTCACCTTTCTGTGACTTTTCTACCACCTCTGTGAATGTGGACAGAATTGCAATTTCCCAAAATAATCAATCAATTGAAGTTCTGATGTGTTGCATGAAAATACCAGGTAAATGACATTCTGAGTAGATGTGAAATTCCTTGACCTTGTATTTGAAAAATAAGTCATTCTATTTAAAAATCGGTGAACATCTTTACTAAAACATGATATTTCATAGAATTGTGATGTTGCATTTGTCTTCAATAATATATTATAATAATTGTACATAATCTGCAATGTCTTACAGCTCAATTTCACTTCATAATTCTTCAATGTAATCTTCAAATATTTAACATTAACACGTGGTAACATATATGATATATATGTCCTGATACTGGTTGCAACATGACTAGATCACATTAGATTCCACCTCCAATACTTGCATTCCTTCAATTAATACAGGCACCTGCTGTAATTATTTTGTGTTTTGACTACTTGATTTAAATCTCTGATAGTATTGGATATTGTGAGGTGCATTGCACAATGAATGAAAAAAGTGGATAAATTCCAGGTATCACTGACAATAAACATAGAATATATGCTACAGGGGTAATTTCATTCATCCCCGAGTGGAAAAAATCTACTAGATCAAATTAATCTTGATTTTATGCTCCATCTTTTTCATCACCTGAAAAGCAAGGTCCAATTTGCTCTCTGTATCTAATGTTCAATATCCTAATTGCCTTTTCTGACTTGCGGACCAATTAATAAAAATATAATTTGAAATAATAAATACATTTTTGGAAAAACTGACAGTCCAAAGCTGTATAACATGTGAAACCCAAACAAAGGATTTATAAACAGATTGTAAACCCTGACACTAGATGGTGCTCCAGGTTGTTAAAATTTTGTTTTTGAGGGGATTACAGTTCGGCCTTGCACCAGAATATTGTTCTCTTAAGGTGAGAAACAATGCAGCAACTGTAATGTCTGAGGCTGGAGATAATCAGTCATCGCCTGAATGTAAGTCCGGTATCTGGTGAAACTCTAATCGATTGGACAGTCATTCCAAATTGCAATTTTTATTATGCAATCTACTCCTAGCTAGGTTTGCAGATGGTTTCAAAGTAAACACTTTATCTATACATCAGTGTACTATATGGTAACTATAGTTCATTTCATTTTTTATCATCTTCACTACTTAGCCATCATATTTCCTTGAAATCGGAAAGTTTCACCTTACCAGTGGTGAAACTTTCCCCAATACTCATTAAAGGCCTTATTCACAGAATCCCTGCAAGTGTAGAAAGATGCCAGTCAGCCCATCAAGTCTGTGCTGACCCTCTGAAGAACATCCCACCCAGACCCAGACCCCCATTCTGTCCCTTGGATGCTGCATTTCCTGTAGCTAATCCACCAGCCTGCATTTCCCTGCATTCTACAGGCAACTTTGCATGGCCAAACTACCTAACATGCACATCTTTGGACTGTGGGATGAAACTGGAGCAGCTGATGGAAACTCATTTGGGGAGAATATTCAAACACCAGCCAGCCAGTCACCTGAGGCTGTTATTGAATCTGGGTCCCTGGCACTATGAGGCATCAGTGCTAACCACTGAGCCACACTTTTACCCACAGTTGGTGGAGATTAATATTTAAACTCTGCTTTAGTTTGCAGACAGCGGATAAAATTAGGGATATCAAAACATCCATGATAAAGAGTAGGCATGCTTGAACATTTAGAGCATGCCCTGGTCACCGGTCACTTTAATCATTAATAAGTCACACTGTCCCATTCAGAGTTAAAGATCTCCACAGAAACAAATGATTACATTGAGTGTCTGCCCAGTGTCAACAGTGAATTTTCTCTTGCCTGTAATTCTCCAGAGAAAGTTGCTATGGATATAATGCATGCATTGCAATTATCAACTCAGCTCATCTTTTCAGTAAAGATCTCCACAAGAGGAATTTCACCTACAAAGCTTCTCAGTGTACATTTTGTAAGTCAACTTCAAATGATAAACAATGGCTAGTTTTGAAGAGGTTCATCATCTACTCATTTGCAATACTTCAGTACTACTTACTTTTGCAAAATCTTTGTTTCAGGATAAGCTTTTGAATTACAGATACATACATTTGACATTCTATTTGGGAAAGGCAGGTTGACCTGTGAAGATGCAAAACAAATTGTGATAATAAAAGTACTTCGGCATTTATACTGAAGTCAACGTGAAGAACTGTGTTCAATGTTTTTTTAAGCTTGAGTGCTCTGTAAGAGGTATTAATATTGAATGATGGACGTCTGAAAAAAAGGTTGAAAACTGTGGTACAGGTCCAGATTAAGTTTATTAAGGTTCAGAATATTTCCTAATAATTACAATAGACAGAATTTGTCACTACAAGAAATTCTATCAGGTTGAGGTTTTATCAAAAGTTTGGGCCTTTCCTGATCCTGAACTGCAACCACAATAGTAGATAAGCAGCAGCCCTGGAGAGAGTGATATTTATGCTACAGGAGAAGCCAGCAGGAGAATAGGTAATTAATTGTTTTCAGGTACCTGACATATGGAGAGTAAGCTTGGACTACCTGCACAGCGAATAACCAAGGGTTCCTCAAAAACGCCATGCTGAGCAACACAGCCAGGGCGAGGTGTACCCGTAATTTTCTACTTCATTATTTTATTGATGCACACCATACCACTTTGAGCACTTGGAAGTGAAGTGCATCACAAACAGTTGTTTATTCCTATAACTTATTGAACTAGGACTGATGCTCCTGTATCTGGCATCCAGGGACTGCCAGAGACCAGTGGGTAACACTGTTTCATTGACGTTTGCTTCCGTCATTATGAATAGGGCTACATTTAGTGTTGCCAGTGCCCAAGGTCAGTGCTACATGCCAACCTTGCTCTTCCATTTAGTAAGATGTTTGATGTTTTACCTCCAGCCCACTTTCCTGTTCTATTCCGATATTCTTCATAATATTAACGCCCAAAAATCTCGTGATCTCAGTCCTGATGCGCATTGATTGAACATCCACAATGCTCCCGGTTAGAGATTTCCAAAGTTACATACTGCACCGTTAGGAAATGTTTTTCTCAGCTCATTTCACAATATCTGACCTACTTAACCTAAGTCTCCAAGTTCTGTGCTCTCCAGTCATTGGGCACCATCTCTCACCATCTACCCTGCCAAAGATTTCTAAGTCTGTTACCTATTTCAATAAAACCACCATTCACTCTCTAATTGAGTTGATGAGGGGGTGTCTGCCATGAAGCTGATTAACCAGTGCTCCAGGGCACTCTGTGACTGATCATGGTAGACCCTTTGTCTTACATATCTTAAAGATATCCATTTTTCTTGGACCTGACCGATGACAGGATCCTGAACCTGTCTGTGAGAGAGAAACAGCCCTTCTGTTAATTGTCTAAGAATTCAAAGCCATGAGGAGGAATTGTTTAACAAGCTCCAAGTTTAATGCATTTTGTGATACAAACAGAGAAACTGCTGGAGAAACCGTCCAGGTCTAGAAGCATCTGTAAACTGAAGAAAAGTCACTTGACTTGAAATGTTAACACTGTTTGTCTCTCCACAGATGCTGCCAGACCTGCTGAGTTTGTCCAAACAAAGCTAAAGTTTTTGGACAAGAAAGTTAAGAAAAAAATGAAGAAAGATTTAAGTACTTCCCCAATCTTAGAAGAAATTGCAGAATATTTAGTTTGTGTTTGTTACTTGCTGGAAAAACACTCATGAGACAGGAGTCAGTCAACAGCACATTGAAAAAGAAAATACGAGCAGGAGTAGGCCATTCAGCCCTTCAAGCCTGCTGTGCCTTTCAATGTGATGATGGTAAACAAGCAGGAAGCTGGAAGAACACAGCAAACCAGACAGCATCAGGAGGTGGAGAAGTCAACGTTTCAGGTGTAACCCTTCTTCAGGACTGAGGGTGTAAGGGGAGTTGCAGGTGTGGGGGGACAGGGTGGTGAAGTGGGGATGAATGAATGTTGTACCCTCTAACTGTCTTCACTTACACCTTCAGTCCTGAAGAAGGGTTATACCCGAAATGTTGACTTCCCCACCCCCTGATGGTGCCTGGCTTGCTGAGCTCTTCCAGCCTCCTGCTTGTCTGTCTTGAATTTTCTTGTGTCTCTATTCAATATGATCAAGGCTGATCATCCAATGCAATCCCCTATTCCTGCTTTCTATGCACCCTTTGATCCCTGTAGCCCTAAGAACTGTATCTAACTCTTCTAATAACATTGAGGTAAACGCAGTCCGAAATCTTTCTCATGCTGCAATGCAACAGCCAAGTAGCTCAGGGTGCACATATATCTGATTGCATTTATATCTTGATATGTTTCTGGATGTTTATACACAGGCTGGCTTTTAAATCATCAGTGTGAATTTTTTTCTGTTTCAAGTTCCCCCAGGCACATGACCCTCCTAAACATTGACAATGTTCCTAGGCATTATGACCCACCTGCTTTTGTCTGCATGGAAACAGGAGGGGATACAGTTTCTGTTTTATTGTGTGGGATTGAAAGACATTTAATTTTTCTGTTACACATGGATTCAGGATCAGCATAACGCGTGATTAGTTATTTCCCTCTGCTGTGGTCTTTTCAGATCATTATGACGATCAGCGCAGAGGATAAAGATATGCCACCTACTACACCACAATTTCATTTCAGATTGTCACCTGAGGCTGCTACCAATCCTAACTTCACAATCCACGACAACGGAAGTAAGAACTGTTGCTTTTTAAAAAAATTTCTCTATTCTAAAATGACAGGCTATTTCCTACAGATTTCTTCAAACTAATTATCTTATTTTAATACATGCCCTGTCTTTGTTGCAATTTTTTTAAGCCATTGTGTGTCATTCGGCTGACTGCTGGAAGCTACACAAATAACTATGCTTTCAAAATGATGACAATCTTTATCTGAGTAATCAGCAAAACATCCACTTGGTTCCTTGTATTCTTTTGTAATTTCAGATCCTTGCAAAGATTTTCAGTTTATCAGTTTACTTCTTTATTTTTGGCTGACATTTCCATTGAAATTATTGTTTTCCTGTCATTTTTGTATCACTCACAGCATTATTTTGACATTTATGAAGCAATTTGGGTCTCTTTCTCCCCGTAATTGTGTCATACACATTTCGCAATTTGTTTATTATCCTGAAATACAGATAATTGAGAGTTGTATTTTGAAACCGGAGATTAGTTTTCTGTTGCAGGGCGGAGATGAATAGATCCTTGGTTAGGTAGATGGGAATGCAGTCTTGAAGTTACAATCAGGTCAGCTGTGATCTTTATTGAATTACAGTACAGGCTGGAGGGGATGAATGGCCTCCTCCTGTTCCTTGTTTGTATGGGCGAGGGTAGCATCTTTAAAAAGGTGTATTGTGGGTGGTCAAACACATCATGGTGTGAAGCAGAGGCCATTGTTTAAAAAGCTTGTTTCACTACAGCTCTCCTGGTGCAGTTATAAGTATCAGACCGGCAATGGTAGGCAGGGCAAGAATAGCCTCACCACAGCTAAAACAACAAATTCTTCAGCCAGATCCCACTCCAGTCAGAGTTTTGTAATATTGCCGACTGTACCCGCCTCATGATGAAAGTACAGCTACCTCCTGTGACTGTAGTCTTTAGGGCTATGGGGATATGGGGGAAACAGCTGGTGCAGGTGGAAGAGCGCTTGAGGACAGTTTTGAGATGGTGTTGGCACAGGGAAATTGAAAACTTTATTGTAAATTAAAGAACTTTACAAAGCAACTAATGTGCTAAGTTGTTTGAAGATTTGTGAGATAGAAAGGGAGCCCTGTTGGTGATTGGGTTGATTGAAGTTTTCAGATTATTGGTAGCGTTGGAAATGTTTTTTCTATTCATTGGTGGGATGAGGGCATTACTGGCTAGGCCAGCATTTATTGCCCATTTCCAATTGCTCAGTTAGCTGTTCAGAGTTAACCACATTGCTGTCGGTCTGGAGTCACATGTAGGCCAGACCAGGTAAGGATGGGAGTTTCCTTCCCTGAAGCACATTAGTGAACCAGATGGATTTTTCCAACAATTGATGGTGAACTCATGGTCATCATTTTGACTCTTAGTTCCAGATTTTCTTCGGAATCAATGGTGAATAAAGGGTGGTGGTTCAAAAAGAATAGGTTATCACAGCCTGGATAACTAAGATTGATCAAATTCTCACATGTAAAGCTTTGAGAAATTCAAAACTAAGGCAAGTTGATTTGAAATAAAAACATTTCCTATTCGAAGAACATGGGAACAGAACCAGATCCCCTTGATATTATTTCAGGTTTGAATATTTTCATAGTGGTTTGCCGATACCCTGTCAGAAGTCCTCTGTAGGTTTAGCCACAATTTTCTTTTTAAATTTGTGCGAAGATTTGTAGTTCGGGTGCTCGTTGTTGTGATTCTGTTCGCCAAGCTGGGAATTTGTGTTGCAGACGTTTCGTCCCCTATCTAGGTGACATCCTCAGTGCTTGGGAGCTTCCTGTGAAGCGCTTCTGTGATCTTTCCTCCGGCATTTATAGTGGTTTGAATCTGCCGCTTCCGGTTGTCAGTTCCAGCTGTCCGCTGCAGTGGCTGGTATATTGGGTCCAGGTCGATGTGCTTATTGATTGAATCTGCGGATGAGTGCCATACCTGTAGGAATGTCCTGGCTATTCTCTGTGTGGCTTGTCCTATAATGGTAGTGTTGTCCCAGTCGAACTCATGTTGCTTGTCATCTGCGTGTGTGGCTACTAAGGAGAAGCGACAGATACAAATCACTATAAATGCTGGAGGAAACATCACAGAAGCGCTTACAGGAGGCTTCCAAACACTAAGTATGTCACCTAGACAGGGGATGAAAGCTGGAACTGACAACCGGAAGCGACAGATACAAATCACTATAAATGCTGGAGGAAACATCACAGAAGCGCTTCACAGGAGGCTCCCAAACACTAAGTATGTCACCTAGACAGGGGATGAAACATCTGCAACACAAATTCCCAGCTCGGTGAACAGAACCACAACATTTCTTTTTAAATAGTTAAAGTGAGTTCTGACACTGAGAGTCTCCACAAACTGAAACAAACATACAACAGCTGAAATAAATTAGCCTGCAATTTACCTGAAAACATCTGGTGATTTCTTTAAATATCACAAAGTAATGTCATCCTCACACCCCCCCAGGCTGCTTCACTCCTGACATTTGTGAGATTCACAAATAGAGAAAATACAGTTAATTATATTCTTTCATGATGCTAGCTGATGGTAGTCTTGGCTGAACCACATCCCAGAGTGAAACCAGCCTTAATAAGTCATGTGTTTAGATTTTAGGTTTAGTTAGTTAGCGTAGTGGTTATCCACTGAGGCATATTCACATGACGTAACAGATATTATTTAAGAACAGATCAGATGTTATTCCACAGAACAGCCAATTCAAGAGCAAACAATAGCTATATAAATACAAAACTCAGTTGGCAAAATCTGAAACACACAGCAAAACAATGCTCAATCATTTGTTTTCCAGCAAGATTCCTTTAGAGACTCAAGTCCAGAGAAATCACACCCTAAGCTCACTGAACATACTGTTTCTTCTTCATGTACTGTGGAGACAGTTTAGTTTGTTATTTCCAGATCTACTGACATAAATTTCCCACAAACGTGATAGCCTAAACTTTCTCAGTTCTGATAAGCTGCAGATTTCTAACCAAATTCTCAAGATTTGAAAGTTCTACCAACTAAACCCTTCTACTAAGGTAAAATTGTTCCCTGAAATACCCTGACATTCTTTTAGAAGGGTAGCTAACTTTGTTTTTCTACTCAACTCTGATGCTTTTTGAACCGAATGAATAAAACTTGTGCACCCTATTTTCTTCTCAACTGAAAACCAAACAAATGGCCTTCTATATTGACCTTACCTTGTATATTTACCTTACCTGTTACAGATTTAATGATATAAATATCTTTCTATTCACATCACAGGTGTCCACAGTCAACTGCTTTCTGACAAAATGCTGGAGATCATCCCCATTCCAGAAGGACTATCTGACCTTGTCTTTTTTTAAAGGAAAACCCCTCATGGAAATAACCATCACCTGTCACTATTCAAAAGTTCCGATTCCAAAAATAATATATTTATGTATCACAATTTTCATCATGATGCAAGCATAAGAATTGCATTGAGCCCTTTGAGCCCTTCTCTGCTATAAAGGGGACTATTCTTTTCACATTCATCTTGTGAAGTCCTCTTAGAATCATGTATGTTTCAACAATATCATCTCTTATTCTTCAAATCTCCAATGGTATAGGCCCAATCTTTCCTGGTCAGGGAACATCCTCATCCAAAGAATGAAGTCAACCTTCTCTGAACTGCTTCTTATATCCCTTAGGTACGGGGACCAAAACTGGATTTGGACTCCAGATATGATCTTATGATTGCCTTGTACAAGTGTAGCTAGATGCCCTACTTTTATGTTCCACTTTCCTTGCAAAACAAAAACTATAATGTTCTGTTGCCCTCCTAATTACTTCCTGTACCTGTGCACTAAATCTTGTGATAGCAGAAAACCAGGCCCCCTAAACCTCTACAACCTTTTGCCAAACACTCTACATTTAAAAAATGGTCTACTTCTCTATTCTTCTGACCAAAGATAATAATTATACTCTAGTTTCACATTTTTGCCTATGTTTTAAACTGCCTATATTCTCTTGCAGTCTCTTTATATCTTCTTCACAACTTGCTTTCCTACCTATCATTATGCCTTCAGCTAATTTAGCAATCATACATTGCAATCATCTATTCATCTAAGTCATTGATGTAGATTGTAAATAGTTGAGATCCCAAGACTAAACTTACACTCCATTAGTTACAGCTTTCTCATCTGAAAGTAATTCATTTATACTTATTGTTGCTTTCTCGTTAAACAAACCAATCCTACCCCAATCTAATATGTGGCCACTGCACCATAACTTCAAAGTTTTTGCAGTAACATTTGATTTGTACGTTTTGTAAATCTAACTACAATGTATCTACATGTTTCTCTTTGCCTACTTTGCTGGCTATTTTCTCAAGAAGTATTTTTACTATAACATTGGTTCTCTTTCACGAAATCAAATTGCTTCTTCAGGATTGTGCTCAGGCTTTTCAAGTACTGACATACAATCTCTTTAGTAATAGATTCAAACATTTTCTCAATGATAGATGTTAGGATAATCAGCCGATAGTTCCCTCCTTTTTTTTGTACTCGTCCTCTCTTGAATATGAGAGATGCATTTGCTGTTTCCCAATCTGATAGAACATTTCCAGATCCACAATTGAGGAAGTTTTGAAAATTGTGTCTTTGAATATTGTAAAACCAGAAGTCAATAGATTCTTGTTAAGCAAGTGGTAAAGGCTATTGGGAGTAAGTAAGAATGTTGAGTTGATACTGCAATCGGATCATCTACTCTTTAAAATATCTTTATGGAATATTGCTGTTGAAGGCTGGGCCAGTTTTTATCTCCCATCCTGAATTACTCTGGAGAAGGTAGTAGTGAGCTGCATTCTTGAACTCCTGCAAGCTATGATACATAACAGTGTTGTTATAGTCATAGTCATACAGGTACACAGCACAGAAACAAGCTTTTCAGCCCACCTTGGCCCGTATCCCTATAGACCTTTCCTATTCTTGTTGCTGTCCAAATGTCTGTTAAATGTAGTAATTGTATCCACCACTACCACAGCCTCCATAAACACACCACCCTCTGTGTGAAAAGGTTGCCCCTCGGGTCGCTTTTAAATCTTTCTGCTGTCACCTTAAACCTATGAGAAGGAGTTTGAGGATTTCACCACAACCACTCAAAATGAACATTGGTAAGTTAACTTGGGGTGTAAGGATATCCACAGTGGTGTTCATAGAGTAGGCTCATGGAGCTAAGAGACTTACTCATGCTGTTCGCTCATTTATTTACTTGTAACTAACACATGATTGAGTCACGAAATATAAGCATGTGAAATTGTATGGAAACCTAAGGGAAATAAATTTGTAGGAGCTACAGCAATCAAGCCAGTGAATGGGACAGACTGAATTGCCTTAGGGTGATGGAAATGTAGCCATGGATCTCTTGCTGAAAGAGGTGCCTGCTGATCCTCTAGGAACCTAACAATTACATTTTTCAAAATGAAATGTTGGCCAGCTGGTGAGTCACAACACACTTTTCAGTTCCACTATGCTTCACCTTTTGGGCTAATTACATATTCCTGTCTCTATTCTGTCAATGATAAAAGCCAACGATCATTGTGCCATAATCCTCTTCCTGCTCATTTTGTAAAACGGAAACTTTATGGTAAAGATTCAGGTTCTCATACTGTGCTTGTTATAAAGTTTTTTTCATACATTTCAAGGAATTAAGTTGCTAATTTATTTGATAAATTGATGACAATTTTGATAATCCAAATGTAATGTGTAAGGAAATTGCAAGTGATGCCTTCACAAATATTCTTTCCTGGAAACAAAGTCCAATTTCTAAAATCGGATTATGGTATTCCATTTTGAAGAGTGTTGCTCCATACATCAAGAGGTGCTTACTTGCCAAATACAGAAAGCTCAGGAGAATTGAGAATGAAACTGGCTTGATTGTTTAATGATTTCAAATCAACAGCATTTTTCATATGTTGTTTAACAGTGGTTAGACCTGACTCAGTGGACAGCATCTTGCCACATGAGTCTGAAGGTTGGGGGATCAAGACCACATTTGAGCCCATAGTCTTTGTGTCTCACTGTAAGGCAGAACTGAGGTTATGCTGCACTGTTGATAATGCCATTTTTTTGGATGAGAAGTTAAACTGATGCCCCATCCAACTCCACAATTGACTTGCAGAAACTAGCACGGCACTTTGTGAAAGAGGAAGGTATTTGGGCCAACAAGTATCCTTCAGTAATCATGAATAAAACAACTTAGTTACTCTTTTTTTTTTCCTCTCATTACCATTTGTTTACCTAACATTGGTAAATTAGTTATCCTGTTGTCTGGTCTTGACATTGACAGCATTGAGTAACATTACTTCCTTGGTTGTGAAACAGGGAGAGTCTAGTAAAGCCATTGTATTAAAATAACCCACAGCTTTTTTTTAGATTAGATTACAGTGTGGAAATAGGCCCTTCGGCCCAACAAGTCCACACCGACCCGCCGAAGCGCAACCCACCCAGACCCATTCCCCTACATTAGCCCTTCACCTAACACTACGGGCAATTTAGCATGGCTAATTCACCTAACCTGCACATTTTTGGATTGTGGGAGGAAACCGGAGCACCCGGAGGAAACTCACGCAGACACGGGGAGAATGTGCAAACTCCACACGGAGACTCACCTGAGGCAGGAATTGAACCCGCGTCTCTGGCGCTGTGAGGCACCGTGCCACCCATTTTTTTTTTCCATATTCCAAATACTTTCCAACTCACCTTCTCATTCCAGCCAGAGTTCAAATCAGAGCCAACATCACTCTGGAGTGGAAAGTGAACAAAAATAATTCACAAAAAATTGACCTTCTTTCATTGGAATTAACAACTTAACAATGAGCAGTCACTTTGGATGGTGATGGGAAACCTTTCTTGTATGGTACTCACTCAACAACAGAATCTTGTATTCATATAGCAGGTTTAAAATATCCCAAGATCATTTACAGGAATAATTATCCAGAAACATTTGACACCAGGCCACTTAATGAGATAGGGAGAAGTGACCAGAAGCTCGGCGGAGGCAAAGGAGATTTGAAATCGCAATGTAAAGAAGAGGCGAGGGATGCAGACATTTCGGGAGGGCAATCAGGTGTCCAGCAGTTGAAGAGGCAGGTACCATTGGGAGGCCATAACTCAAAGAACACAGAGCTCTCAGAGCATTGTGGTGATGGAGAAGATTACAGAACTAGGGAGTTGCAAAGCCATAAAGGGATTTGAAAACCAAGGTGGTACCTTTGATAGAAGCCAGAAGAGATCCCATGAAGCCCAATGAGCACAATTGGTGATGAGTGAATGGAACTTGATATGAGTTACAATAATTTTTGGATGAGCGCAAATTTATGAAATGTAGAAGATGGGATATTTGGAACTGGAACACTTTTTTAATACACACATGTTGTTAGCTGGATAAGCATTTATTGTTTGTTCCTAATTGCCCTTGAGAAGGTGGTGGTGAGCTGCCTTCTTGAACCACTGCAGTTTATGTGCTGTGGGTTGACTCACAATGCCCTTACGGAGGGTATTCTGGGATTTTGACCCAGCGACCCTGAAGGAACAGTGATGTATTTCCAAGTCAGAATCGTGTGTGGCTTGGAGGGAAACTTGCTGGTGGTGGTGTTTCCATGTATTTGCTGCCTTTATCCTTCTAGAGCCACAGAGTCATAGGGTCTTACAGCACGGAAACAGACTCTTTGGTCCAATTCATCAATGCCGACCAAGTTTCTCAAACTGAACTAGTTTCACTTGCCTGCTTTTGGTCCATATCCTTCTAAACCTTTTCCTATTCATGTCCCATTCCAAATGTCTTTTAAATGTTGTAATAGTATCAGCCCCCACCCTTCCACATACAAATCACACTCTCTGTGAAAATGTTGCCTCTCAGGTCCTTTTAAATCTTTTTCCTCTCACCTAGTTTTTAACTTACTCACCCTAGGGAAAAGACCTTTGCTTTTCACCCTATCTATGCCCCTCATGATTTTATAAACCTCTATAATGTTACCCCTCAATCTCCTATACTTCAGTGAAAATAGTCCCAGACTATCCAGCTTCTTCTATAACTCAAACCTTCCAGTCTCAGCATCATCCTGGTAAATCTTTTCTGAATCCTCTCCAATTTAATATCCTCATTCCTATAGTAAGATGACCAGAACTGTACGCAGTAGTCCAAATGTGGCCTCACCAATGTCTTTTGCAATCTCCACATGACGTGCTAACTCCTATATTCAATGGTCTGAACAATAAAGGCAGATGTGCTAAGTGCCTTCTTAACCATCCTGTCTATCTGTGATGCAACTTTTAAAGAACTATGTATCTGAACTCCTAGATCTCTCTGTTTGACAACACTGCCCTGGACCCTATCATTAACCATAGAAGTCCCGTCCTTCTTCGTTTTCCTAAAATACAATATCTCACATTCACCTAAATTTATCCTCAGCTGATTGGTCCAATTGATCAAAATCCCTTTGTAATCTTAGATGACCATCTTCACTGTTGACTCTACTACCAATTTCAGCATCATCTGTAAACATCTTAATAATGTTTCCTAAATTCTCATCCAAATTGTTTATATAAATGACAAGCAAAAGTGGATCCAGCCACCAAATCCTGCTGAATACCATTGGATACAAGGCCCAGCCTGAAAAACAGCCCTCTACCACCACCCTCTATCTCCTACTGTGAAGCCATTTCTGTATCCCATTAGCAAGCTCATGGGTATGAATGGTGCTGCAGTAAGAGCCTTGGTGAATTTCTGTAGTGCATCTTGTAGCTGGTACACACTACTGCTACTGAGAATCAATGGTCAAGGTAATGAATATCTGTAGATGTGGTGCCAATCAAGCAGGCTGTTTTGTCCTGGATAGTGTCAGGCTTCTTAAGTGTCGTTGGAGCTGCACCCATCCAGGCAAGTGGGGAGTATACCATTACACTCTTGACTTGTGCCTTGTAGATGGTGGACAGGCTTCGGGAGTCAGGAGGTGAATTACTGACCACAGGATTCTTAGCATCTGACCTGCTCTTGAAACTACAGTATTTATACGGCAAGTCCAGTTAGTTTCTATCCAATGGTAACCCTGAGCTGTGATGGAATAGTCCCAAATAGACAAGACTCACGGTAACAAACCTTGTGACTCGAGATTCCTCAGCTTCTTTGAAGGGACAGTGATGATCCAAAATGATCAATTATTTATGAGGAGCCTGTAAGTTCCTCCAAAAAAAATCTAACAACACTTAGCTCCTGAATGGGAGTCTCAGGTTGTGGAATAGATCTTACATTCATTATCTTTACTGTTTCGGAAATCATTGCCTGAATGGCACAGCTCATGGACTATGAGCTGCTAAATATTTGCTCTATTAGTTGTTGCTTGTATGGGCCACATGTTGAAAGATATTGTTCCATTCAGTCAATTTCAGATGATATTTATTGATCATTCCTCTTTCATTGTTAGCTAAGTGTTCCAGTTAGCAATTGTCTGATAAAATGCTTGTACTTTGAAACTGTTTTTGCAACATTAATGATTTCAGAAGGGCCATTAACCTCATAAAATAACTGAGAGTAGATTTTTGCAATTGTATCAGAACTAATTACATGAATTACATCAAAGAGTATGATAAGAACATTTACATTGAGGGGTGGATTGCAGTTCTGCATGAGTTCTGAAGGAGCCTTTCATGACCTCATACAGTACAGTAGACGAAGCATGAGCCAAATTATGCACAGCAAGATCCAACAGACAGCAGCATCTGATAATGGCTGAGAAATCAGAATGGCAGATGATGCAGGTACAAAAGGTGTGTCCTGTCACAAGACATTAACCCAGGCCTTGCAGCTCTGACGTTAAACTAATGCCTAGTCTGCCAGCTTTAAGCATTGGCCTTGTTTGCTGAAACTATTAAATTTCAGATATGAAACAGTCACCCAAGCTGATTACCTTATAGGATCTGAGGTAGAGAACACCTGCAGGATAGATTGGGAGATAATAGAGAATCCCTATAGTGTGGAAACAGGTCCTTCGGCTCAACAAGTCTACACCGACCCTCCGAAGAGTAACCCATCCAGTTCCGTTCCCTTACCTTATTACTCTACATTTACCCCTGACTAATGCATCTATCCTACACATCCCTGAACACTATGGGTAACTTAGCATGGCCAATCCACCTAACCTGCACATCTTTGGACTGTGGGAGGAAATCAGAGCAGCCGGAGCAAACCCATGCAGACATGGGGAGAGTGTGCAAACTCCACACAGACAGTCGCCCAAGGTTGGAATCGAACCTAGGTCCCTGGTATTGTGAGGTAGCAGTACTAACCACTGAGCCACCGTGTCTAGTGATTGTAACGTGGTCAATCAGGTGGGCTATTAATCTGGTCCAATCAGGGAGCCCTGGCTGATAGATAAGAACAGGAGAGTTTGCCACCTGGCGGTGGAGATCCCCAGTGGAGGGCTCTCTACGCGGGAGTCCTCCCCCTTTCTCTCGGGGATCTGGGGTGGAGGGTGCTGCACGCAGCGGTCCCCTGCAATTGCAGATTGCGGTGGTTCACGGACTCCCAGCCCCACTGCTTGTTCTGTGGCGCTGGGGAGTCCGTGGACCACGTGTATATTGGGTGTGGGCATTTGCACTCCCTTTTTGATTTTCTCAAAAACCTTCTCCTCTGCTTTTGGCTGCACTTCAGTCCCATGCTCCTGATCTTTGGGCACCCAGTATGGAGGAGGGAGGGCAGGTCTGAAGACCTCCTCGTGGGTCTGTTCCTGGGCCTGGCCAAACTGGCCATCAACAGGTCGAGGTAGCGGTCTGTGGAAGGTGTCGTTAGGGCCGACTACCTGCCCCTCTTCCGCAGTTACGTTAGAGCCCGGGTGTCCTTGGAGAAGGAGCATGCGGTCTCCACCAACACCCTGGAGTTGTTCAGGGAGAGGTGGGCGCCGCAGGAAGTGGAGTGCATTATTTCACCCTCCAACTCTATTTTGATATAACCCCTGCCCTCTCCTTCACTGTTTGATCATGTAGCATTGCCCTTTGATGTGAAGGGCACTGCTTATCACTGGCCACTTGGGTGTTTCTTTTTTTTTTACCCTGACATCCTGTTCACTCGGAGAGCTGGCTCTGAGTTAGCAAGATCAGTGTCAAAGATACTCCATATGTAAATGAAGGGGGACTTGGTGACAGGATACTGACCCTTGTGGAGTTATTTCAGAGTGGATGGGGAGAGGTGAACTGGATGGGTGGGCGACGCTATGCAAATTGTAGATGCAGAGCTGGGTGAAGGAGAGGACTTCTGGACTGGTAACAGCTGCCACAGGGCTGTTGTAGTTCTAGGATGACCATACCTACTGTTGGTAACTTCATCGTTATGGAGAAGAACCGGAAAAACTGTGGATGCTGGAAAACCACAGCATCAAAGGACAACAGAATCAGAAATTGCTGGAAAATCTCAACAGATATGGCAGCATCGTTGGAGAGAAATCAGGATGTTGTTGGAAATGGAGGCGGGTGAAACTAGTTTGGGAACAGGGTCAGCATGGACTAGTTGGACTGAATGATCTGTTTCTGTGCTGAAAGGCTTTCTATGACTCTCTGCTGCCAGATGGAATGAAAATGAATAGTTGGTTTCATTTTCAGTCTATGACTGTCCCTTTAAATATTGCTGATGTATCTGTCACATTTGGTGAGAGGATCAAAAACAGCCCTCAGTTCACCAATTAACATGTTCAGAAGGGACTCAGGCTCATTTAAAGCAGTTGTCATTCTGGGGCAGATGGAGCTGGAGAGATAGTACTCTGAAGTTGGCTGCTCAGATCCAATTAATTTTTATTCCCAACACTGTAATGACGGTGATCATTATATCTCTGAATATAATCCCAGTGATGTTGATTAAGAATACGTGATGATACCATATGTGGAGTACTGTGCACAGTGTTAGTCTCATTATTTAATAAAGAATGCAAATATATTGGAATCAGTTCAAGGAAAGCTTACTAAACTAAAATTGGAATGGGTGGGTTTTGTGCTGAGGAAAGGCTAGCCCAGCTCGACTTGTATCTTCCACAGTTTAGATTAGGTGACAGGATTGAAACATAAGATCCTGAAGAGACAAAAGCAAAAGTTGCTGGAAAAAGCTTAGCAGGTCTGGCAACATCCATGGAGAGAAATCAGAGTTAATGTTTCAGGTCCGGTGACCCTTCATCAGAACTGATCCAATTGAGTCTTGACAGAGTGGAGATGGAAAGCTTGGTTCATTTTATGTGATATTCTAGAAGTAGGGGTAGAGAAACAGAAATTGCTGGAAAAACTCAGCAGGTCCCGCAGCAGCTGCAGAGAGAAAGCAGAGTGAATGTTTTGGGTCTTTTTCTGAAGAAAGGTCTCTGGATCCTCCTGAGGTTTTCCAGCAATTTCTGCTTGTGTTTCCAATTCCCAGCATCTGCAGTTCTTTGTTTTTCTCTGTTTAGTCTCGAACTGGGTAGGGGTGGAGGTCACTGTTTAAAAAGGGTCTCGCCATTGGCGACAGTATTATTGACCAGACCAGACACCCCCTCCAATTATTGCAAGAACCATTTTCAACCCTAACTTTTTCTTATTTTAAAGGCAGATGTGAAGTGTGTATTCCAGATGTGATGTAGTTGGTCAAACTACTCAATGTTAAGCAAAACACAATTTATTTAAACCGCATAGTTAAAATACAAACAAAAGAAAAAGGAATTAGGATATCTTTGTTGGAAAACTTATCCAAATAATAGATAAAGTATCAATTATTCCAGTATAATAACATCCCATAAACACACTCCTTGGCAAAAAGGCAATTTCGGACACAGATTCTCACATGCAGTTCTCCAGTCCAGGAGGAAGAAACATCCAGAGAAGATTTGGTGACTGTAGCAACCAAGAGACATTCACTGAAGCTGAAAACTCTTTTGTGATCCCAAACAGCTTCCGATGTTACTGTCAAAAAAGCCAAACCCAGAAACTGGATCAGTGAGAGCGGGACACACCCATTCAGGCTGCTTCCATTGTTCTAACTTTAAAAAAAAAACTCAAGGCGTTACTTTGAAGCTGGCTTCAAAGAAACTACTCAAAGATCATGTTTCCACAGCCTTTTGAGAGGAAGAGAAGTCTAATGACCTAACCCTCTCAGGGAGAAAAAGTTCTCTTCTTCTCTGTTGTGACAGAGTTATGACTTTAAAAGGTTATTTTGATCTTTTTGTTTTGAAGAGAGGTTGTAAAGGCAGAGGCACCTGAACTGCTGTGCCTTTCCAGCACCACTCTAATCTAGACTTATGCCGTAGGTTGACCTGTAATGCCATTAGGGAGGGAGTTCCAGGATTTTGACCCAGCAATAGTGAAGGAATGGCGATATATTTCCAGATCAAAATGGCGATCGGCTTAGAGAGGAACTTGAAAGTGGGGGTGTTCCCATTTTTTGCTGCCCTTGTTCTTCGAGATGGAGATGGTCATGTGTTTGGAAAGTGCTGTCAAAAGGAGCTTTGGTGAACTTCTGCAGTGCATTTTGTAGATAGTACAGCTGCTGCTACTGAGAGTCGGTGGTGGAGGGATTGCATGATTGTGGATAGGATGCAAATCCAGTGGGCTGCTTTATCCTGGATGGTGTCAAATTTTTGAGTGTTGTTGGAACCACCCCATCCAGGCAAGTGGGGAGTATTCCATCACATCCTAACTTGTGCTTTGTAGATGGTTTAGGGATTTTATTTTGTAATTAAAGCAACTATTTGAGGTGTAACATAATGATATTTTTTACTTTCCTTGAATTTATTTTAAAAGCCTTTTTCATGTTGAGGGGATCCAATTGGAAAGGTTGGGAGCTATACATGTGATGTTAAAGAACTCCCACGTGGTTCAGGAACCTAAGCCATCACCTTTTGCTGGCTGCAAAATAGTCTTAATACACAAGACCTCCTGAGTCAGAGGTGAGAATACTACCACTAAATCACGTTGCACATTGATAAACACAGTGAAAAAATATTTAGTTAGACAATTATTTAGTTAAGTTGATCTTTGGGTGATTTTTTTTATTGTCATTTAACCATTTCATTTCCAATTAGTATCATTTCTCATTTGAATCTTTAAGCTCCCTCTCCCCAGGCAATTCTGTAGCCCAGGGTAATGAATCTTGATCAGATATTAACAAAGTCTGATAGTCTTCAAAAGACAAAATGATGCACCTTTATTAAATCATGTCTTTAAGAACTGTTCAAAACAGACCATAATTTGTGCTTTGTAGATGGTTTAGGGATTTTATTTTGTAATTAAAGCAACTATTTGAGGTGTAACATAATGATATTTTTTACTTTCCTTGAATTTATTTTGACTGACTTTCAACCACTCCTTTACCTTCTCACATTTACTTTATTGAATTCACAGCAAAGGTGAAACCTTTCCCATTAATGACTTCCAGCTTATAAATCAACAACAGCAAATATTTATTATTCACATTATTATTCTTGAGAGGAACTGAGATAAGTTCCCTGTGCCAGATGGGATTTGTCCTCGGATTCTCTAGGAAACCAGGGAGGAGATTGCCGAGTCTTTGCATTTGATCTTTACGTCATCATTGTCTACAGGAATAGTCCCAGAAGACTGAATGATAGCAAATATTGTCCCTTTGTTCAAGAAAGGGAGTAAAGACACCCTGATAATTGTAGGCCTGTGAGCCTTACTTTGGGTTGTGGATAAAGTGTTGGAAAAGGTTATAAGAGATAGGATTTATAAACATCTAGAAAGGAATAAGTTGATTAGTGACAGTCTACACAGTTTTGTGAAGGGTAGGTCATGTCTCACAAACCTTACTGAGTTTTTGAGAAGGTGACCAAGCAGGTAGATGAGGTTAAAGCAGTTGATGTGGTGTATATGGATTTAAGTAAGGCATTTGATAAGGTTCCCCATGGTAGGCTATTTCACAAAATGTGGAGGCATAGGACTGAGAATGATTTAGCGGTTTGGATCAGAAATTGGCTAGCTGAAAGAAGTCAGAGGGTGGTGATTGATGAGAAATGGTCATCCTCGAGTTTAGTTACTAGTGGTATACTGCAAGGATCTGTTTGGGGCCACTGCTGTTTGTCATTTTTATAAGTGACCTGGATGAGAACATAGAATGATGGGTTAATAAATTTGTGGATAATACTAAGGTTGGTAGAAGGATAACCTTGTAGGTTACAGAGGGATATCAATAAGCTGCAGAGCTGGGCTGAGAGGTGGCAAATGCAGTTTAATGCAGAAACGTGTGAGGTGATTCTCTTTGAAAGGAGTAACATGAATGCAGAGTACTGGGCTAATGGTAAGATTCTTGGTAGTATAGGTGAACAAAGAGATCTCGGTGTCCATGTAGATCCTTGACAGTTGCCACCCAGGTTGATAGGGTTGTTAAGAAAGCAAACGGTTGGTTAGCTTTTATTGGTAGAGGGATTGAGGTCATGTTTCAGCTGTACAAAACTCTGCTGCAGCCACACTTAGAGTATTGCATGCAGTTCTGGTCACCGTATTACTGGAATGTGGTAGAAGCTTTGGAAAGGTTTCAGTGGAGATTTACTAGGATGTTGCATTGTTTGGTGGGAAGGTCTTACAAGGAAAGGCTGAGAGACTTGATGCTGTTTTTGTTAGAGAGAAGAAGGTTGAGAGGTGACTTAATTGAGACATGTAAGATAATCATCGGGATAGAAAGGAGTGAGAGCCTTTTTTATCAAATGGTGATGGCTAGCATGAGGGGCATAGCTTTAAATTGAGGGGTGATAGATATAGGACATGTCAGAGGTAGTTTCTTTACTCAGAGTAGTAGGGGCATGGAATGCACTGACTTCAACAGTAGTAGAAGCGCCAACTTTAAGGCATTTAAATGGTCATTGGATAGTCATATGGACGAAAATGGAATAGCGTAGGTTAGATGGGCTTCAGATTGGTTTCACAGGTCAGTGTAACATCAAGGGCTGAAGGACCTGTACTGCGCTGTAATGTTCTTTCTTCTTGGAGCAAGATAAGAAGTATGAAGGGATACATAATATGTATAATGTAGCTGCAAATCAGGCGAATTTCTCACCAAAAACTAATCAAGGTGGAATAAGTAATTACTTCTATGTTGCCTGATGTTTTCACTGCAGAATCTCATCACTCAAATAAACTTATGAAAGAAATGTGTGACAGTAAATGTATTCAAAGTAAAAATCACATCAGAAAATATATTCAGCACTGCAAAAGTATCTCTTTTACAATTGTTATGCAAATACACATATCTACAATTGAAATAATATTGTATTCTGGATCAATTTGTTCTGGCAGTTTTCTCTTTTCTCTTGCAATGTATTCTCAAGGGGGAAAGGGCAAATGTTGCCTGTGCAGTGCCTGCATATGAGCCATGACCAATAATTTTATGATACACCTTTTTAACTTTTACAGCTCCTCGAGTCGCCATGTTACTCATTACTTATTTGCCACACAGATAAGATTAAAACATTTATTTTAACCTGGAAAGAAATGGTATCCTTTTATGGCATATTTTATAAGATTTTTCTCAATCCTTCCTGTAAAATTTGGAAATCAAACTAAGCATTAAAATTTATTGAACAATGCGAATTAATACTTTTTTTCTCATGAAAATAAATGACATAAGTTGTTGCAGGCAAAAACTTCACTGGAGTAAAAATGTACTGTGATAAATGTAAATGCTACCCTGCTTCTCCCAGAACTGGTTTGCACTCATGAAAGGATTAATGTATTAAAAGAATCCTTTACTATCGTTGTCTTACAGTAATCATCAGAAATACGCAGTCACATTTAACTGCATTCAGGCTTTGCTAATCTTTTGCTGCTTTATGAATGAATGTTTGAAACCATTACTTTTAAAGCACTGAGTGATAGATAATAAAAGAAGATTCCTTGTGAAGGACTGGAATGTAATAGTGGACTTAAAAACCTTGTAATGCCTTATCTGTGTCTTCACACCATTTGTCATTTCACTGCTCAGCAGTTATCTTGAGCTTGTATAAAAATACCTTGCTCAGACTTATTGCAGACTCCTAATACTCAGCGATTACTAGAAGTACACAATAGTACAATAGACCTGCCTTCCATCATCTGAGGAAGCATAAAAACGTTGCATTATTGTGGTAACTTAAATGGTTCAGGGGAGCATCTCACCACCATGTGCTCAGGAACAACAAAGAGCAAGCATTAAATGTTGGCTTTGTCATTGACGCCAATGTTCCGTGATTGACTCTTGAAAGAAAAACCATGTTACAAAGCAGTAAGGGTCTTGTCATAACATTTCAATATGTACACTTTATTTTTCATTTGTTTCCTGTTTGTAACATTACAGACAACACAGCTGGAATCTTACCCAAGAGAAATAGTTACAGTCGCAGGCAGCTAGAGCTCTATTTCCTTCCAGTGGTGGTCTCAGACAGTGGTTACCCTGTACAAAGCAGCACAAACACACTGACTATTCGAGTCTGCGGATGTGATGTGGATGGTACTATCTTATCCTGCAATGTAGAAGCTATCTTCCTCCCAGTGGGCTTGAGCACAGAAGCACTGATAGCAATCTTGCTCTGCATCATTATACTCCTTGGTGAGTCAACCTCTGTATCATGCTATTATATTGAACGCTTAATTTTTTATTATGTGGATGTGCCGATGTTGGACTGGCGTGGACAAAGTTAAAAATCACACACCACCAGATTATAGTCCAACACATTTATTTGGAAGCACTAGCTTTCAGACCACTGCTCCTTCATCAGGTAGCTCTGGAACAGGATCATAAAACTCAGAATTTATAGCAAAACATGACAGTGCCATGCAACTAAAACAATGTATTTAACAAACTTAGATTGTTGTTAAGTCTTTCATCTTTTTAAATGGGTTGCAGGCTTCAGTTCATTAATGTGTAACTCCCAGAACTTCTCTTAAGTCATATTCTCAAGATAACTTACAGTTTTATGAAAAAAGGTGGCATCTCAGTTCAGACAATGCATTAAACATCTGAGGTGAGAGTTTGTCTGCGTTGTTGCATAGCTCCCTTCATGAGTTCTGAACTTGGCTATTTCACAGTCAGGAGCTTTCAGCCTCAGATCTTTGGGTGACCATCCTCCAAGGCGGACTTTGGGAGACACAACAACATAGAGTGGCCAAGCAGAGGCTGATAGCCAAGTTTGGAACCCATGAGGATGGCCTCAACCGGGACCTTGGGTTCATGTCACACTACAGGTGACCCCACTGCACAATACACTTTCCCACACACACACTCTTACATACACACACACTCATGCAGACCCTCCCTAATACACATGCTCTCTTTCATACACACACATACACTCCCCACACTCTCACGTACACACACACCCTCTCACACACACACACTTTACCAAGCATGCACACACTCAAACACACACTCTCTCACGCAAACTCACACTTGCACAGACATACTCATATGCTCACACTCATTCTCTCTCATTCTCTCATGTGCGCACACACACATAGAAGTCTAAGGTGAATTTGCATTTGCAGAATTAAAACTTGCAGATACATTCTATTTTACTCAAAAAGCGCCCAATCTGCAGGTAGTCTTCCATGTAATATTTTAAAAATAGAACCAGTCTGACTCAAGATTGGGATACAGACAGACTCAATCCTCATACCTTAAATGAATTGTCTGAGCTGTGATGTCACCTTTTGTTATAAAACATTAAGTTATCTCGAGAAGGTGACTTAAAAGAAGTTCTGGGATTTTCATATTAATGAACCAAAACCTGTAACCCATTCTCAAAGATGAAAGACTTAGCAGCAATCTAGATTTGCTGACGATATCATTTCAGTTGCATGATACTATAATCTTTTCCTACAAATTCTGTGTCTTATGATCCTGCTCCACAGCTACCTGATGAAGAAGCAGTGCTCGGAAGCTAGTGCTTCCAAATAAACCTATAAACCTATAACTTGGTGTTAATTGATAATTATTTACTATTATATTTTGTCAAAATTTGAAAGGGATTCTCCATTACCTGTAACATTCAGTAAGTTACAATTAAAATACCATTGGACATTAGGATTCTTAGGTTAGTCAATTGTATTTTGATACGGATCCTATCTAAAGTTCAGAGTTGCCATGGAAACTAAAGGTGGAATGAGGAATTGTCTGCCAAAACAGGCCAAAACATTATGTGTTTCCAAGATGGAATTAAATATAGTTTTTAGGGCTAAAGGGATCAAAAGTCTGGGTAGAAAATGAGAACAGGGAACTGAGTTGAGTGATCATCCATGATCATATTGAATGGTGCAGCAGGCTTAAAGGGCCAAATGGCCGAGTCACATTTCTATTTTCAATGTTTCTATGAATGGGAACAAATTGTACAGTTGACAGAGATACATAATAACTCAAGATAGGGCCTCAACAATCTGAGATCTTAATATCTGCCTTCTGGGAAATTAGAAATGGGCAATAAATGTGAGCTTAGTCAGTGACACCCTCATCCCGTTAAAGAATGTTAAAGAAGCCTTGCCATCTGAAACTTAAGGTGAGCCCATTTACACCATAACAATCCTCTCAGTCTCTGCAATTTCCTCAAGTCTCTAATCTTCCAAGATTTTTGCATTCTTCTTCTCAGTTTAGCATCTTCAGCATCCTCGATTTTAATCACTGCACTAATATCGTACATTTAGTTGCCTTGAATTCCCTCCCTTTACCTCCCTTAATCCTTTTTCCCCATTTCAGGCACTTCTTAAAATGTATCTCTTTGATCAGATTTTTCTGTGCTTGTATCAGTTGTTTCCTGTCGGATTTTATTTTCTAACCCTTCATCGAA
Organism: Chiloscyllium plagiosum; assembly: GCF_004010195.1. Classification (NCBI taxonomy): domain Eukaryota; kingdom Metazoa; phylum Chordata; class Chondrichthyes; order Orectolobiformes; family Hemiscylliidae; genus Chiloscyllium; species Chiloscyllium plagiosum. The sequence goes on from NC_057738.1 coordinate 44,322,368, forward strand.
GCATCTTGGAATATTTCTCTTTATTCACTCATGGGGCATGGATATCATTAGCTGGCCAGCATCTTTTTTAAGTGCCTATTGCTAGTTGGCCCTTAAGAAAGGGTGGTAAGCTTCTTCTTGAACCACTGCAGTCCACACTCTTTAGATAGACTCACAATGTCCTTAGGGAGGGAATTCTAGGACTTTAAACCAGCTACAGTGAAGGCATAGTAGTATATTTCCAAGTCAGGATGATGAATGGTTTGGAGGTTAACTTGCAGGTGGTGGTTTTCCCATGTATGTGCTGCCTTTGGCCTTCTCGATGGAAGTGGTTGTGGTTTGGAACTTGCTGCCTAAGGATTGCTGGTGAATTCTGCAGTGCATCTTGTAGATAGTACACACTGCTGCTACTGAGCATCGGTGGTGAAGGGAGTGGATGCCTGTGGATGCAGTGTCTGTCAAGCAGGCTGCTTTGTCCTGGGTGGTGTCAAGCTAGAGTGTTGTTGGAGCTGCACTCATCCAGGCAAGTGGGGAATACTCAATCGCACTCTATCCTCATGCTCTGTATATGTAAGACTGGCTTTGGGGATTCAGGATATGATTTACTCACCGCAGTGTTCCTGGCCTCTAACCTATTCTTGCAATCAATGTGTTTATGTGGTGAGTACATTTGAGTTTATGGACAATGGACATCCTGAGGATGTTGATTGTTGGGGTTTCAGCAATGGTAGCACCATTTGATACCAAGGGGTGGTGATTAGACTGTTTCTTATTAGAGCTGATCGGAGCTTGGCATTTATGTGGTGTGAATGTTATTCACTGATTCTCAGCCCAAGCCTGGATATTGTCCAGACCTTGTTGCATTTGAACATTGACTGTATCAGTGTCTGAGGAGTTGCAAGTGGTGCTGAACATTGTGTAATCATCGCTGAACATCCCCACTTCTGACCTTAATGAAGTAGCTGAAGATGATTGGGCCTAGGACATGACCCTGAGGAACTCTTGTAGAGATATCCTGGAGCTGAGCTGACCAACCTCCAAAAAATCACAACCACCTCCTAAAATACCAGTTATAACTCCTGGAGTGTTACGTTAATGGAGTCGTATAAACAGAAGTTATTGCTGCTGTCTCATTAATATGATATGAGTATCAGGAAACAGATCATGATTTTAATTCCATTTAAACACCCAGTGAAAGCTTTTTGGGTAGAATGCCAGTTAAAGTACTAGAAAAATGGAAAGATATCAGCTAGAAATTGATGGCTGTTATAGGGTGACGCAGCATAGCAACAGACTCTTCGGTCCAACTTCTCCCTGCCAACCAGGTTTCCCAAATGAAGCTAATCTTATTTGCCTGAGTTTGGCCTATATCCCTCTAAACCTTTCTTATATATGTACCTGTCCAAATATCTTTTAAACGTTGTAACTGTACCTCCCTCTACCACTTCTTCTAGCAATTCATTCCACATATGAAAAAGTTGCCAGTCAGGCCCTTAAACCCTCTAGTTTTGAAATCCCATACCCCGAAGAAGAAGACCTTTGTTGTTCACCCTAACTATGTTCCTCATGATTTTATAAACCTCTATAAGGTCACCCCTCAGCTTCCTATGCTTCAGGGAAAAAATGTCCTAACCTATCCAGCCTCTCCTTATAACTCAAACTCTCTTGTCCCAGTAACATCCTTATAAATCTTTTCTGCACCAACTTAATATCATCCTAACGAATTTTGAGAAGATTTGTAGCTCAGGTTGAGGTTCTGTATGTAGGTTCACTCGTTGAGCTGGAAGGTTCATTTTCAGATGTTTCGTCACCACGCTAGGTAACATCATCAGTGAGCCTCCGGATGAAGCACTGGCAGCATGGCCCACTTTCTACTTATATTTTTAGATTTCCTTGGGTTGGTGATGTCATTTCCTGTTATTTTTCATGGGGATGGTAAATGACATCCAAGTCAATGTATTTGTTGATAGAGTTTTGGTTGGAATGCCATGCTTCTAGCAACTCTCGTGCATGTCTCTGTTTGGCTTATCCTAGGATGGATGTGCTGTCCCAGTTGAAGTGGTGTCCTTCCTCATCTGTATGTTACATATGTATGCCACCAGTGCCTCATCTGGAGTCTCATTGATGATGTTACCTAGTATGGTGATGAAACATCTGAAAACAAACCTTCCAGCTCAGTGAGCAAACCTACATCCCTAATAATATCCTTCTTATAGAAAAGCAACCAGAACTGTATTCACTACTCCAAAAGTACCCCATCAGTGTCCTGTACAGCCACAAGATGACATCCCAACTCCAGTACTCAATGTTCTGAAGGCAAGTATGCCTAATGCTTTCTTCATTGCCCTGTCTACCTGTGATGCCACTTTTAAGGAACTATGTATGAACCCCGAGGTCTCTCTGTTTCACAACACTCTCAAGGGTCTACCATTAACTGTGCAAGTCCTGCTCGGATTTGTTTTATCAAAATGCAAAACCTCTTGTTTATCTAAATTAAACTCCACCTGCCACTCCTCAGTCCGCTGGCCCAACTGATCAAGATCCCATTGTACTCCAGGATTACCTTCTTCATTGTCCACTATGCCCCCAATTTTGGTGTCATCTACCATTTTATGAGCCATGCTTGTTTATTCTCATCCAAATCATTTGTATAAATGACAAGCAACAGTTGACCCAGCACTGATCCCAATGGAACACCATTGGTCACAAGCCCCCAATTCAAACAAGCAATACTGTACCACCACCCGCTGTCTCCTATATCAAACCAATTTTGTATCCAGTTGACTGGGTCTCCCTTGATCCAATGTGATCTAACTTTACTAATTAGGAGACAGTGATGTCTACAGATGCTGGAGATCAGAATTGAGAGTGTATTGCTGGAAAAGGGTGTTCCTGAAGGTCTCTGGCCCAAAACGTCGATTTTCCTACTCATTGGATGCTGCCTGACCTGCTGTGCTTTTCGAGCGACACACTCTTAATTTTACTAATTAGTCTACCATGCAGAATCTTGTGAAAGACCTTGCTAAAGTCCATGTATTAAGTTCAGCAGTTGTGTCCCAAGCAAAAGGCTGAAAGATTCTTTAAGTGTCTGATTGGCAGCCATCTAAATCAACTCTTAGACAGTTTCTGGACATCTCCACTGCCTGTTTTATGCCGTCTCTGTTTACTTCAATTCTACACCTTCTCAGCTCAATAACTTTCAGCAGTCTCCCAGAACAGCATCAAACACTTGCAGTTTTTTTTTTAATTTTTTTTGGAGAAGTCTTGATTAGCCAGCTTTAGGGAATTTCTGTAAGTCCATGATCATATCTACCACTTACCCCACCAAAGCCCCAACCTCAATATCAATTCCAACCCATCAGTGAAAATTCTTTTTTTCTAATTCATTCAAGGGATGAGGGCATTAATGGCCAGGCCAGCAGTTATTACCCATCGCTAATTGGCCAGAGGGTAGTTAAGTTTCAACCACATTGCTGTGGATCTGCAGTCACACGTAGGTCAGACCAAGTGAGGATGGCATTTCCTTCCCTAAAGGATATGAGTGAACCAGATGGGTGAAAGATAGTAAAACTCTCAAAACCTGTTTTTTACTCATTGCACTGCTGTGACTGTATATTCACTAAGTGACTTGAGGCTATGCGGCATTCACAGTTTTTATTTAGTGAATAATTTGTTCTGAAATAAAAGTAAAATTTGTTTTATTTCAACAAGCACGTCTTATAATTTAGAATTACAACAGATACAAGCTCTGGCATCAATGTGTTATCTTTATAAGTGGAGTTGCAGGGTAGTGAAGAAGGTATTTGGTATGCTTACCTTTATTGTTTAGTGGATTGAGTATAGGAGTTCGGAAGTCATGTTGTAGGTGTACAGGACATTGGTTCAGCCATTTTTAGAATATTGCATTCCATTCTGCTCTCTCTGCTTTAGGAAAGATTAGATTAGATTCCCTACAGTGTGGAAACAGGCCCTTCAGCCCAACCAGTCCACACCGACCCTCTGAAGAGTAATCCTCCCAGACCCATTTCCCTCTGACTAATGCACCTAACACGATGGGCAATTTAGCATGGCCAATTCACCTGACCTGCACATCTTTGCGACTATGGGAGGAAACCGGAGCACCCGGAGGAAACCACGCAGACACAGGGAGAATGTGCAAACTCCACACAGACAGTCAGCCGAGGCTGGAATCGAACCTGGGACCCTACTGCTGTGAGACAGCAGTGCTAACCACTGACTACCATGCTGCCCTATGTTGTGAAAATTGAAAGGGTTCAGAAAAGATTTACAAGGATGTTGCCAGGGTTGGAGGATTTGAGCTACAGGGAGAAGCTGAATAAGCTAGGGCTATTTTCCCTGAAGCGCTGGAGACTGAGAAATGACTTTATAGAGGTTTATGAAATCATGAGGGGCATGGATAGGATAAACAGACAAAGTCTATTCCCAGGGTATGGAGTCCAAAACTAGAGGTCATGAGTTTAAGGTGAGGGGGGGAAAGACTTAAAAGGGACCAAAGGGACAATTTTTTCACACAGAGGGTGGTGGGTGTATGGAATAAGCCACCAGAGGAATTGGTGGAGGCTGGTACAATTACAACATTTGAAAGGCAACTGGTACATGAATAGGAAGGGATTAAAGGGATATGGGCCAAGTGCTGGCAAATGGGACGAGATCAGTTTGAGGTATCTGGTCGGCATGGACGAGTTGGACTGAAGGGTCTGTTTTTGTACTGTACATCTCTATGACTCTATGTATCCTAACTAAGATAAGAAATCGGAATGCCAACACATTCTCTTACAGGAACCTTCTGAACTTTGCTGAGGAACAGCATGAGTGCTCACCATGGAGACCTTTACAACCTTTGTTTCCTCACTGTTACTCCTGAAAAGTGGTTCCTTAGAAATAAATACTCAAACACGTATGCTAAAATATTGACCATTTCAGGGAATTTACCAATAGAACATTGCTCCAACTTTTATCATACAAACCTTTCAGATTGATGCAAAGCTGTCAATTTTTAGTAATGACTTTTGTGGAAATTCAAATTAACAATTAATATTTCTATTATTAAAACAACAACAGGGAAATTTGCCACATCTTTTGATACTCTGAAATGAATTTATATTTAAAATATTTATATATAATATATATATATACATATAAAAATATATGTTTGTATTCAGTAAACTGCTTTTTAAGAGAGATGATTGTCATGAGAATTTAAAACTTCTGCCACTCTGTCTCCACAAGTTCAGTGGGCGGAAGAAACAGAATACAGAAATGACTGATGTCTTACCATCTGTTCTCTGTTCCTGGCAAATTTCAGTTATGCCCAGGTCTTCTGATGAACATGTGGTGTCGGAATGGGACATGCTTTGAAGTTACACTCAAATGTTATTAAGAACATAAACTGTAGCTAAAGGTCTCAGAGCATCAACTTGTCGAGTAAACTTGCACTGTATTGAAATGTTCTTTACTCAGCCACAATGGGAATATCAGACATTGGTGATAAGCAATGAGAAAAATGAGAACAATAGTGTGATTCAACCAGAGAGATCATCACAAGCAAATGGCCAAGGTTAATTGATGAATTATGAGGGCTGACATTTCTGACAAAGAAAACAGAAATCCCCTCTGCAGCAGGTCAGCTGAGACTTACATGGAAAATATTCCTAGGAGTGTAGTCAGAAATATTGGGTTAACTTGGGACAGCACAGAGCATTGGTTCAGAATGATTAGAGAGTGACCAATTTTCTGTCCAATTCAATGAAGGACAGGAGGTTGTTCAATCTCAGTGATGGTTCTACATTCGCACACAGAATCTCCGTGTGTACTGGTGATAGTTGAAAAGGGTGGCGATGGAAAAGCACAGCAGGTTAAGCAGCATCCAAGATGCAGGAGCGTCGACATTTCGGGCATAAGCTCTTTGTCAGGAATTATTCCCGATGAAGGGTTTATGCCTGAAATGTCGGCTCTCCTGTTCCTCAAATGCTGCCTGACCTACTGTGCTTTTCCAGCACCACCCTTTTTGAATCTGATCTCCTGCATCTTTAGCCCTCACTTTCTCCCTGGACTGGTGATATAATATGACTAATGAATGTCTGCCAAGTACTTAAGCATTCAGACACAATTTAATCACTTCAATGTTTCTATGTGTTTCAATCCTGATGAAATCCCATTTAATTTTAACCCCAGCTCTTACATTTGAAAACCACATGAAGCAATTGAAATTGTATCCTATAAAATGCTAACAACTTCTGGATTGTATTTGCATCCAGTTGATGGGAACTTGGAAGCAAGAGTAGGCTATTCAGCACCTCAAACCTGTTCTGCCATTCAATGACATCATGGGTGATCTGTGGCCTAACACCAAAAACCTAGTTAGAGACAAACAAAATGGCAGAATGCTGGAATCCAAAGTAGACAAGCAGGACGCTGGAAGAACGCAGCAAGCCAGGCAGCATCAGGAGGTAGAGAAGTCAACATTTTGGGTATAATCCTTCTTCAACACTGGTCTTATACCCAAAATGTTGACTTCTCCACATTCTGATGCTGCCTGGCTTATTGTGTTCTTCCAGCCTCCTGTTTGTCTAACTCCATATATCTGTTTTTGGCCCATATCCCTTAATACCTTTGCTTAACAAGAAATTTATTGATCTCAGATTTAAAATTTAAAATCAGTAACAAAATTTAGCTTTTCTGATTAGAATATTTGATGTTTAAAACAAAGCTAAAATGAATTTTTAAATTTGCTCCAATTTTCACAGTGATTGTGGTGCTGTTTGTGGCATTGAGAAGGCAAAGGAAAAAGGAGATCTGTATGACATCGAAAGAAGATATCAGAGACAATGTAATCAGTTATGATGATGAAGGAGGTGGTGAGGAGGACACCCAGGCTTTTGACATCAGCACCCTGAGGAAACCTGACTTGATAGAGGATGTGCAGTTGCGCAGAGACGTCAAGCCAGAAAGCCACCATCCGCAGCGGCAGACCATCATAATACAAAACCACACGGACATTAGAGACTTCATCGATCAGAGAGTGCAGGAGAATGATGCAGATCCCAGTGCACCTCCTTATGATTCCCTGGTGACATACGCTTATGAAGGAAACTGCTCGATAGCTGAATCACTCAGCTCCTTGGATTCAGTTCCCACAGACACAGATCAGGATTACGATTACCTCACTAACTGGGGGCCTCGCTTTAAAAAACTTGCAGATCTTTATTCTCCAGAGAAAACTAACAGCCAACAAAGTAATACCGAACGACAGTAAATTTGAAGTTTGGCAAATTTAAGGACAAGTTGACTTTTGTCTTTTTTTTAAAAGAAAGAATGGCTGCCATTGTTACCCGCTCTGTCAACTTATTGTTTTACTGTGAGATAGTTTTATTAGGTACCACAAAGATTGGATCATTGTGAAATTGGAGAGAGGCTGGCTGGTGCAGTGTCTTTGAAATGTTTTGGCCATGCAATTGTAAGTGAAAAGGAAAACAAAAAAGCTGCAGGTTTTTCTGTAACCTTAACTGAAGTGCCTCAAAGAACTCTAAACACTGCAGATGTTTATGCTCTCCAGTAAGAGTGTCAGTTTTTATTATACAACTAAAAGGTGTTCTTAACTTGAATTAAATCACATTTACTTCAATAAAAGAAGCAATGGAGTAGATTTAGGTGTTTGTGTTAATAATATTGATTTTTGTTTTGGACATGACCTCTACAACTAAGAAAAACATTGATGCCTAATGAGCACATGTTATCCTCCTCAACATTTTCCTCTCTGGGGCCTCTGTGTATCTCTTCCTGTCAAACACATTCATGCTGTTGGAAATCCATGACAGGTACCATAACGGATTTCACCATGAGTCCTGTCAATCTGCTATGTGATGAACTGACAAGAAATTTATTATAAAGGAATGGAATTGGATCTGACAGTTTTTTCCCCTGTCAAGTTTTATATCTGAGAGTGAACTAACGTTACAATTGAAAGTAATGTCAGTCACAACATTATGAAAGATCTCAAAACCCTTTGATGTATAGCCCAAAATGCTATTGCTAAAATTACTTTGCAGCCAGTAAAAAATTAAAGCATTGTGTATTAATCCTGAATTATTTTGTATCTTTGTAAAAGACTTTTTTTTACCTCCTGCAGAGATACAGATGGAAGTAATGCCAGGGGCTCAGAGCTCAGAGCATGGAGCTCATTCCTGCAGCCAGATTCTCTGAACTGTGAGAAAACAAAAAAGAATTTACACATTTACACTTGGGGTCTTGGAGCCAATCCTCGGGCTGTCCCACTGAAGTCTCCAAACAACACAACTGCCTCGAAGGATGAGGAATTCAATTCCCAACTACTTGTCATGTCATGATCCATAATTTGAACTTCTGACCTAGAGGGTCAGTTCATTACACTAAAGTATAAAATACAGGACAGGATACTGATAGATGGGGCCCCTGAAAGACAAATGTAAGCTGTATGTAGCCTGTAGCCAGGGAGAATAATAGTTTCATAGAATTTATGAAAGAGGCCCTCCAGCATTCAATTTTGCACTGACAAAATAACTAATCCAGATTTACACTAGACTCACTTTCCAGCACTTGGTACACAGCATTGAATATTGTGACATTGCAAATGCTTATCCAAGTTCTGTGATGAACAATACAGATAAAGAATATCAATGATGTAGTCAGTCAGGTCCTGACAGGTGTCTGTGAACTTAACCCACAACTGAGCAATGAAACCGTTTGAAGATAATCTGATATAATGATGTTCATGATGAATATTGACCACAGACCACAATGTAGGGAACTCTCCTGCTTTTCCTCTGACAGTACAGTTGGACCCAAAAGTATTGGTATAACCTTGGTTTAACATCTCATTCAGATATCAGCACCTTGGTCAGCGGAGTGCTCCCACTGCCATCTGACTGGAGATGAGTGAGAACGCTCTGAATTCATGAGATTCACATGAAGGTCATGGCCAACAGGTTACCAGATCGGAACTTGCTGTGAATATAATACCTCAGGTGCTTGCTGCAAATTTCAAAAAGGAAGAATCAACCACAGAATCACACAATTGTTTAAGTGCCGAAGAAGGCCAGTCAACCTATTGTCTCTGTATGTCTCTTTGTATGAGCATCTTCACTGAGTGCCATCCTCTTGTAACCCTGCACATTGTTTCTCAATAAACATTCAGCTAATGCTTGGAAGGATTTTTTTAGATTAGATTACATTACAGTGTGGAAACAAGCCCTTCAGCCCAACAAATCCACACCGACCCGCCGAAGCGCAACCCACCCATGCCCCTACATTTACCCCTTACCTAATACTACAGGCAATTTAGCATAGCCAATTCACCTGACCTGCACATCTTTGGACTGTGGGAGGAAACCGGAGCACCCGGAGGAAACCCACGCAGACACGGGGAGAACGTGCAAACTCCACACAGTCAGTCGCCTGAGGTGGGAATTGAACCCGGGTCTCAGGCGCTGTGAGGCAGCAGTGCTAACCACTGTGCCAACGTGCCGCCCACCGTGCCGCTGTTGAGAATATTTTAATTTAACCTGCCTCCATCACACTTATAGGCAGTGCACTCCAGATCCTAACTACGCACTAGCTTAGAAATATTTTTTCTTGGTTTTTGAATTTGGTCCTTTGCAGAGCACTTTAAACATGTGCCCTACTGTTCCTGAAGCTTTATAAGTGGAAAGTTTCTCCCTATTTACTCTATCCAGCACCTTATGATTATGAATGCTTCTATCTCATTCCCTCTTTGCCTTCTGTTTTCCAAGAATAGATGCACCCTCTCCAAATAACCCTCCAAATGAATTGCTTCATCATTGGAAACATTTTAACAAATCTGTTCTGTGCTATCTCTTTCTTCTTATTCTTCGTAAAGTGTGGTGCCATGAACTACACACACTACTGCAGCTGAGGTCTAACACCTGCCTTATACAGGTTCACCATTATCTCCCTGCTCTTGTACTCTATGTCCCTATTACTAAAGCTTATGGTGCTGAAGGTTTTAATAATTGCTTTCTCAATCTGTCCTGCTACCTTCAATATTATATATGTATAAACCCCGGTCCCCCTGTCCCTGCATCACTTTTAGAATGTTACCTTTTGATTTAGGTTGTCCCTTCATGTTCCTTCCATCAAAATGTAATACTTCTTTGCGTGAACTCTGTCTGTCACCTGCCTGCCCTCTCCAGCAACTTGTCTGTGTATCTTTGGATTTCTACAATGTCCTCTGCACAGTTGACAGGACCTCCCAAGGTTTGTATTATCTACAAAGTTTGAAATTGTTCCCTGCGTACGTTGATCTAGATTATTAATGTAAATCAGGAAAAGCACGAATCCCAGTACTAACCTCTGGGAACTTCGCTCCAAACCTGCTGCCAGCCCGAAAAGTATTCATCAGCAATTTACACTCTGTTCATGGATTTTTTAATGCAGGAGGAAGACTGTGAAACACCTGGAATGGAGCCACAGAGAATCCTGCTCCATTGAATGCCTAGGATATTGGTGCAGTAGCTGGAGTGTTCAACCGGGGAGGGGGCGATAATTCAAACAGTGGGTGGTGGTTCACAGTGCACTATATTAGATGAACACTGATCACCAACCCCCACCTTCCTCTCCATTAAACGACTCTTCCACAAGTCTCCCATTGGAACTGGGAATTGGGTTGGGGGGAAGGTGGAGTTTAACTGGTGGTTGTACCGATAAGGGAATATCTTACTCAGCTATGTTAATAATGCCTTCTTTGCTGCTCCTTTTGATATAGATTCCCTACAGTATTGAAACAGGCCCTTCTGCCCAACAAGTCCACACCGACCCTCCAAAGAGTAAACCACCCAGACCCACTCCCCTGCCCTATATTTACTAATTGACTAATGCACCTGACACTATGGGCAATTTGCATGGCCAATTCACTTAACCTGCACATCTTTGGATTATGGGAGGAAACCAGAGCAAACCCATGCAGACTCGGGGAGAATGTTCAAACTCCACACAGACAGTCAGCCGATGTGGGATTTGAACCCAGGCACCTGGTGCAGTGAGGCAGCAGTGCTAACCACTGAGCCACCGTGCCACCCCACATTTGCTGTTGTGATGTGTGAATGATTGTGTACATTTGGATCAACAACCTGGTCCTGATGCGAAACTGACTGAGGTAGGGATAACATGTTTCCCTCAAATAGACCTCTCCCCTGGCTATGCCATTCACCTCTATCCTCACACCCAGAATCTTATTACCAAATCTTATCTTGGTCTGTCTGTCACAACCCTCATTTACCCTCATTTCTCCCACTGCCAAGCTATGTACTGTGCCAACGTTCATACTGTGATAATTACTTTGCTCTCAGCCTATTGTTGACTGACTTCTCATCCTTTGATAATTTCAAACGCCAACTCAATTTATTATATTCATTCCTCTGAGTTCACCATCTCCCAATCAGCATTCTTTTCCTGCATGTAAACTGATCCATCTTTATGCATGACCATCCTATAGGCCTTGCCATCTGAATTGGCCTTGTAACTCTCATCATGATGAGGAAGGTAAACGGAACTCTCTCGGATCATTCTCTATCCATGACCATCTCCTCACCAACCTGACTCCTTTAGTGTCTGCCCCAGAAAAATCTCTCTCCCAAATCACTTACAACTACATGTTCATAATCCCATCTAGCTGCTAACTCCATTCACCACATGTTTCTCCAGCTAATGATCTGTTCCACTACACTCTGCATTTACATCAATCTTTGCACTAGTCCACATTTAAACCACCCTGACCATTCCCCATGATATGCCCTCATCTCCACTCCTTTATGTTTCATGGATGCAAAATTAAACCCAACTAATTGAATCATTCACTGTCAGATCTGGCTCTTGCTCTCAACTGCAGAATTCCTCACTATTTTCAGGATCCTCTGGAATGCAAAGATAATTCCTTGTTTCTTGTTTTTACTGCACAAGGTCATCTTAAACTGATCTCCTCATCCTTCTCATTCTCATCTCTGACACATTAAAATATCTATTCATCTGCTCCTGCCAATTCCATCCCTTTCCTTGACCCACTGACAAAACCCTCCTTTAATGCTTCTCCTGAGCTCATATCTTTCTCTAGTTTTGTTCCAGTTTTATCCAAACTCATCTTCTGAACACAGTTCACATCTGTTGTCTTAACACATCCTACTGAGCTGCTCATCACTCAACAGTCAATCCTGGATTCCATGCTAGCTTCCCTATTAAATCTGGTGTGTATTCAACATCCTGCTCTCCCACATGCCCCACTGAAATAAATCTGCAACCCTTTGGTCATTACAATCTTCCACTCCACCTCCAAACTCGCTAAGCTCTGTAAAATACCTAAACGTGTTGCCATCTCCTGAATTGAAACTCCACATTTGAATTTCTCCTTTCATAGAACCAACATGGTTCTGATCAATGTCACAAATCACTCAATGATTATGATAAATTCTCTATGTTCATCTTCCTTGGTCTCTTACCAATCTTTCCAATGGTTTACATCACCTCATCCATCTCCAGCACCTACCCTCTATTTTACTGTGGCTTAATCTGCTCTCACCTGGCTGCATTTTTATCTATTCCAGCAGAACCAGAGATTCTCCCATTCCCACACCATTTCTTCTGGTTTTTCTAAGGATCTAATCTTGGGTCCCTATTTTACAATTATGTGTTACCTCATAACAACCTCATCTAAATGCACCTACACTGTCCCACTCTTGAGGGAAGAAAAACCTACTTACATGCTATGGCCTCATTATGATTTCATAAGACATAGGAGCTAAAATTAGGCCATTCAGCCCATTGAGTCTGTTCCGCCATTCAATCATGGCTGATAAGTTTCTGAACCAAATTCTCCCGCTTTCTCCCCATAAACTTTGATCCCCTTGACAATCAAGAACCTATCTATCTCCAGCCCATGACCAATGTCATTGACTCTGAACTATCCTTTGACATTATTTGAAAATCCAGCCAGTTGTACAGAGCAACCAGTGTACATCATATGCATGCTGGTGTTCGCCAAGAGTGCCTCACCACTAGCTCTCTCACCCCCTTCAATGATGCTCCATGGTCAGACAGTTTACCTGAGTTCCAGGATGATTATAGCTGCTATTGTCTTTAAATGCTGCAATTGACTTCATTTATCTGCCACCATCTCTATCCCCCTCAATGGCAATTGTTCTGAGGCTGACACAGACCTTTGTATTTCTTCAGCACTGAGATGAGCTTCCAACTTCATTTCCATGTCATCAGTAAGAATGGACATTTCCATCTCCATAACATCACATGACTGCATCTATCGCCAACAAGACTGGCAATGATTGGCTAACACTAGTGAATCCACTAAACCACTTAGTCTTCACCTTAAATATAAGGTGTTCTCTGAAGGGAAGGTGCTGCTGTTGAACTGGGTTGATATCAATGTTGAAATTGATCTTCTCCCAATTTGAACAGTTACTAGCTGCAAAATCCTTATCATATTCCATCATGAATTCGAACCTCATTGAATCATAGGCACTATTGCCAAACTGCTCGTCCACTGAAACTTCAATCACTTGATCAGTTTCATTTCACAAGATCAGGTCTAGCACTGCCCCATCCCTAGTAGGACTATCTATGTACTGACACAAAAGGCTGTCCTGGATAAGGCGCTGATCAGAACCCTGTTTGGAATATTGTGAGCAGTTTTGGGCTCCATATCTGAGGAAGGCTGTGCTAGCCTTGGAGGGGGTCCTGAGGAGGATCTCAAGAACGATCTCAGGGATCAGCGTCTTTTCGTACGATGTGTGGTTGAGGACTCTAAATCTGCACTCTCTGGAGTTTGGAAGGATGAGGAGGAATCTCATTGAAAATTACAAAACACTGAGAGGTCTGGATAGAATAGAGAAGATGTTTCCACTAGTAAGAGAGACTAGTACCCAAGGGCACAGCATCAGAGTAAAGAGAAGACCCTTTCAAAGTAAGATCAGGAGGAATTTCTTCCGCTGGAGTGTGGAAATCTATGGAACCCATTGCCGCAGAAGCCTGTGGAAACCAGGTCATTGAGTGTATTTAAGACTGAGATAGATAGTTCATGTTTGGTCAAAGCAGCAAGGGTTACAAGGAAAAGGTAGGTGCATGTGGTTGAGAAAGATGATCAAATAATGGAACACTCAATGAGCCGAACTCTGCTCCTGTACCTTATGTCTTACGGTCATTTGTCATTTATCATATGCATGAGGTGGTTAAATCACTTGTAAAATGACAGTCATTAAGTTTCAAAATAGCTTTATGATGATAGGCACTTGGGGGCACCCTGAACATGTGACAGGGCTTATACAAACACAGTTGTTTTTTTGCTTTCGTCTTTCAGCATTTAATAGCTTCATTTACGATGTCGTTGTCATTTTGTGCACATATCAGTGTTTCTTTTTGGATGCCACTCCTGTTTTTACCAGACTGGCTTTCTCCTGCTTATCCCATTGCCTCTTTCCCAGTTCTCTGAAGGTTTTGCCTTAGTGCTGGGATTAGCTTTGTGACTGTCAGTTGTTTTCCACAGTACCTCATTTTCAGTAACCCTTGAATGTGAGAGGCAGTGGGCTGACAGTCTTGGCATTCACAGCCTGTCCGCTCCACAGACTGCATGTACACTTGCAGCATCAGAATGAGGACTTTGCTTGTTTTGCCCCCCTGGGGGAATACTGTTGCACAGATAAACGTGGTTAGTTCAGGGAGGCTTCAATTTAAACCTGTGCAGCATCTGTTTGTACCAACTTAAACAGTGGGCAATCTATACAACACGGTTATCATCACAATTAATTGTTTACTTTGAAGAAAACTGCACATTTTGAGAAGTAATTGTTCCATTTTTTCAATTTATGGCTGTTGAACTGCATTGCTGTATTACTATTGAGCTCCATATTACTTACTAAAGCAAACAATGATAATTGTAGGAAAAGGAAAGATACCAAAATAAAACAAAAAACTGCAGATGCTGGAAATCAGAAATTAAAACAGAAATTTCTGCAGAACGTCTGGAAGCATCTGTGGAGTGGAAGCAGAGTTCATGCTTTAAGTCTAATAACCCTACTTCAGAACTGAACCCATGAAGATGGATCACTGGACTTGAATCATTAATTCCACTTTCTCACCGCAGATGATGCCAGGCCTGCTGAGTTTCCAGAAGTTTCTATTTCACCACTGAGATTCCAGTTAGTTTTGGGCTGTTTGACATTCTCTCCAGCTGGACCTGCAAATATTCTCAACTTGAGAAGACCAAACCTAAGAGGTTCAACGTGGAAGTTCGAGTTTATATGCAAGCTGTACTTTTCTATTTTCTTCGATGGATGCTTTACTTTTAATAGAATAGATGCTGATTATTTATGAGAAAATTAGCATTGGAGAAGAGCATGTTTTGAAAGCAGAGGACCAGCCAAACTGGAAACTGAATTGGTTCCAAGTATTTTTCATGCTGTACTTCTTTCCAAACAAGAGAGTGGACATTTTTTTTAAATAATGGATGTTGAGATGATTGCACCATCAAATTCCATCTGCAAAACACTGAATTTCCAGTGTGTGGCATTGTAGCCTAGTCATACTGCAACAGAAATATTCCACCCAATTATGCAAAAGTAAACCCTGCTGTGAGTATATTGTAAAGTATCTTCATAGTCAATATTTTTAACATGACTGGGCACTGCAGAATTTTCCATTGATTGAATTCCGCACCTGAGGAATTCTTTTCCAGCAGTAAATTTATGATTTCAGCATGTGCCATTAATGACAAACCAATGTACAACATGATTCCTTATAAGGCAGGAGGTAAATAAATAATCAGTGAGCACACCACCAGGGTAGGTGAGGGAGTAGGTGCTATTTATATAGAAGGATGTAGAAAACAAATGAATGGGTGTACTGGAGCATTGCTCTTGTACGAAATGGAGCAAATGAATCAAGATTGACATACAGACGGGAGCAGAATACTTTTCGTTCTGTCACCAGGAAAGCCTATATTTTGTGGCATTAAAATTTAAAAATGTACAATAGCAGCCCGGAGTTGGCTGATGAATTACAGCCAGAAATAGAGGGGATAAAACAGCTCAAAGGCACAATTGTTTATGCAAGTTAATTCCCCGCAGTCATGGAGGCACTGAATACCAATCCCTCCATTTCACAAATGAAGATAAAACTTCCTCTGCACAAGATCAAATCCAGTAAGTAACTCTATTCTTCTTCCTTCTTCCTTCTTCACATTTATTAAAGGGATTTCTCTGGTTCTTAATTGATCAAAAACTGCAACAAATCTTTCTTTCCATTCATAGTTAAGATCTTGATATAAACAGCAAAGACTGGAAATATTTGCCCAATGAAATTATCTCCCTTGGAAGTTATCTACTTTTCCATAACAATTAGAGGAATGTTCTCTGTACCTTTTGCTAATGCCACAAAATCATGGCAGCTCAAGGGGTGAGGGGGTGGAGGGGGACAGATCTATAATCTGGGGAAACACAAGTGTCCAACTGCAGCTGGGATTGGGTCTCGAAATTTGTTAGAACTGGTTCCAAATCTTTAACAATGAGTGCATGATGCTGCATGTGAGTAAACCCCTCATTAGAAGTGCATTTGCAATTCCAGTAAGTTATTCACTGAATTACCGTGGTACGAACATAGCCTTTGCAATTTAATACTGAGTGTGGTTCTCCCAGACTGCTGAGACCTTGCCAATGAAAGCAAAGGGAGAATACAGCAGCAATTGATGGTGCTTAAGAAATAGGCCAGTCTGTTCTGAAATCCTGCCTTTAGCTTTCATGTCTGATTGTTTGAAAAGCTTAGTTAACAGAGCTTGTACTGACAGGTTAGTTTTCAACAGTAGATCACCTATATTTGGGGTTGTGCACATCCCACATGCACTTTGGCTCAGCGTGGGGACCACTCATGGCTGCGATATTTCGGCCCTCAGACAAGGATAAGGAAGATTATTATCAGCAATGGCATCAGGGAGAGGCAATAGCCAGCTGCACATACACCTCCGTCTCCACCAGAGAGAGGCCCAGCAGGATTACACAGCTCAGAGGAGGCTATCCACTGAACACTGGGAGCACAAGCAGAGGTAAGAGCATGTCAGAACACTCATGCCTCACGATGTGGCAGATGTGGGGACAGCTGGAACACAACCTGGGCCATGAGCAGCAGCATGCAAAGACACTGTCATCTTTAACTTTGTCGCCTTTGGATCCTCTCAGGGCTCTGCTGGAGATATTTGCAGGATTTGGCTGGCTCACAAAAACGTAAGATGGATGACTGATGGCATGCACGCCAGGGATGCCAAAGATGTCAATCTTCACTGTGAAGATGCCAGGCTGAATGAACAGGTGTTCAGATCCATGGCTGTTGCTGTCTGTGGCAAATTTCAGGATGTTAGTGACTTTTGTGCTTTACACTTAAAGTATCGGGGGAGGTTAGCTTGGTTGGCTGGATAGCTGGTTTGTGATGCACAGTCACACCATTAGCATAGGTTTGAATACCACATCAGCTCAAGTTACAAGGGAGACACACCCACCTCAACATCATCCTTCTGCTGAGTCATGGTATCCCTCAGGTTAAACCCACTACCAGTCATTTCTTTCTAACGACAGTGTAGCTTTATACTCCTCTCAGATAATGCTGACCTTACCTTGCTTTATTTAAAGTATTGTCAGATCATGGAGGATTTCATGCACAGTGATAATGCAACGACTGAAAATTTTTGAATTTTAGCGAATTTTAGCAAGATTTCTAGCGAGTTGACACAATCAGAGCTTTGATATCCATCCAGCTTCACTCATCACTTTGTACCTCCCAGCAGCGAGCTTTGGACATATCGGAGGGAGAAGGTGCACCTAAAACAGAGAGACTACAGATAGTTCCGAAGAGGAGAAGGAATTCAACCAGATCACCTTCAATGAATCATGTCAATGCATCAGGAGGTGTCATTACTGAGAGATTCACTGAGCCCCCACTCATTTAGCTAATTAACGATTACATGCAAACATCACTCCAACTCCCTCCTGCCTTAGAGCCACCAATAAAGTCAACCAGAGGCAGACATATAAAAGAACAAGGCTCTCCCCCAGGTATTGGCTGTTCTGAGTTAATTCCAACCCTGCCATTCAGCACAATGGAAAAGGTCACTTGCTGAGCAGAAATCAAAAAATCAGCAGAAATCAAAAGTGGTGGAAATACATAATATTTAGTACTCCAAAAAAAAACAGGGACTTAAAATTTAACACACTTTCCTGTGCCACAAATCTTTCCCCTTCATTAAAGTGGAGCAGACTGCCCAGTCCCTGAGCACGGATAGTGTCTGGAGTAAAAGCAAAATCCTGCAGATGGTGGAAACCTGAAAGGAACATAGAGGATACTGGAGAAACTCAGCAGCTCTGGCTGCATCTGTGGAGAGAGGAACAGAGTTAATGTTTTGAGTCTCGTATGGCTCTTCTTTACAACTCTGTGGTTTGAAATGGGTCAACCCAATGTCTCCCCCACCTTCACCTGTACAGGGGCAAAGACAGCTTTAAGGACACTGAGCAGCAATGGTGGGGGTAGCAGGTGGGTTCTGTGACAGGCTGTGAAAAGGGATGTGGGGGGGGATGCAAGGGTTTGACATGGAAACAATTGTGCAATTCCATATCCCAATTCATCACCACGCTTTCATGAGTTACTTCCACTTCCCAACCAGTAATGACTCAGAGAGTGTCAAGATGACAGTATCATGAATCCTATTTAAGTTGGAATGCAGACTATACAAGCCTCTTCTCAAGGTCACAGTGCACATGTTCTTATGTTTGATCCACTTTATTCATCGATAAAGATATTGTGCCACTTATCCCAGAAACAACTCTCTCTGATATCCCAGCAAATGTCCCAGTTTTGCTGGAACACTGGCATTCTTTAGAAGTGCTTCAAAAGAATCCTGTTTATCAATGGTCCCTGATGTTCAGCATCCATGCCCAAGTAAGATGAACTTGGAGTGTACTCGACAGTCTAGGACAGGGATGTTCTCGAGCTGCTATCTTTGCCCACACCACCCACTCTTACACACGTGTGACGTGGAGGCACAGTGTGAAGGTTAATGGCTCTACTATATTTACATTCTTACCCTGCCACCTCCCAACAAGGTAAACCTGACCAATCAGAGAAATTGCAGAACATTAAAGGAACTTTGTCAGGTTTACCACATATCTTCTGGATCCTGCTATAAAATGCCCTTTCCTACAGGATTACTCAAATCAGCTAAACTATCTCCTGGTAAAATATATTAACAGGTATATCAGAGCAGAAACAACCGTTTTTTAAGAAAAGTTGCCATCATCATTTAGAATCCCAATGTAAGAATTCTATGATATTGGTATCGAGATGTGGGTTTGTGAGGTTATAAGCAAAGGACTACAACTTGTTATACTTGCTGTTGAATATTTATTGTAAGAATCATTCCTAAGTTGCTCTATAATAATTATTACTGTATCAGAGAATATCAAACATAATAATAGTGTGACTGTTCTCCCTTAAATGTATACATGTTGTTTACTTTAAAAAATAGGAAATTAGTCAAATAGGTTTAAAGAAATCTATGCATGCAAGACAGCATGGTATCCTTACATTGTCTTGTCTCAACATTGAAGAGGCATTTCAGTGGTTAAACTAGACCTTGTACTAAAATGGCTGAGTCTTGCAAATGTTCTTTTTTAATATATCTGCAATACTTATCATTTGTTTCTGTGGCAGACTGTCTCTGTTCATTGTACATCCAAAAAAAAGTATTATCATTTTTGCCTATTCTGTTTTCTTACATGAATTACTTTCGTTAAAAATAGTTCTCTCGTCTTGTTTATGTCATAGAAGTTTGGCAACTCTCCATGGTCCTACAAAGTTCCGTGTTTTGTCTGTATATTGGTTTATGGCACCTATTCAATGCTGGGAACAGTACATTTTATTTAAAGTTATCACTATTAACTTAATTAGCTTAGAGTCAAAAAGAGCTATAGTGTTGTATAGCATGGAAACAGACCTTTGTTCCAACTCGTCCATGCCAACCAGATATCCCAATCTAATCTAGCCCCATTTGCCTGCATTTTGCCCATATCCCTCTAAACCCTTCCTATTCTTATACCCATCCAGATGCCTTTTAAATGTTGTAATTGTATTGGCCTCCATCACTTCTTCTGGCAGCTCATTCATGTTAACGGTTGCATTAATTTGGGCAATCCCTTGATGCGAAAACACAGTTATTTTCCCTGCTGGTCTTACCAAGGTATTTAGAAATATTCTCGTTCTGAAATGATGCAAGATCTGTGCAAATTCTACAATGGTGCATTGCAGGTTGAATTGAGATGGTGATGGTGGTGAGGTGGTCTTTTTGAGGTAATCTTTTGTTCAGGATCTAGTGGAGTCACCTTTGTTGTCCTGAGTTGATCATGGAAATACTTTTGGTACTGAATCCATGGGAATAATACTTTCACATTGCTAGTCTCACATTGGTCTACAGTTAGAGCAGCTTGTTCTAACCTGAACCCATCTTCCTCCCATCAACAGGGACATTTATCCATGTGGGGACCCTTACAGTCCCCAACATCACATCTAAAATCTGGAGTATTGTATGCAGTTTGGTCTCCTTCTCTGAAGAAGGATGTTCTGGCAATGGAGGGAATGCTATGAACATTTACCAGACTGATTTCTGGCATAGCAGGACTGATGTGTGAACATAGACTGGATCAATTAGGAGTATATTTACTGGGTTTTAGTAGAATGAAAGGGATTTCATAGAAACCTGGGACAAGACAGAGTAAACACGAGAAGAATGTTCCTGATGATGAGGGAGTCCAGAACCAAAAGGTCAGAAGTTAAGAATACAAGGTAAGCATTTGGGACTGAGATGAGGAAAAACCTTTTCTTACTCACAGAGTGGGGAACCTGTGGAATTCTTCACCACAGGAAGTGGTTGATTCCAAAACAGCTAGGTACAGTTTCTGTGGCTAAAGGGATCAAAGGATATGGGAGAAAGCAGGAACAGGGCACTGAACTCAATGATTAGCCATGATCATATTGATTGGTGAAGCAAGCTCAAAGGGTTGGGTGGCCTACTTCCTTTTTCTACGTTTCAAACAGAAATCGCTAAAACCAGAAATAAAATTTAATGGTTTTGTCTGTCAATTCCATTTATCTCACTTCCAATGTCAAAGCCATCAAATTATTTTTGGGGGGCATCCCTTTCAATCCTGCAGCTCATTTTGCCTCGTGGGTCATCATCGCACCCTGTTCACATTGGTGAGTGGGGAAGCTCAGACTGAGATGGACACAGAGTGCCTAGGTTAAACAGGCATGGGTAGGTTCACAGTACCTACTCCAGAGATTCCCATGTGCCAGTGAATGTCCTTCACCCCACCTGATAAAACCAGCACAACGCAAACCTCAAATTGAGACAACTTGCCTCAATGCATTGAATCCAAAACTGGAATGTAATGGTAGGAAGTTAATTCCGAACGTAAGCAAGTTTTTGTTTGTAGTAAATTGAACTTGTCACTTTAATAACTAGGGAGTGGGACTGTTTGGAAACAGATTACTTCAATATTGACAAACAGCATCTAAAAGTGTTTTGTGGAAATAATTTAAAATGTTTCTTGCACTTTTCTCATCAGTTTTAACTTAAGCCTGTTAAAGACCTACAAATGGAGACCAATATTGCACTTTTAAGGGCAATTACTTTAGCTACAATTGTTATATGAGAAACAAAATAAGTTCCTGTCAATCATGATAAATTGAATTGGTGCCGAGTATAAATTACAACAAGTAACTCAGAACAGTATTAAATCCTGTGGAGTTCATACAGAAATTGGTTGTTCAATTCAAATGTAGCCCACCAGCAAGTCACAAGCAAGGTCCTCCAGGCACAAGTGAAACATTATTCTTTCTCCTATCTCAATGGTACCTTTGCAATGGAAGGAAAGTAATCTCCGTGCCACTATTACAACTGGTATTAAAAGAAAGTTAAGACAGAGTTTTCTGCCACATAAAGTGACATTTGTATTGCTTCACAGTTAACCTTGTGTAAATACAAATATACAAACAAGGAACAGGATTAGGCCATTCAACCCTTCGAGTCTGCTCTGCCATTCAACAAGATCATGACTGGTCAGATTTTAACCTCACTTCTACCTTCCTGCATTTCCCTAGTAACCTTCCATCTTCTTGGCCAGTAAAAATCTACCGACTTCCGCCATAAAATTATTGAAAGATTCTGCATCCACTGCCTTTTGAGGAAGGGAATTCCAAAGACTCACTCTGAGAGAAAAAGATGCTTCATCATCTCTGTTTTAAATTGGCGTCCCCTTATTTTCCAAAAGCAACCTCTGTTCTAGATTCTTGCACAAAAAGAAACATCCTCTCCACACCCACCCAGTCAAGTCCCTGCAGGGTCTGATATATTTCAACTCAGTCACCTCTCCTTTTCTACACTCCAGAGGATACAGGCCCAGCCTGTCTGGCCTTTCCTCATAAGACAATCTGCTCATTCCAGATATAATATCAGAAAACTTTCTCTGAATAGAGTCCAATGATTAACTTCCAGTACTGTGCACCAGTACTCCAGGTGCAGTCACACAAATGTCCTGTATAAGTGAAGCATAACCTCACACCTCTCACATTCTCCCTTGAAATAGACCAAGACATTTTATTAGTTTTCCTGATTACTTGCTGTACCTACATATGAATGTCCTGTAACTCGTGCATTGGAGCACCCAGATCTCTCTGCACCTTAGAGCTCATATCATTTCATTATCATGCTTTTTTTTATAATGCTTAACCACTTTGGTATAGATTTCACAATTTCCTAAATTATACTCCATTTGCCAGATCTTCCGCCAGTCACTAAAACTATCTACGTCCCTTTGTAGGCTCCTTATGTCCTCGTCACAACTCACTTTCCTACTAACATTGTGTCATCAGCAAATTTACCTTTCATATCTTTTGTCTGTTCATTCAAGACATTTATAGAATGTGCACTGACCATGTGCTACGCCAATCATGGCATCCTGAGTAAGATTAGTTTATTCAAACCCTCTGCTTTCTGTTAGCAAACCAATGTTCTATTTCTGACAATATGTTGCCCTATATCATGAGCTTTTATTTCCTGCAATAACATTTGATGTGGCAACTTATCAAATGCTTTCTGGAAATCAAAATGTAATATATCCACTGGTCCCCCTTTATCAACAGCTCAAGATACTTCTTCTAACATCTTCAAAACATTAATCGGAAATGACTTTCCTTTGACAAAACTATCCTGGCTGTTCCTTATTACCTTGAGTTTATTCAAATGCCCTTTTATAATGTCTATAATAATAGCTTCTAACACTTCCCTATGATAGATGTTAAGTTACAATTTGCCATCACAACCTCCAGTGAGATTCCTGAAATTGTTTCATTTCTGCATCAATTACCCATTAGTTCTACAACAGAAAACTGTGTTTGGTATTTAACAGCATGAGGACACTTTTCATGACCTGGTTTGTGTTTCAGAAAAGCTGTTTGTTTAAGGGGCTTGAGAGGGTAAATACCGAGAGGATGTTGGAAGAGCCCCCATATTGGAAGACTCTGAATCAGACAGCAAAGTCTCAGAATAAAGAGGCACTGATTTAAGACTGAGATGAGGATGAATTACTCCTCCTTGAGGATTGAGAGTCTTTGGAACTCCTTACAGCAAAGAGCTGTCGGGGAAAATGCCTTGTGTCTTTCTAAAAGGTGTGGCGCTAGAAAAGCACAGCTGGTCAGGCAGCATCCGAGGAGCAGGAAATTCGATGTTTCAAACATGAGCTCTTCATCAGGAAAGGGGGAAAGAGTGCCAAGGGGGCACAGAAATAAATGGGGTGGAGGTTTGGAGTTCAGGGGAAGGCAGTTGGGAATGCAATAGGTAGATGCTGGTGGGGGGTGATGGTGATAGGTCAGAGAGAAGGGTGGAGCGGAGAGGTGGGAATGGAGATGGACAGGTGGGACAGTTTAAGAGGGTAGTTGGAGGGTTGGATCTGGGATAAGGTGGGGTAGGGGAGACGAGGAAACCAGTGAAATTGACATTGATTTTGTGTGGTTGGAGGGTCCCAAGGCAGATGATGAGGTGTTCTTCCTCCACGCATCAGGTGGCTAGGATTTAGGGTGTAGGTTTGCTCGCTGAGCTGTAGGTTTGATATCCAGACGTTTCATTCCCTGGCGAGGTAACATCATCAGTGGTGACCTCCAAGTGAAGCGAAGCTGTTGTCTCCTGCTTTCTATTTATATCTTTCTCCTGGATGGGGTTCCTGGGGTTTGTGGTGATGTCATTTCCTGTTCATTTTCTGAGGGGTTGATAGATGGTATCTAGATCTATGTGTTTGTTTATGGCATTGTGGTTGGAGTGCCAGGCTTCTAGGACTTCTCTGGCATGTCTTTGCTTAGCCTGTTCCAGGATAGATGTGTTGTCCCAGTCGAAATGGTGTTTATTTCATCCGTGTGTAGGGCTACGAGGGATAGAGGGTCGTGTCTTTTTGTGGCTAGCTGGTGTTTGTGTATCCTGGTGGCTAACTTTCTTCCTGTTTGTCCTACGTAGTGTTTGTGGCAGTCCTTGCATGGAATTTTGTAGATGACGTTGGTTTTGTCCATGGGTTGTACTGGGTCTTCTAAGTTTGTCAGTTTTTGTTTGAGAGTGTTGTTGGGTTTGTGTGCTAATAGGATTCCGAGGGGTCTTAGCAGTCTGGCTGTCATTTCTGAAACTTCTTTGATGTATGGTAAGGTGGTTAGGGTTTCTGGCTGCGTTTGGTCTGCTTGTCGTGGTTTGTTCTTGAGGAATCTGCGCACTGTATTATTTGAGTATCCGTTCTTCTTGAATACGTTGAATAAGCCTTCTTCAGGCTTATGCTCAAAACGTCGATTCCAGCCCCCTTGGGTCCCCCCCACCACCCCACCCCCCACCTCCTTCAACATTGTTGATGATGGGCTTATGCTTGTAACGTCTCTTCTCCTGCTCCTCGGATTCCTGCTGTCTGACCTGCTGTGCTTTTCCAGCGTCACACTTCTTGACGGTGACTCTCCACCTTTCTCCTTGTGTCTTTTTAAGGCTGTGATAGACAGATTCTTGAACATTAGGGGACTCGGGGGATCCAGGAATAGGGCAGGTAAGTGTCAGGTCACCCATAATCCCATTGAATGGTAGAACAGACTTGAGAGGCCAAATGGCTGAGGAGAAAGTGAGGAAAGTGAGGACTGCAGATGCTGGAGTACCAGAGTTGAAAAATGTGTTGCTGGAAAAACACAGCAGACCAGGCAGCACCCAAGGAGC
This sequence comes from Chiloscyllium plagiosum, assembly GCF_004010195.1. Lineage (NCBI taxonomy): Eukaryota > Metazoa > Chordata > Chondrichthyes > Orectolobiformes > Hemiscylliidae > Chiloscyllium > Chiloscyllium plagiosum. Next base: position 44,347,692 of record NC_057738.1, read on the forward strand.
AGGAGAATCGATGTTTCGGGCATAAGCCCTTCTTCAGGAAACAGCCAAATGGCTGACCCCTGTTTCTATTTTGTATGATCTTTATGATCTTAAGGCAGTTCAGCAGCACCTCCTCAAGGGCAACTGGGAATGGGTAATAACAGCTGGCCTGGCCAGTGACACCCACATCCCGTGAGTTAATGCAAAAGATGTGAAGACCCGACTGGAATATATAAGCATGCTCCAAGGCAGTCCATTCAGCACTTTTGCCAAAAAATAAGATCATGGGTAACTTAGTTACCTTAACTCCATCCTTCCAACTTGGTTACATTTTGTTCTATCTATTGCTCGTAAAAATATCTTCTAATCTTAGGTTTAAAATGATCTTTTACTTTCTTGTGGGCCATTGATCCAGATTCCTTCCACTCTTTGTGTGAAGACGTGCTCCTTCACTACTTTCCTGAATAATCCAGCTCTGATTTCAAGGGTTTATCCCAACACTGGAACACTATTATTGTTGAAGTTATTGAAGTAATTTAAATCATCAAAAATTCTGTAATTACATGAATAAAATCAGAAACATAAGAATAATACAATGAAGAAGTACATGATAGTCTTATAGCTAGAGTGTAAAACTTGTATTACATAATGTATGAAAGAATAATGGTACAGCACACCAAGATTTAATAAATTTAACATAATGTTGATTAGTTCCAGGGAAAACAAATGACCAGAAACATGTCCATCTTCTTGTAATGACCCACTTGTACATGAATATCCTTTGGAGAATTGAAGCTTGTAATACACAGCTAAAACTACATGTGACTCTTATCCCCGCACTATGTGGTTAACTCCTGTTTTTGTCAAAGCAACTCAGAATGGTGAATTAATGCTGCCTTACTTGTGCAGCCTGCATTGCCAGCATTAAAAATAGATAGAGTCTTGAATATTTTATGCCGACACTCAAAATACAATAATCGATTTGTTCAAGTCACACTAAATTTTGATTAGATTTCTGATAGTAAACTGAAATTTACATGCAAGCAATATTTAATGAGACTCTATTTACTATACATGTTATCAGTATTGTGTGTACTGGCTGAATAAAGAGCTCCTTTCGGGTTCTGTTTAGATTCTGCTGCAACTTGCAACTGACCTTACGAAGGCTTATCAAGCAGCATCAGGCTTCAGAGAGACATTACTAGCAAGCTTCAGCAAATTTAACACTGGGAGTTTATTTCCTTTGTGTTTTCAGATGCTATTGCAAACCACTATTAAATTTATGTAAGGACATTAATTTTATCTGCTTTCCTCCAATACAGCACATAAAGCAGCTCAAATACAAGGAATTATAGGTAGGCAATAGGATTAACTGAGTAAAGTAGTTGCTAAGGAGAAGATGAATGCATATGAAGCACTTGGAATAGCAAAACAGAACAGGCAGCAGAATATTGTTTTATCATGATTTATCCAATCAAGATATTGTTTCTTAACATACCTTAACAGATAGATCACAGGACTGGTTGGGTGGGGGGCTGACAGCATGCAGTAAGACCATATGCTAGTTCTCCAAGTCTGCTTTTTCCAATTTACCTGTTATGATATGGTGAAAAGACTGCAGAAAATAGGGTTGTGGAAAGAACCATGATTACCAACTTCTGCACAACTCTAGATGCTTCAAGACAAGACAGATTAGATACATCATTATTGTTTTCATGAAACCATAACATGTTTTTGCAGTCAATAGCCCTCACCTCTCTATAATTCTGAATCTTGCAAGAACACATGAAAGAAGAATTGACCTTTTAGGAAAGGCCTGGCTTATTAAGGTTCTGCAGAGTAATAAGCGAGGGTTAATCACTGCACCAATTCTCAAATCAGTTAAGTTACCTCCTGTAATCTGCTTCAGTTTTAGTTGGCAGCTATTCAGTTTAAATGATAACAGTCAGAGATGAAGAGTAATGTATTGACACCCAGTTTCTTTGAAAGGTCTGGAGACACATGATGTTGATTTTTTCTGTTCTTGATGGAAATCTATTTCATAAAACCTTTCTCCTTGAGAAACAAGAAGGAATGGGTAGGTGGTTTAAATTGGCATTATATCAGAGGTAATCTTATGAGATAGACCTAGGTCCAGCTGAATTCTCACCTATTGAGTGTGGGGAAAGTAAGATCACATATTCTAGAAGAAGTTGTGATTGGCTCCATGTTACTACCAATATAATGGACAAAATCTATTCCAAGAAGTTTACAATACTTGGTTTTAATTTATGCCTGTCAATTTTCTCATTTTAGATCTTGTATATTGCTGAAAAAAAGATATAAGTTCACCAAAGTGAAGGGAAAAGAAATTTATACTGTATGAGAAGACAGTGCTGATTAGTTGCCTGGTGGTATAGGCATTGTCATGGGGAATGCACCAGTTAGATAAAGATTGACAATTAAGTTTAAGTTGTCAACCATGCTGGTTAACTCTGCTTGGCAAGGTGCTGACTTGAGAAATGAACTAAAGAATGGCTGTCACCTATTTTGTTGAGTTGGAATAAGAACAGCGCATATACGTGTTCTTACCGTCCAAAAAGAACACTGTCCTGTTATTAATATATGTAACATCATCACCATCTGTCAGTCATCACCTAACTACTGCTTTCTCCACAGCAATGCCTCCACAGGTCTGAGGGCTCTCGCCAGCTAGTCGCTTCAGAACAGCTATGAAAAGGTTTACAAAATTACAAGGGGTAGAGATATTGTCAATAGGATTAACTTTCCCCCCCAGCAGAGGGCTTCAATAACCTGGAGGTGTAAATTAAAAGTAAAAGGCAGAATTTTTTGCGGGGACTTGAGAAATTCATTCACCACAAGGGTGGTGGGTATCTGGGACTCGCTGTCTGAAAGGTTGGTGGAGATGGGAACTATTACAACATTTAAGAAGTATTTGAATGGACCTTTGAAACACCATAGCATGCACAGTTACGGTGCAAACGCTGGGAAATGGATGAGACTGGATATGTGTTTGATGACCGTTGTGCACATGATGGGCGTTTGTCCATGTTTTAATTCTTTGTGATTCTGAGTCTATCTGAGTATGACTTTCAAGTTGGACTTGAAATGTTAACTTTGCTTCTCTGTTCACTAGGGCTGCCAGACCTGGTGAGTTTCTCTGGCATTCTCTGTATTTGTTTAATATTTCTAGCATCTGCAATATTTTGCTTTTATTTACATTCAGAAGGATAGGGGGCCATCCCATCCCCTGGCAGTCAGAGTTACTGCTGCTGTATTTTTGTACACCATTAGCTTGTTTCAAAGAACAACTGAGGACCTTCATGATATCTCCTAATCTTCAAGACACAAATGCAGCCAGGGTGTAGCTGATGGCATTTTCTCTATATCAGAGCTGTTCATATCATAAGACCATAAGACCATAAGACATAGGAGCGGAAGTAAGGCCATTCTGCCCATCGAGTCCACTCCGCCATTCAATCATGGCTGATGGGCATTTCAACTCCACTTACCCACATTCTCCCCGTAGCCCTTAATTCCTTGTGACATCAAGAATTTATCAATCTCTGCCTTGAAGACTTTTAGCGTCCCAGCCTCCACTGCACTCCGCGGCAATGAATTCCACAGGCCCACCACTCTCTGGCTGAAGAAATGTCTCCCCATTTCTGTTCTGAATTTACCCCCTCTAATTCTAAGGCTGTGTCCATGGGTCCTAGTCTCCTCGCTAACGGAAACAATTTCCTAGCGTCCACCCTCTCCAAGCCATGTATTATCTTGTAATACATTCTCGCATTCTTTACAATCACAAAAAAACACAATCAGAACATACTTTTTTAACTGACTTGATGAGTCGAATGGCCTAATTTTGTGGCTATCTCTTATGATCTTTGCAAAGAACAGAAACTTTCCCACAGTCAATTGTAGTTATTAAGTTCTGAAAACTGAACCTGAAACTGAGCTCGGAACAAGATTACTGAGGGACTAGATTGCTCATCACGGTGCCTTGATATTTAAATAGCCTCCGAATGCCTCATTGAGCTTAGGAATATATAAGCAACGACAATCAAAGTTTGAGAAGCAATTAAGCAAAAAGGAAATAGTTGGGGAAATTGAGCACAAAGAATCATTTCCAAGTGTGTTGCCAAACAAGATAAATTGACCTGGTGTTTATTTATTTGCAGTCATATTTCACAAATAGTTTGGGATGAATCTTCACAGATTTCAAGAACGTTTGTCAAGTAATTGTAGCTGACCTTTCCCACAAAAGAGAACACTGAAAGACCTTTAACAAATTTAGTTCCGACACCAGTGCTCTAATGAATTTGTCTAAGGAAGGCACCAAAATCTTCAGTGGAACCTCAATTAAGTTGCAAAATGGAAAGCACTTAACTGCCTTAGTCTTATCCAAAGGTTGCATGATATTTTAAAATGGAAATAATTCAAGTTTCACTATAGGTTTTACAAGTGGCACACTGGCTCAGTGGTTAATATTACTGCCTCACAGTATTAGGGACTCGAGTTTGATACCTGCCTCAGGTGACTGTCTGTATGGAGTTTGCACATTTTCCTCGTGTCTGCGTGACTTTGCTCTGGTTTCCTCCCACAGTGCAAAGATGTGCAGGTTAGGTGAATTGGCCATGCTAAATTGCCCATAGTGTTGGGTGCATTAGTCAGGGGTAAATTTAGGGTAGGGGAATGGGTCTGGGTGGGTTACTCTTTGGAGAGTCAGTGTGGATTTGTTGGGCCAAATGGCCTGTTTCCATACTTTAGATAATCTAATGATAATGAAGAACTTGTAATATGTCTTGTTCTGGGGAATTTGAGAAGCCTCTTATAGGCCAACTGGGTCTCCAAGGATACATTCAGCAGTTGGGTGGAGTGGGGGAGAAAAATGGAGAGTAGGGATTGGAATTAATCTCTTGTAACATAGTAAACTGTCTGGTTGTCAATGAGCTGCTGATGTCTCACCCTGTAGGATCGTCTTTCAAAAGGAGCATTTTATATTGTTGCGGCTATGTCCACGAGAACCATCTGAGATCTCTTGGGGACATTTATTGCCACAATCATTCTTCTTGACATAACATACTGGGGGAGGAGACTTACTCTAACCCTTTCGCAAAGGAAAGATTCAATCCTGATCAGGAATAAATTTTACTTAAGTTGTCCTTAATAACGTCTTATATCCTGTCTGAGCTACATGATCATTGCTTCTGAGATTTGAGGCTTGACTTCAAAGGCTGTTCTTGTCATCAACACAGAACATAGCACTGGAACAACAAATGGTAACAGAGCCCAGTTAGCTTCTCCCAGGAACAATTCTTTGTATTCTGATGGGCATAGTTTATCTTTTAATGTCAGCTAATCCTTTCAGGTACCAAATGCCTTATGCAACACAGCACACAAATCAATTGTTGCAGACTCGTTTCCTGGGATCACTCTTCCTTTCAATTGGTTTGAGATTGAAACAAAAAGCTTTGAGAATAAAGCCAGTGCAATGTATTACAAACCATCAATTCATTACAAGCCCATTTTGTACTACTGACAAAAACCATTGTGTCAGCGTATGTCGCAATCAATGAGGGGAGGCAATGGCTTGGTGGTATTATCACTGAACTGTTCATCCAAAGACTCGGGTAATGTTCTGGGGACCTGGGTTTGAACCCTGTCACAGCAGGTGGTGGAATTTGAATTCAATTTTATTTAACAATCTGGAATTAAGAGTCTAATGAATTGATTGTCAGAGCAAAAAACATCCAGTTCCCTAATCTCCTTTAGGGAAGCGTATTGTTGTCATTACTTGGTCTGACCTACATGTGACTCTCGACTCAGTGCAACGTGGTTGAATCTTAACTGCCTTCTGGGCGATTACAGATGAGTGATAAGTACTGGCCTAGCCTGCATCACCCTCTTCAAGTGAAAGACTTTTTTAAAAAAAGTTAACAAATTAAAGTTCGATCAGTCTCTAGTCCGTTTCACTTAGAGTCATACAGATGTACAGCATGGAAACAGACCCTTCAGTCCAACCCATTCATGCCGACCATTTATCCCAACCCAATCTAGTCCCACCTGCAAGCACCTGGCCCATATCCCTCCAAACCCTTCCTATTCATATAACCATCCAAATGCCTTTAAATTGTTGCAATTGTACCAGCCTCCACCACTTCCTCCGGCAGCTCATTCCATACATGCACTACCCTCTGTGTGAAAAGGTTGCCCCTTAGGTCTCTTTTATATCTTTCCCCTCTCCCCCTAAACCTATCCCCTCTAGTTCTGGATTCCCCCACCCCCTAACCAATGTCCTGTACAGCCGCAACATGACCTCCCAACTCCTGTACTCAATATTCTGACCAAAAAAGGAAAGCATACCAAATGTCTTCTTCACTATCCTATCTACCTACGACTCCACTTTCAAGGAGTTATGAACCTCCACTCCAAGGTCACCATTAAGAGTGTAAGTCCTGCTAAGATTTGCTTTCCCAAAATGCTGCACCTCACATTTATCTACATTAAACTCCATCTGCCACTCCTCAGCCCATTGGCCCATCTGATCAAGATCCTGTTGTAATCTGAGGTAACCTTCTTCGCTGTCCACTACACCTTCAATTTTGGTGTCATCTGCAAACTTACTAGCTATACCTCTTACGCTCACATCCAAATCATTTATATAAATGATGAAATGTAGTGGACCCAGCACCGATCCTTGTGTCACTCCACTGGTTACAGGCCTCCAGTTTGAAAAGCAACCCTCCACCACCACCCTCTACCTTTGAGCCATTCCACAACATTCCAAGATGCTGTTGGAAGTGTTACCGAACAGGATGGTGTCTTGATATATGCTATGTTGGGAATCCCTACAACACTTCTACAAGCTCAGGACTTGCATTGGCTGCATGGCAACAAGCCATTGCCCTTCTCTCAGCAGCTGGTTGGACAGATGAGGGCTATAATGGGCGAATAGAGGAAGATACCACCTCTGCCTCTGCTGTATCTGCTCCCAGGAGGAGTAATTCTACCCAGAACATCCCAGATGGCCTCCTATTTCAAGGAGCACAATATCCCCTCTCATATGATCAACGATGCCCTCCAGCACATCTCCTCCACTTTCCCTACCTCTGCCGTTGAACACCCACCCCTCCAACTGCAACAAGGATCGAACTCCCCTGGTCGTCACATTCCAACCCATTAGCTTCCGGATACAGCGCATTATCCTCCACCATTTGCGCTACCAACAATCAGACTGCACCACCAGAGATATATTTCCCTCCTCAAGCATACCTGCATTCTGCAGAGACCATTCCCTCTGTGGCTCCCTCATTTGGTCCACGGCCCCCACCAACCCACCCTCCACTCCTGACATCTTCTCTTGCCATCACAAGAGATGTAAAATCTGTGCCCACACCTCCCACCTCACCTCCATCCAAGACCCCAAGTGATCCTTCCACATCCGGCAGAGATATTCCTGTACATCCAGACACCTCATCTACTGTGTCTGTTGCTCACGATGTGGTCTCTTTTATATTTGGGAAACAGGTTGCCAACTCATGGAACATCTCTGAGACACATGCACCAAACAACCCCATGCCTTTTGGCTGAACACTTTAACTCCCCCTCCCACTCCGCCAAGAACATGTAAGTCCTGGGCTTCCTCCACCAGTAAATCCAAACCACCCGATGCCTGGAGAAAGAATACTTCATCTTCTGCCTTGGAACCCTCCAACCACACAGAATCAATGTCAATTTCACCAGTTTCCTCATCTCCCCTCCCTATAACTCATCCCAGATCCAACCCTCCAGCTCAGCATCACCCTCTTGAACTGTCCTACCTATCCATCTTCCTTCCCACCTATCTGCTCCACCTTCCTCTTTTTCCTATCGCTATCAACTCTCACCTCCATCTACCTACCGCCTTCCCAGCTACCTCACCTCCAGCCCCGCCCCTACCCTCCTATTTATATCTCAGCCCCCTTCCCCCACCCGACATTCCTGATGAAAGGCTTATGCCCGAAATGTTAATTCTCCCATTCCTCGGATGCTGCCTGACTTGCTGTGCTTTTCCAGCGCCATACTTTTCGACTGTGACCCTCCAGTATTTGCAGTCTTCACTTTCTCTGAGTAGAGGAAGATTGCTGTGTGAATTCAATAAGGAGTGAAAAAGAGAGTCAGCATCCAGCAAGAGACTGGGCTGGAGGGAGAGTGAAAAGTATTGTAATGACCCGAGGATAGAAGAGTGACAGAGTGAATTGAAGAGAGAAAAAAAACATGATAATGTGAGCTCAGGGCAATTGGAAATGAAAACCAATATGAACTGAAGGAAGATGAGGGTTTCCTATCCATAATTTTGTGATTATACAATTGAACAGACCAGTGTTGCAAAGACCAAAATCAAACACCAAAATTCAAATCCCACTGTGGAGGTGGCGAATTAATTTTCAACCTGGAATAAAAACTTAATCTTAAGAAATGGCAAACATGAAATGACACAGATGGTCTAGATACCCAGTTCTGAGGAAAGGTCACTCAACCCGAAACGTTAACTCTGATTTCTTTTCAGAGATGCTGCCAGACCTGTTGAACTTTTCCAGCAACTTTTGTTTTTGTTTCTGACTTTAAGGATCTGCAGTTCTTTCTGTTTTTATTAATAATTTAACACCTTGGTGCACACAGGCCAAAACCCATATTCCACTATTTCAAAATGCAAAGTCTGAAACAAATTATAAACATACACCTTACATCACAGATGAATTTGAGGTCTTCACAAGTGAGAAGGATCTTTATATTTTAGTCATAATGATGAATAATTGTCATTTTAGTTTAACTGAGAAAACTGGTTTGATTCCACTAATTCCCCTAGAGAGTTTTGTCTATCCCTCCACAGCTCTTTATGCCACCTCAGGAAGGAGTGTATCACATACAATAAACTTCAGAAATGAAATAGTTAACTTTTGAGCGGAATAAATATGAACAAAGTGGAGAGTGACTGAACAATGCCATTTTCAAAACTGTTTTATTCACAGCGCACAATGTTTATTTATCTGATAGAATGTCTATCAATGTTGTAATATTATCTGAGAGCATATGAATTGTTTGATACAGGTAAATATTGTGAAACTAAAATCAGCTATTCTCAGGATTTTTGAGGGGGTTAATTATCTGTTTGGTTCCAGTTTTCTAATCCTTGATTATTGATCATCTCTGAATGTGGTTGATTGAATTTCTGAAACATGAAACTTTCCCTCTTATTGAATTAGTAATGCCCATGTGAAGGTCAGCTCGGTAATGGGATCAAGGCTAAGGACTAATACTTATGACCTTTAAGTATGAAGATTTGATGAGTCTCATTTGTTCTATACAATTCTTAACATTCCTATTATTTGTTTTCTTAAGTTCATTTACTATCAGTGATAATTGGAATCTATATTCATTTCCCCATAACAGAAATAGTTAAGTCATTTAACACACAAAGAGCAAATCATCATCTTTAAGAAACGTAGATATAGAACTGTTGGATGGAAGATGAATAATGACTTTCTATAATTCAAAACTAGCTGGCAATATGATCCAAATTGGGTTTTCCACTGTGTGTGGTTATGAAGTACCACAGAAACTATTCTTTGTTACTATGTGCTCAAATGGCTCAACAACTTATGTAGGCTAATTTGGTATTCTTTAAAATAATGAAAACAACAGAGCTCAAGTTCTGCAGTGATGACTAACTCAGTGAGCATCTAACTGTCATGAGGAAACCCATCTATGGAATGGAAAGATTCTTGTACTGACCATAATGTTACAATGTGACAGCATATTGCAGCAGCTTGTGTTTGTACAATCTGCAAATAATTCGGAAGGAAGTCTGAGGCCCCAAGACAAAAGGTAGAATTTGCTGCAGCTATTGAAATGAAACTAATCAGATCAATTTATAAATAAATGAGAGAGAGAGAGAGAGAGGGGGAAAGAGAGATGAGGGTCCCTGAATGAAGCAAACTGTCATATTGTCTCATTACCAAACACCTGGTGACCTATGTTTAGGAAGATTGCTGTCGCCAATGATCCTTTTGCTGGATTGACTGTGAAACAAACCTGATTCAAAACACTATTACATACCCCTGGAGGAGGTTGCACTTGAACCTGAGCCTCCTGGCTCAGAGCTAGGGTCACTTTGGCTGCAGCACACCTTCTCACAATCTATATCTTTATTCACCTTGTTCAAGGATGTTATTGTACACCACTGGCACAGGTGTAATTTGAATACAAGCTCCTGCTGAGAAATAGGGACACTACCACTACACCAGAAGACCCTTATCAAGCATTACAAGGTATTGTTTATTGCATATTAGCAATAGATACACTTAATATTAACACTTCAGTTTAATTAGAACTGCCAGGAGTCAAGTCTGCCACATTTGTCTCCATTAGGGCCTCATGCAAAACCAACTACCTCTCTACTTAAAGACATCAGCAGATTAAATGGAGCTCAATATAGTTCAACATTAACTCTTTCAGAATGATTACCTTACACAGCACGTGCTACAGTATTAGAATCTTGCCAATACCATTCATTCCAGTTATACACTATGAATAATAATGTTGCTGAACTTGTATGCATTGATATGGTTCCACAGCCTTCATGATTTCCAAGGAACTGTTTACTGGTATACTTTGCTACTGTGGTAATTTATAAAATTTGATTAGTCAGGATTGATAATTGTAAGTGCTGTAAAATTTGGAAGAAGGATTGGGAGTGAGTCAGGTTATAAACTATTAAGTTATACAAACAAGACAGCTTCAGGTAATCGCTTCAGTAATGGCTTAAAATGACTAAAATAGAATATGTCACTATGTAAAATATGCAGGAAAATTTATGGAAAATTCCCTGGGATTTACTTCACTTTGTCATGAATAATTGTCTTATGCATTACAATAGGGCAAAATAGTCTGGGGATATATGTGAGAATATAGGGCTAACTGTAGAGCTAAGTTACCATATCCTGAATAATATATGTTTGTTAAGTGGCTCTTGTGGTCTAATTCTTTTTAGCAATTCTTCAAAATAATTGAGTAGCAAAATAAATAACTTATTGAACACATCATAATTATTCATGTACAGCAAATGAGAATGACAAATTTTACTGCTGAGTGATGCTAAATACTGATAAGATCAAAGTGTAGTTTGTAATATACAGTAGCTCAGCTTATTGCATTATGCTCTGGGGCAGAACCACATTAATGTGATCTGCCTCCAATCTGGATGAAGACCAATATTGCTTCTGTATTGATTAGACAGCTCAAATTTAATTTGCCTTTCCAATGAACTGAAATGAAGTGGGGCATCAAAAGCTGATCTATTAATGTTTTGATCTGTCCAGATGAAATTGAAATAAAAAATCCCACACAAAATTTGAGTGGTGTTTGACTGTCTATTAATGTGGATACACGAGTAAATCATAGTTGTTAACATGGCAGAGCTAGTTACCACACACAATCTACCTTCAGAGTGAATTTTCATGGGGGACCTTTACATTAAGAGCATTCTATGAAGCTAAAGGCCAAATTTTTCGGGAGTGATGATGACCACACTGTCAGTACACATTGTCAACTCTCCCCTGAAACTGACTGTCATTTCTGAAATTGACACGTGTACAGTTAAATATGAAGATCTAGAATTTGCTCTCAGTGACTTTCCACTGGCTTGGGGAGTACGCTGTTGATTTCCTCAGTATTTAATCAAGTAAGAATCATTCAATCAAGGAGAATTTTCACTCTTAAGCTGTTGGTGTTGCTTTAAATAACTTATAAAATGTTACATCTTTAGGACTGAGGTCCCCGCTTTTTAAAAAAATTATGATTACTGCTAAACGTCACTGTGGTTCAAAGTAATAATTCCTTACAGTTTCGTTAATAATCTTTTTCTTTTATTTAGTTCTCAATCACGAACTTCACTATCTGCAAAATATTTTAAAAATTAAGCGAATTAATTCACTGGGTTTCTACATCCTGATTTGCTGTCTGTGAGAATACTGCAGTCTGAACTATTCTGGATAATGTCACAGTTACTCGGCAACTTGGAAACAGATTCAAACTGACATCACAAAAAGGGAAATTTCTGTCATTGAGATCACTAAATATCAGTGGGGAGCGGGTTTTGAGAAGATTTGTAGCTCAGGTTGAGGTCTGGAGCTGGAAGGTTTGTTTTCAGTGAGCAAACTTACATCCAGATCAATGGGTAGCTCTCTTCAAGGTCTAGCTAACAGCAAAATGTCATTTCCATTTTATTGTCCCATGTACTCATGTCCCATGTACTCATGTACTCATGTCCCATGTACTCATGTCCCATGTACTCATGTCCCATGTACTCATGTACTCATGTACTCATGTCCCATGTACTCATGTCCCATGTACTCATTTTATTGTCCCATGTACTCATGTCCCATGTACTCATGTCCCATGTACTCATGTCCCATGTACTCATGCACAAAATGGCAGGAGTACAGTGAAAAGTCCCACATAGCTCTTTTCTCAAAACATTAAGCCACATTATGAATGACTCAGGATTGTTTTGTATGCACGATAATAGTTTAGGGCAACCCTCCAGGAATTTTTATCATACCCAGAAACTAGGAGCAGTAATAGGCTATTCAGCCCTTCCAGCCTGCTCTGCTATTCAATATGATCATCCTGATTCTCTATCTCAGCACCATATTCTCCCTTTCTGTCCATACTATTTGATGTCTTTAATATCGAATTCTTAATGTGAAGAAATGCTTTGAAATGGGACATTTCCCAATTTATAGCTATTTTTCCTTGTAAAAAGATTAATTTCTCTTCTCTAAGCATGTATCTTATAGACATCCATAATATTCTCTATGAGTTTCTTCAGTCAAAGTCCCAATTTCTGAAACTTTCATTACAAGGCTATCTTCTTATACTAGCCCTGTTTTCCATCTAAAGCTTGCATGATCATCTTGTCCCTTAGAAACTTGAACCAAATTTAATCAAGTCAGAAATACACCAAAGCATTGCACAGTTTAACACTACAACCTTTTTCCCTTTGTTCACAGAGTGAGACAGTAAAGAGTATTTGGGCGAAATGGCCTTTTTCTAACTGTATATTTCACCTAATTCAATGTAATTTTTTTTCCCATCAAGGCACAATCATAAAGGTAGCAGCAGCTTCACTTAGCAATTTTTACATTAGTCAAGCCAGTCACTCACTGCTGGATGTCAATTCAATCACCAAGAGTATCACAGTGACTTGAAGATTCCCAAATATGTGGATAATGGTGGGATCTTTAGGTAGATTTGGTAAGAATAAAAAAAGGGGTCTTGAGGTTGACTAAAAAATGGTATGTTTTCTACTCAAGGTTTAAACAGCTAAACAAGTCTCACTAGTTAGCTGCAAGAAGCTTATTCACATTCATTAACATCTCATTATTACCCAGTCTCACCTCATCAATATGCAGCTTGCTATTTTGCCTGGCAATGAAGAGAGGCTAGGCATCACAAATGCCCGACAGAAAATTCTGGGAGGGGAGCCGAAGGTTGTACATTGCTTCTTCAGGCTGTCATCCTGTCCAGCATTCCCCAACATCCAGGGCGTGCTCCAAAGATGGCAATATCCTGCACCCTTCAACCATGACAGTTGGCATCACTGATACACCAACCTGACCATGTCATTAGAGCACATCTCAGATTGGCTTACAGCACAACTCAGCATTTCAATGAAAGCTTGCATTTCCAAATAAACCTGTAGGACTATAACCTGGTATTGTGTGATTTTTAACTCACTCTGTGAAGCGCTATGTTGTCTTTTGCACTTATCCAAATCACAAGAGTGCATTGGAAATGATAAAATGGCTGACAAAAAGGTGCAGTTAGATTTTTTTTTCTGTCTGAGGAAGTGGGTGCAGTCACAGTCACGAGGTCAGCCAGGTGGACCTCATAGAATATGAGTTCCCAGTTGAGGCTGTTAATCTGGTCTAATCAGGGAGCCCAGGCAGTCAGACGTAAACAGGAGTGTCAGAGTTTCTGTCCACTCTGAGGGCTGGCTCTGAGGAAGCTGGATCAGTGTCAAGGACTCTGCATAAGTAAATAAAGGGGGACTTGCTGACAGGATACCGACCCCCCGTGGTGTTATTTCAGGGGGCTCTGCTTGCGACTGAGATGAGGCCCTTCCAGGGGCAATTGAATTAATCAAGCACTTATACAGTAGAGATTAAACACACCTGCAAGTACAGAATTCTGCACGTGAAATGTATTCAGTGATCAACCATATCAATTGACCATCAGCAAATTTGATCATGTGGTTGGTCATTGCAGACTGATGAGCAGTACGAGTAGTTTTGGGCCTCGAATCTAAGGAAGGATGTGCTGGCAGGGGGTCCACACAATGATTTCAGGGATGAAAGGCCTGACATATATGAGAAATGCTTGAGGACTCCGGGTCTAATGGAGTTTAGAAGAATGAAGGGGGATCTGATTGAAACTTACAGAATACTGAGATGCCTGGATAACAGATACTTCCACGGGTAGTGGAGATGAGGGTCTGGAGGCACAGCCTCAGAGTGAAAAGATAACCTTTTGGAACTGAGATCAGGAGGGATTACTTCAGCCAGAGAGTGGTGAATCTGTAAAATTCATTGCAACAGAAGGTTGTGGAGGCTAATGACTCTGAGTGTATTTAACACAGAAATAAATAGGTTTTTAATTAGTAAGAGGTACAAGGATTATGAGGAGAAAGCAGAGGAATGGTTTTGAGAAACACATCAGTCATGACTGAATGGCAGAACAGACTCAATCGGTTGAATGATCTTTTTTTCTGCTCCTATATCTTATGGTCTTATTTCAATCATCTCTGTGAAACAGATGTAGAATCTCTACAGTGTGGAAACAGGCCATTCAGCCCATTGTATTCACACTGACCCTCCACAGAGCATCCCGCCCAGACCTACCCCTTCCTCTTTCCTTTCATTTCCTGTGGCTAATCTACCTCGCCTGCAGGTCTTTGGACTGTGGAAGGAAACTGGAGCACCTGGAGAAAACCCATGCAGTCACAGGGAGAATGCGAAAAACTCCACACAGACAATTGCCTGAGGCTGGAATAGAACCCGGATCCCTGGTGCTGTGAGGCAGCGGTGCTAACCACTGCACTGTAACCACAGACAACCTTAAAGGGTCTCATGCAGATCAGAATTCACAAAAAACATTTAAGATCTCATATGCTACATGGAGCTCCTTTCCTCTCATCCTGAGCTGTAACTATTTGCCAAGAAGCTAATTATAGCTCTCTTGCCTACTTTTCATGCTGAGAAAAGTTAACATAGCAGAGCCTTGCACCCTTGTCCCTCTGAATCTGACCAGGCATCTCTCACTCATTAAGGTGATGGTCCCGAAGCCCCATGTACCTCTTCCGTGGTGTATCTTCCTTAAGAGAACGTGAAAGTTTAACTTACACTTATTAAACTCTTCCAAACCCACAAACACAAGCACTGGGAAGATCAAAATCTGCAGGCACTAATATTTCGCAACTCCTTTGCTATCACTGGCACTCACTCTCGAACAGCACAATGATGTATAAACATTGTGCAGTTCCAGTGAAACAGCAGGAGAAACCCTGAGCAAATCCAGCTCCAATATTTGGTCATAATGAGCTTAGGGAAAAAGGTCTATGGATCTGAAGTTTTACTGTGTGTAGCTGTGAAGGAGTTGTGTGGAAATTAAAATTTCACCCTCACATTGTATTGATTCCAGCTCATGTGTGTGGTAATTGTAGAAGCAGCTTGTGGGAACATGCTCTGAAACACTGCTGAGTGTAACACATCAATCTGGAGAGCCAGGAATTAGACATCTTGGGTGAAAAATCAGTATTGACACAGGTTTTGCAGGAGAGATTGAGCTCAGTATGGGACTGTGATGGGGAAAGCATTGATGTTTGAAGGATGCAGTAGTCAGGACATTGCAGTCAGATGGAAAAGTGCTGGGAACCAGAAAAAGAGAAAACATCTCTTCGGAAGGTCAGCAATGGGTTGATTGTTTAGTCTACTCATTATTGTACACAAAATAATAACATTTGTCATCAGTTCAGAAAATGGACAATCGTCAGTATCATTGGTAGCTGTGGCCCCTCACCCTGTGAGAGATGAAAATTAAAGCAACATTTCAGATTTGGCACATTAAATTGAAAACAGAAAGTTCAGTCAGTGATAGATCTTTCAGTCGGCATTTTCCATTTCATTGTGTGGCTCCTTGTATTGAAGGGTCAGTGAGCTGGTGTTTTGATCAAAATCATTTGTTATCGAGGTTCACTTTCAATGGTTTAAAACCTATTGTTCAGCAGCTGTATGTTCCTGAGGAGGAACTCAGAGTACCTGAGATCGAATCAGTCTGAATGGATTGCTGATAAAACCCACAATGGAGCGATCAACCTAATAACACAATAACCTTCACTACTTGCCTGCCATTATTTTGAAAGTGGCCCAAAATGGGACAAATGCTTAATATTCTCCTGAGGAAGGATATTATTAAGTTGGAGAGGGTTCAGAAGAGATTTACCAGAATGTTGCTGGGTTTTCACTTGAGCATAGAAGGTTGAGAGGAGATCAGATGGAAGTTCAGAAAATAATGAAGGGTATAGGTAGAGTTAATAGTTGTTGTCTTTTCCCTAGGATGGGAGTTTCATGACTGGGGGCACATTTTTAAGGTGAGAGGAGATAGATTTAAAAAGGACACAAGTGTGCGATGAACTTCCTGAGGAAGTAGTGGATGTAGACCATTACAACGTTTAAATGACATTTGGATAAGTACATGAATAGGAAAGGTTTAGAGGGATAGAGCCAGGAGTAGGCAGGTGGGACTAGTTTAGTTTAGGATTATATTCGGCATGGACTGGTTGGACCAAAGATCTGTTTCTGTGCTGTATTCAGTGGTTTATCCATGTATTGAGACACTGGCCTCTATTCCCAGCCTCTTCCTGTCTCTCTTACTGTCTCCCCAAAACCTAGCCACCATCTACAATGTACAAGTCAGGGAGTGTGATGGAATACTCCCCACTTGCCTGGATGGGTGCAGCTCCAACAACTCTCAAGAAGTTCGACACCTCACAGGACAAAGCAACCTACTTGTTTGGTACCACGTTCACCACCTTCAACATTCACTCCCATCATGACCTATGTCCATCAACAAACACATAGACCTGGACCCAATATACCGGCCACTACAGCGGACAGCTGAAACTGACAACCGGAAGCGGCAGGGACAGACCACTATAAATGCCGGAGGAAACACCACAGAAGCGCTTCACAGGAGGCTCCCAAGCACTGAGGATGTCACCTAGACAGGGGACGAAACATTTGCAACGAAAACTTCCAGCTCGGCGAACAGAACCACAGCAACATGATGGACAGTCTGAAATTGTGCAAAAGTGCATAGGACAATGTTCAATATCTTTGTTCATTACAATATTGGAGTATTTATATACCATAGTTTAGTAGTGATCAAACAAATTCCTATTGAGGGGCTGGTATCACTTATTGAGAAAGGCAAGTTATCAAGATGCATGGCAGATTGATAGCAAGCAAAGGAGGGTCAAAGACATGTTGTCAAAATGTTGACAAAATTCACTAGGTTAAGTTGGAACACAACAGAACACAAAATTTTAACAGAACTCAGAGCTATGGTTTCTGGATTTAGGTTTGTGCACAGAGAAAAGCCGGATATTAAAATATGCTTAACAGTTGGAAGCAAAGGCCTACACAAAGTCTACACAAAGTCAACATTACAGAAATAAAGGCCAAGGAGCTAAATAATTCCCAAAATATATGGATAAAATTTGAAGACCAATTCAGTGCCTGATTAAACTTCTATATTCATTGACAACAGTTCATATAATTTAGACAGAAGCCCATGGCTTCCATATGACACTTCATGAGCAAATATGATGAAAGGTCTAATTATGTAATTTGTCAGATTGTGAGTGAGCAATCAGAACTCTTGAGTTGATGATCCCATCCACTCCTATGGAAGACTTGCCAGACAAGCCAAAGACATGTTGTGTCAAAGAAAAAGGACTGAGGAACAGACGTAGTACAAAACAATTCTAATAAGTCAATGAAACCCACAGTACAACTCTAAGATGACACAATAATTAAAGCATCTATACAGAGCAAGACAGGAGATAGGTATGGCACCAAGAAAATCCTCAGTTTTCAATTAATTTTGCACGATAGAAAAGGCCATTGATAAAAGCAATACATTGAAAGAAAGGCTGATGCAGTTACAGAGAGTCATGTATTAACCATGCACCAGGATGACTTCAAACTACAATAAATACAGCTTAGTTAAACAGGAGATTCAGAACCTTCTCAGTTCAGGGACTGACTTTGATCTGGCTGACCACAGCCAGTGTACTGTGCAAATGTAAATAAAGGGTGAATTGGTGACAGGATAGCAGCCTTTGTCCAGTTATTTCAGAAGGCAAACATGACCAACGCCTTTCTAGCCACCCTGTTTATATGTGATACAAACGTCAAATAAATAAATAGATAGATAGAAAAATTAATAGATTAAAAGAAAACAATTTGATATCCCACTAGAGGCATTTACATGAAGTGACAGATCAGAATCTGCAATTGTACATAACAACACAGAGCATAAGTAAAGTCATAGAGTTATATAGTCATGCAGCACAGAAACAGACTCTTCAGTTATATATGGTTATCTGTTATGCATACAGTTGTCCATACAGTTTAATAACTTCAAATTTTCTGTCCTCAGAAAACTGTTCATGATTTGTTATTGGCTAAGATAACACAGGGCCAATCGTCAACATACCACCCTTTGAAATATTAAAGCATATATGTTTTCGGTTATGACTCACTTGGGGAAAGTATGCTGATTCTCACAAGCCCCATTATTTCCTGGGTAGCCAGAAAACTTAATGCTATATTCAAACTACTCAAACTTCCTAATGTGTAGTCTGATGGAATCAAGTTAACAAAGCACAGACCAGGCTCTTGTACTTAACAAAAATCGCTGTTTATTACAATTAAGCAAATTCTAATCACAGGTAAACAACTATGAACTATCAATGTATGGCTGTACTATAGTCCCACTTTTCAACCCTCACGTACATTCTGACAAGAATAAAAAAAATTGGTTTTATCAATGCAGCGATAAAAGTACACGGAAACACAGTTCCAATAGCACAGTCCACAAGGTTCACGGAAATTATGCTTCCGGCTTGCCAAGACTTTTTTTTCTTCAATTCCATTCTCCAGGTTATTTTACTTTTTTGGAGGAGCCACAGTGTAATTGGTACTCTAACTGCAAAGTCTTTTGGTTATTGGTTGCAGCAACTGGTAAGGGGGAGAATAAGTGGCTTTCTTCAGACGTCTGACATTTTTATTACAGAGAGCGACAGACTGAATTAAATTCAATTAGCTTTATTGTCACATATGCTCAAATGTGTACAGTGAAAAGTTTACAGTCACCACACTACAGCACCATCTTACATATAAAGGTACCTAGGTACAGATACTTCAGATTAAATTCTTAGGAAATAAAAAACAATTAAAAAGTAAAGAAATAAATAGCCCAGCATTATAGGTCATAGGAATAAATTTGAAAAATAAAGAAAAGTTCAGAATATCAGTCTTTCCAAACCAATCCATGCCAGGACCTAGCCTCAAGGGAGACCTTGCTGCCTGTGCCAGACCCACCGACATAGGAGTCACCCCATGTTAGGTGCCATCTTTTCACCACTGGGCCCAATTCTCTGTTACTGCTGATCCCACAACGAGGAATCGTGTCCTCCAATTTCACATAACCTCCCGCCCCATCTCCCGATTCCCTTCCCAGCTCCTCGCCCTCTCTTCACTGCTCCCTGCCACCAACCAGATTTGTTCCTCCCATTGACCAACCAGGTTGTACCCTCTACTGTCTTCACCAATTCCCACTTTACCACCCTCCCTCCGTCACCCCCTTTATCTTCAGCTCCCCCTACACCTACCCCTAGTCCTGAAGAAGGGATACACTCGAAACATCAACTTCTCCACCTCCTGATGCTGCCTGACTTGCTGTGTTCTTCCAGCCTCCTGCCTGTCTACTTTGGATTCCAGTGGCTGCAGTTTTTTTTGCCTCTTCCCCAAAACTTAAACAAAGCAGCAGTGTAAACACCACAAACAATTAGTTTCAGTGACTTGTTTTTAAGTGCAGCAATTCCTTCCAGAATCCTTGCTTTGAAAACAAAAATCTTTTTCCCATTTCTGTCCACAAAAAAAATTGACAGTAGTTAAAAGAGTATCATCTTTCGACTTCAGACATTGGAATCTAAGATGAATCCTATAAACATAAAGCGTGCAGCCTACAGCACTTCAACAATTCCATGTGCAAGATGAATTGTGGTGGGCTGCAAATGCAATCAATCAGCCAGGATGGTGAAGATGTTCTACAGCATGGACACTGCTGAACCTGCAGCCATAGACATTCTTTTTTCCGGGATGGGGGATATCAGAACTAGAGGGCATAGGTTAAGGGTGAGAGGGGTATGATATGAAAGGGACCTAAGGGGCAATGTTTTCGCACAGAGCGTGGTGCGTATATGGAATGAGCTGCCAGAGGAAGTGGTGGAGGCTGGTACAATTGCAACATTTAAAAAGCATCTGGATGTGTATATGAATAGGAAGGGTTTAGAGGGATATGGGCCAAGTGCTGGCAAATGGGAGTAGATTAGGTTGGGATATCTGGTCGGCATGAATGAATTGGACCAAAGGGTCTGTTTCCGTGCTGTACATCTGTATGACTCCATATGAGCATGCCATGACATCACACTGGTCAGAATTCATTGAAATAGACATCATGGATACATCTGAAACTGCTCCATACTATTCAAGGAACACTTGCAGAACTGGATATGAAAAAGGAACAAAATATTTCCGTTTCTGCTAACTTAGTAGAGTTAACTGAAATTTCAAGAGAAAAAGCTTTAAGCGAGTAGCTTGAAATAAATCAAGATTTGAGAATATCATGTGTAGGACGATAACATCTTTACAGGGTACCTCTGCTCAGTGCACAAAGATGAATTAAGAGCTGGAAGAGAAAGGAAACAAGCTGAACCACAACTCAGCATCAATCCAATGTAAAAGATTGCTGGTTTATAGAAAGATCTGGAGAAACATACACATCACAGATCAGGTTCAGCAAGAGCAGCTACAGAATCATTGATGTGAGCTCACAGCAATATTGGAGGAAAGGACAGACCTACAGAAACAGCTAGAGATAGACACTGCACACAACAACGAACTACGAACCACTCATAAGATAGTCCTTTCTGAAACTAATGCCTGCAATGGTGTTCCAGTCAAAGAACTTAAGCAGGGCATACAGAAGGTTAAATAATTACTGTAGCAGTAATTAGAGGAAGTCCAGGCTTCAAAGAAGACAAAAGCCAAGTTTGAAGAGGCTCCACAGTTATTACAGCAGGTTATGAAGGAGATATTATACTGAACCAACAGAAGATTAAACCTTTAATGGAATTAATGAATATAGAATATGCAATTAGAAGCTTCAAAGAGAGGTTGTAAGTTTGCTCGCTGAGCTAGTAGGTTTGTTTTCAGACAATTCATCACCATGTTAGATAACATCATCAGTGAGCCTCCGGTGAACACTGGTGTTCTGTCCCACTTTCTATTTAAGTGTCTTGGTCTGTTAAGGCGGGTGATATTTTTTCCAGTTCTTTTTCTCAGAGGTTGGTAAATGGAGTCCAAATCAATGTGTTTTTTGCTGGAATTTTGGTTTGAATACCAGGTCTTGAGGAATTCTCATGCATGCCTCTGTTCAGCCTGTCCCAGGACAGATGTGTTGTCCCAGTTGAAGTGGTGTCCTCCTTCATTTGTATGCAAGGATACTAGTGATAGTGATTTCTTTTGGTGGCTATTTGGTGCTCATGTATCCTGGTGGCTAGTTTCCTGCCCATCTGTCCGATGTAATGTTCATTTCAGTCCTTGCAGGGTATTTTGTAAATGGCATCTGTTTCGCCTGTTGTTGGTACAGATCCCTTTAGGTTCATCAGTAGCTGTTTCAGTGTGGTGGTAGGTCTGTGGGCTACCATGATGCCAAAGGTTCAGAATAGTCCATCTCCAAGATGTCTTTAATGTGTGGTAACGTGGCTAGAGTCTCTAGGTGTGTTGTGTCTTCCTGTTTGGCATTGTTGTTTAAGAATCGGCAGACTGTGTTTATCGAGTACCCATTGTTCTTGCATATGCAGTATAGGTATTCTTCTTCTGCTGCTGGTAGTTCCTGGGTGCTGCAGTGTGTTGTGGCCTATGTAAGTAAAGTACTGATGCAGCTCCATTTGTAAGTATTGGGATGATTGCTCCTGTAGTTGAGTATCTGGCCAGTGTTTGCTGCTTTCCTGTGTCTAAGAAGGGGAGTCTGTTGTTGTTCTCTTCCTCTTTGGTGAACTTTATACAGTTGGATGTTAATAATGATATTGCAGCTTTCTTCTAATTTGTACCACTTTGTGATGACAAAGGTGTAATTCACATAGTGGACCCAAAGCTTGGGCTGAATTGTGGGGAGTGCTGTTCATTCTAGTCTCTGCATTACTGCTTATGCTAAGAATCTTGATATTGATGATCCATGGGTGTCCCATCTATTTGTTTGTAGGTCTTGTCGTTGAAGGTGAACTGAATAGTGAGGCACAGGTCTACTAGCTTCAGATGCTGTCCTTGTGATGGTATTGGTACTGTCTGGTGTTTGTATCCTTGGGTCATCTACTGGTGAGGTCAATGTTTCTTTGGCCAGGCTGATGTCAATTGATGTGAATAGGGATGTTACGTTGAAGGAGACCATGACTTCATCCTCTTCTATCTTGGTCTTTGATGCTGTTCAGGAATTCTTGGGTGGAATGGATGGAGTGGCATGAGTCTTCTGCTAGTTATTTCAGTTTACGGTGAAGTCCCTTGGCTAGTCTGTATGTTGGTGTGGAGAAAGTGAGGACTGCAGATGCTGGAGACGAGAGTTGAAAAATGTGGTGCTGGAAAAACACAGCAGGCCAGACAGCATCCGAGGAGCAGGAAAATCGACCTTTTGGGCATAAGCCCTTCTTCAGGAATGAGGCTGGTGTGTCAGCCTCATTCCTGAAGAAGGGCTTTTGCCTGAAACGTCAATTCTCCTGCTCCTCGGATGCTGTCTAGCCTGCTGTGTTTTTCCAGCACCACTTTTTCAACTCTGTATGTTGGTGTGACTGGAAATGAGATGATGGGTCTGAGGGGGTCTCCTGGTTTGTGTACCTTAGGTAATCCATAGAAATGAAGTGTGTTGGATCCATCAGGTTTCATTCTTTGGAGACCTGTCTGGTAAATTTCACCTGATTTTTGGAGTTTCTTCAATGATACTGTGATTTGGTTTTCTAGCAGTGGAATCAGATCCATCGCTACCTGTTGGTTGGTGTCGGTATCTGTGAGTAGTGAGTTCACCTCTTCAATTTACAGTGTTCTATTTAGGATGATGGTCATGCACCCTTTGTCTGCTGGTAAGATTCCAATGTTTCTGCCTTTTCTGAGTCCGTCCAGGGCTTTTGTTTCCTGTGTTGAAGGTGTTCCCTTCTTTCTTCCTGCTTAATGTTGGTGCAACTGTCTGTCTGATGGCCTGCTGGATTTCTTCCATAAGTCTGTTGTTATTCAGGGTTGATTCCAGTGCTGCTAGGAAGACCTTTTTGTTTGCGTCTCTGTGGCTGCAGTTCATCCCTCTTACTAAGACGGCTTTTTCTGTGTCTGTCATTAGTCGGTCTAACAGGTTCTTTATCCAACTTTGTGAATTGTCTGTGTTGTTCTTTTGTGCGAGCTTGTCCAGTTTTTCTTGTAGGTAGTGTTTTCTTTGTCTTGGATTGCTGTTGTTTGATGCTGATGGTTCATTCTAATGTAGTTGTCTATACCTGGTCAGTCACATAGCTGTACAAAATGTTTTGGTATAAAATTTCCCATTTGTAAATATAGAGTCAGTTGTGGACAACATTAATCATTTCTTGCAACATCCTGTGGCTGTTCTACTCTGCTGTTCTTCTGGCTTGTGGGGTGTTGAGAGGTGGTTTGTACTTGAGACATCTTGGTAATACCTGTTTCTTGAGGCATTCATGGAGGAAATACAGTTATTCGCAGGTGGCGCTCACTCGGATGGCGTTGGTTTCCCATCTTTGGGCTAGTTTGAGCTTATTGCACCAATAGATGTTTGCAATTTTTGAGAAGATTTGTAGTTCAGGTTGAGGCTCAGGTTGTAAGTTTGCTCGCTGAGCTGACAGGTGTGTTCTCAGATGTTATGTCACCATGCTCGGTAACATCATCAGTGAGCCTCCGTTGAAGCGCTGGTGTTCTGTCCAGCAAACACCAGTATTTCCTACATGGAATATACTGCCATACATCAAAGGCATCTCAGAGATGACAGCCAGACTACTCTGAACCCTTGGCATCATGGAAGCCCACAACCCAACTACCACACAAACAGCTACTGATAAACCTAAAGGAGCCTGTACCAACAACCAGCAAAACAAATGTCATATACGAATGTTATTATAAATGACCTGCATGAAGATGTAGACGGATGGGTTAGTACATTTGTAGATGACACTAAGATCAGTGGAGTTGTGGGCAGTGTGGAAGGATGTTGCAGGTTACAGACAGACATAGATAAGCTGCAGAGCTGGGCTGAGAGGTGGCAAATGGAAATTAATCAGAAACTTGTGAAGTGATTCAATTTGGAAGGAGTAACAGGAATACAGAGTACTGGGCTAAAGGTAAGATTCTTGGTAGCATGAATGAGCAGAGAGATCTCAGTGTCCATGGGCATAGATCCCTGAAAGTTTCAATCCAGGTTGTTAGCTTTGTTAAGAAGATTTACATTGTGTTAAGTTTTATTAGTGGAGGGATTGAGTTTTGGAGCCATGAGGTCATGCTGCAGCTGTACAAAACTTTGGTGTGGCCGCACTTGGAGAATTGCGGACAGTTCTGGTCACTGCATCATAGGAAGGATGTGGATGCTTTTGAAAGGGGTCAGAGGAGATTTACCAGGATGTTGCCTGGTATGAAGGGAAGGTCGTATGAGGAAAGGCTGAGGGATTTGAGGCTGTTTTTGTTAGGGAGAAGACGATTGAGAGGTACTTTAATCGAGACATTGAAGATGACCAGAGGGTTAAATTGGGTGGACAGTGAAAGCCTTTTTCCTCGGATGGTGAAGGCTAGCATGATGGGACATGGCTTTAAATTGACGGGTGATAGATATAGATGTCATAGGTAGGTTCTTTACTCAGGGAGTGGTAAGGGCGTGGAACGCACTGCCTGCAACAGTAGTAGACTCGCCAACTTTAAGGGCATTTAAATGGTCATTGGATAAACATATGGACAAGAAAGAAATAGTGTCGGATAAATAAGCTTCAGTTTGGTTTCACAGGTCGGTGCAACATCGAAAGCTGAAGGGCCTGTACTGTGCTGTAATGTTAGACCATAAGACATAGGAATGGAAGTAAGGCCATTCGGCTCACCGACTCCACTCCACCATTTAATCATGGCTGATGGGCATTTCAACTCCACTTACCCATACTTTCCTCTTAGCCCTTAATTCCTTGCAAGATCAAAAACTTATCAATCTCTGCTTTGAAGACAATTAACGTCCCAGCCTCCACTGCGCTCCGTGGCAATGTATTCCACAGGCCAACCACTCTCTGGCTGAAGAAATGCCTCCCCATTTCCATTCTAAATTGACCCCCTCTAATTCTAAGGCTGTGCCCACAGGTCCAGAATTTTAATGCAATGACATTGAAGGAGTGGCAATGCACAGTTAGTGTGTGATCATTTCCCATGAATCCACCAAGGGTGCGGGTTGTCTCATTGCCAAATGATTGCTTCTCCAAGTCACATTTTTGGATTTTCCTTTCACAAAGAAAAGTTCTCATGTATTAAGAAAAAAGCCTCAAACAGTCTTCATCTGTAAAGTTTCACTCTCAGTGCATGCCTTGGTATTTTTAAGGTGATGGATCTGCAACACAATGAACAAAATTGATGGACCTCAACCTTGACACCTCAGGCACAACACCATTCACCCCCACCTACATCACTCAGTCCAGAATTCCCCCTCAGACCATTTGTGTTAGTGTTTTTTTGCTCCAGTGACAATACTTTACCGTGCTTCTGTTATAATGCAGTCATAGAGTCATAGAGATGTACAGCATGGAAACAGACCCTTCGGTCCAAACCTTCCATGCCAACCAGATATCCCAATCCAATCTAGTCCCACCTGCCAACACCCGGCCCATATCCCTCTAAACCCATCCAAATGCCTTTTAAAAGTTGCAATTGTACCAGCCTCCACCACATCCTCTGGCAGCTCATTCCATACATGTACCATTCTCTATGTGAAGAAGTTGCCCCTTAGGTCTCTTTTATATCTTTCTCCTCTCACCCTAAACCTATGCCCTTAGTTCTGGACTCCCCGACCCCAGGGAAAAGACTTTGTCTATTTATCTTATCCATGCCCCTCATGATTTTGTAAATCTCTATAAGGTCACCCCTCAGCCTCCGAAGCTCCAGGGAAAACAGCCCCAGCTTGTTCAGCCTCTCCCTGTAGCTCAAATCCTCCCACCTTGACAACACTCTTGTAAATCTTTTCTGAATACTTTCAAGTTTCACAACTTCTTTTCGATAGGAAGGAGATCAGAATTGTACGCAATATTCCAACAGTGGCCGAACCAATGTCCTGTACAGCCGCAACGTGACCTCCCGATTCCTGTACTCAATACTCTGACCAATAAAGGAAAGCATACCAAACACCTTCTTCACTATCCTATCTACCTGCGACTTCACTTTCAAGGAGCTGTGAATCTGCACTCCAAGGTCTCTTTGTTCAGCAAGACTCTCTAGGGTATTACCATTAAGTGTGTAAGTCCTGCTCAGATTTGCTTACCCAAAATGCAGCACCTCACATTTATCTGAATTAAACTCCATCTGCCACTTCTCAGCCCATTGGTCCATCTGGCCCCGAGGTAGGGGCAATGTCAAAAACAACAGCTAAGAGATCATGTGAACATCCAGCTGAGATGAAAACCACTATCTCCTCTTATTTAGGAGCCAAGGGAAAGGTGTCAGATTAGATTCCCCACAGTATGGAAACAGGCCCTTCGGTCCAACCAGTCCATACCGACCCTCCGAAGAGTTACCCATCCAGACCCATTCCCCATATTCACCCCTGACTAATGGCAATTTAGCATGACCAATTCACCTAACCTGAACATCTTTGTGGGAGGAAACTAGTGCATCCAGAGAAAACCCATACAGACACGGGGAGAATGTGCAAACTCCACACAATCAATCAGTCACCCAAAGCAGGAATCAAACCTATGTCCCTGGTGCTGTGAGGCAGCAGTGCTAGCCACTGTGACACCGTGTCATTATCCAAGGAACCACACTGAGAATATGTTTTAGAATTTTCTCACATGTTCTCCTTAATTTTAATTTACAGGCAATTGCTTTAAACATGCTCTTGCTATAACTGAATAATATTGTTCTTTGTTGAAAACAACAACACTGCGGGTCAGGCAGCATCCATGGAGAGAGAGAGCAAGCTAACTTTTCGAGATTAGCTGACTCTTCATCAGAACTGAAGTGCAGTGTTGAGGGGGCAACATTTATGCAGGGGTGCTGGGGGACAAAGGATGTTGGTAATTCAGATTAAGTGATCCAACTCCTCCACTGCCATTATTACCTCCAACCCACCATTTCCCCCTCCAAACTATTGTATAAATGCTGCCCCCTCCACTTCAGCTCTGATGAAAAGTCAGCTAGTCTCAAAATGTTACCTTGCTCTCTCTCTCTCTCTCTCTCTCCATGGATGCTGCCTGACCCCCTGCGATCTCTAGCATTTTTTGTTTTCAGTACAGATTCCAGCGTCTGCAGGAATTTGCTCCCATAATGTTGGTCTTTGCTCCTGTGTAATCCATCTGATTTGACTCACATCAAACTCAAGCTACAATTTCCCACAAAGTAGAAAAATAATTCTTTTCCTTCTGAAGTGAGGAGCTCATGGGCAATGACATTGCCCCTACCTCGGGGCCAGAAGGTTTGCTTTTAAGCCCCACCTACCCTGGAATTATAACACATCAAAGCGTGTTGATTAAAAATGATTACTCTCAATTGTAAATTGTGACTTGACATTAAAGCCACCTGAATGTCAAGCCTGCATCTTT
This sequence comes from Chiloscyllium plagiosum, assembly GCF_004010195.1. Taxonomy (NCBI): domain Eukaryota; kingdom Metazoa; phylum Chordata; class Chondrichthyes; order Orectolobiformes; family Hemiscylliidae; genus Chiloscyllium; species Chiloscyllium plagiosum. Next base: position 44,375,893 of record NC_057738.1, read on the forward strand.
TTCACATTACATCTAATCAGAGCTAACATTAGCAATGTTAAGAAAGGAGAATCCTTGATATGCAATCACTGATAACTTACTTAGACAGTGATTTGATTAACAAGCTATTGAGCTATCGGGAGAAGGTCAGTCCATTTCTTCTCTGAAATGACACTGGAATAAATTGACTGTTTAATCTAAATTCTTAACCTTGTTAGAACTTTATATTTTGAACTACAATAAATGGAAATTACAGCCTTTGACCTTAATCTGGATTAGATATTATCAGTGTTGATTTTTCAGAACGATCTACAGTTGTGATGAAGGGTCTTAGGGAAATCAAGCTTTAATTTAATGGTTGCATGTGTCTGTATTGATCAAGAATGGAGCAGGACAAAAGGGAATACCAATGGGCCTTGTATGACATTCAGAGCCAGGGCTCTCTACTCTTTGGAATTGTGTTTGATTACAATTAAAAAGAACAATCACAGAGATAGTGAGAACTGCAGATGCTGGAAAGTCAGAACGGATAAAGCGTGGAGTTGGAAAAAGCACAACATGTTAACAGCGTCAGAGGAGAAGGGGAGTTGATGTTTCAGATCGATGAAAGGTTCCAACCTGAAACAACAACTCCCCTGTTCCTCTGACGTTGCTTGACCTGCTGTGCTTTTTCAAGCTCCACTCTTTATCCACCAAGACAGCAAATATACTAAGGCCACCAAGTCTTCTCATACAACAGCAACAATGACAACAGCAACTTGAATTTATCTAGAACCTTTTAAAGTAATCGGCAAGATTCAATACTGAGCCACAGAAGGACACACTAGAACGTGTAACACAAAACTTGGTTTGATAGTAAAATTTAAAAGAGCTTCCTAACAAAGGGGGAGGGGGGGGAGGTTTGAACAAGGAATTCCAGAGTTTTGGGCATTTGCAAACAGGCATGATCTTTGACAGTGGAGCTTTGAAAAGTGGAAATGTGACAAACAGCAGTGTTTGGCGGAACACAGTGAACTTCTTGGAATGGAGAAAGCTACAAGGATTACAACAGAGGAGACAAAATTCCTCTCCGTGTTTGCACCTGAAATCAGGAAGGATTGGTGCAAGAATGATGGAAAATACAGTCATCTCAGCATATCAACAGATAGTTCTCCCTCCACCTCTCTTGGGGTCAGCAATTGTCACTTGAGTATTGTACACGGTCTGATCCCCGTGCCTGAAGAGGGGTGTATGTGCCATAGACAGAATTTAGTGGAGTTACCAGACTGTCCATCAGAAAGGATACCATCGACAGAAAACATGACACGAGGATTTCGATGAACTTTAAAATCAAGATTCAGAAAACTAATTGTTTCACTATCAATGTTCCATTATTGAACAACCCAGAGACACAAACCATATATCTGTTGTGATTCTGTTCGCTGAGCTGGAAATTTTTGTTGCAAACGTTTCGTCCCCTGTCTAGGTGACATCCTCAGTGCTTGGGAGCCTCCTGTGAAGTGCTTCTGTGGTGTTTCCTCCGGCATTTATAGTGGCCTATCCATACTACCATACATAGTGGCCTAGCCACAGTACCATACATCAGGAGCATTTCAGAACTGACAGCCAGACTACTGCGACCACTAGGACTTATAACAGCACACAAACCAACAGCCACCCTCAGACAACAACTCACCAGAACGAAGGACCCGATACCCAGCATGAGCAAAACTAATGTAGTGTACAAAATCCCATGCAAGGACTGCACAAAACACTACATAGGACAAACAGGAAGACAGCTAACGATCCGCATCCATGAACATCAACTAGCCACGAAACGCCACGACCAGCTATCCTTAGTAGCCACACACGCAGACAACAAGCAACATGAATTCGACTGGGACAACACTACTATCATAGGGCAAGCCAGACAGAGAACAGCCAGGGAATTCCTAGAAGCATGGCAATCATCCACAAACTCCATCAACAAACACATCGACCTGGACCCAATATACCGGCCACTACAGCGGACAGCTGAAACTGTCAACCGGAAGCGGCAGGGACCGGCCAGTATAAATGCCGGAGGAAACACCACAGAAGCGCTTCACAGGAGGCTCCCAAGCACTGAGGATGTCACCTAGACAGGGGACAAAACGTTTGCAACAAAAATTTCCAGCTCAGCGAACAGAACCACAACAACGAGCACCTGAGCTACAAGAGCACCCAAACTTTGAAAACCATATATCTTTTCATTTTTACATTTTTAAGAAAACATTTCTTATTGTTTGTCTGTGTGCATGTGTACATTTTATTATTTCCTTTCATGTTAAGCAACTAATAAACTAAGTCTTTTGTTAATTCAAGAAAGTCTAGTTAAATTATCACCTTATAAACTAAAAGATTAGATTAGATTCCCCACAGTGTGGAAACAGGCCCTTTGGCCCAACAAGTCCACACCGACCCTCCGATGAGTTACCCACCCAGTCCCATTCCCCTCCGACTAATGCACTTAACACTATGGGCAATTTAACACGGCCAATTCACCTAACTTGCACATCTTTGGACTGTGGGAGGAAACCGGAGCACCGGGAGGAAACCCATACAGACACAGGGAGAATGTGCAAACTCCACACAGACAGTAGCCCGAGACTGGAACCAAACCTGGGACCCTGGCGCTATGAGGCAGCAGTGCTAACCATTGAGCCACCATGGAAGAAAGCTGTCAGAGGGATTGTTTCACTATCAATGTTCGATTATTGAATAACCCAAGAGACACAAACCATATATCTTTTCATTTTTACATTTTTTAAGAAAACATTTCTTATTGTCTCTGTGCATGTGTACATTTTCTTATTTCCTTTCATGTTTAACAACTAATAAACTAAGTCTTTTGTTAATTCAAGAAAGTCTAATTAAATTATCACCTTATAAACTAAATGATCTGGAAGAAAGCTGTCAGAAGGGATGGATCCTCGTTAACTGAAGCTGCTGTGACAGAAACAAGGGGGGAGGGTTAATAAATAAAGGGGCCAGTTCTCCTGCCTCACCAGTGAGTTTAACAATTTAGGGTATTCATCTAAAACTGTAGCACGGAGAGGCTTATCCATGATCTGATACAAAACACAGGCTAAATTCAAAAAGGACGTTTCCCTGCCTGTGGGGTCGAGAACCAGGTACACAGTCTCAGGATAAGAGGATGGTCCGTTTGGTCTGAGATGAGGAGGAATTTCTTCACTGAAGGTGCTGAATCTTTGGAATTCTCTACCTCAGAGGGTTGTGGAAACTCAATCATTGCGTAAATTGGAGATGAAGATTGACAAAGTGCTAGTTACATTCAGGGATATGGGGAGAGATATGGGGATAGTATAGGACTATAGACTTGAGGTGGATAACCAGGTATGACCTAGGAAAGCAGAGCAGGCCTCTGCTGGTCCCCATATTGAATGGGACCTGGTCACTCAGGATTCAGGACTTGGATCACCACCGTATTTCATTACCATTCACCTAGCATCCTATTATTTCCCAATGTACAGCCAGGTTCTCAAAGTGATGACAATGGCCCCAGTTCCCTCAAAGGAATGAAGGTGGCTTTGCAACAGCCTCTTCCTCTTTCGCACCAGTTCTCATTCACCTCATCAGGCTCTGCTAGAGATCGCAGAGGGCTAATCATCCTGTCCTTGGAATGTTTCTGCCTCTTTAACCTGCTCCACTGCCTTTTCTGGTCTCGCAGCAGCAGGAACTCTGCAGCATTCCTTGATCTTCATGAATCAGTTGAAGGAATCCCCTCGAGCTTGTCTAAAACAAGTGGTCCACTGGAGATCCACTGCAGATCCACTGGAGATCCACTGCAGATCAAGAATCCAAACTTCAGCTGGAGACACGAGTCAGCTTCTGCACTTTCAGATCACCGGTGTTGTGAATACAATTGTGCCAATTGCTGACGCAGTGTAAAATGGCTGAGAAGTGATTCTCATTTGACATAAACTGTTGAGGAAGATTTTTAGCTGAAACAGTAGCTGATACTTAAAGTTAAAAAAATAAGCTAAAGTAATTGTAACCTTCACAGAAGGAGCATATTGAAGGTAACAAGGTTAAAATAACAGACAGAGGGTGTTGTGAAATTCAACAAAAGAGTGCCATTGAATAAAGAGCGAAAATGTACCCGCTGCTTGTATAGAGACAGTTTGAGAAGGAATGCTGGTTGAAGCCTCCATACCAGGCTCCAAAATCTGATATTGATGATGGGATAGGACGGTAGGGTCTGATCCACAGCAGGTAAAGAAACTTTAAGTATATCGGCATTAAAGGATTTAAATGCATTCAGTCAAAGGCAGATAAGAGCCCCTTTGCTATTGGCAGGGCAATATAGAATAACTGGCATTGGAGCCAAGGGTTGATTTATTGTGGAGGCCCTCATGTAAGTGATATGGGTGTCCAGTAATCATTGTGAGATGACCACGCAGTGGCGTGATTAACTTCATTGGATGTGTATGCAAGCAATTAATAATATGATTGGTTAATATTAGCCAAAGGCATGCTAAAAGTAAGTGTGTAAGAAGTATAATTTCCCTTTGTTCAGTGGAGATGTCCCTGGATTGCACAGAGACTTTCTCCTGTACAGTGCAAAACAATCAACTCTTTGATGCTGGAAGTGTAACTGAGTGTTGAGTGATTCATTTATCCATTGTGCCCTAACAAGCACTTAAGATGCTTTTTAACTTCCAACCTTTTTTATTGAGGCATCATTGTTAAAAAAAAATTGGACTAATGGGAGCAGTTTTGACTTTGCAGGATATGTAAAGTGGAGGATAACAAATCAGCAGCTTGCTTCACAACTCTGTCTATTTTCATGTTCTGTTTGAACCGATTAGAAATAATAAAAATAAGTAAAGGTGTAACAAGTAGTACTGATTTGCTGTCAATTCTTTGACATTATAGAATAGAATAAAATAGAATAGAATTGAATAGAAATTTATTGTCACGTTTACATGAACAATACAGTGAAAAGTTCAAACAAAAGTCATATTGGCTGCAAAGTTTCTGCCTAAATATGGGGAGAGGATGTTTTAGATGAGTTATGGTGGTGATCTCCATGTTAACATCACACTGCAATTTAAATTACTTGGTCCAAAGAGGAGTCTCTGGGCCTCAAAATGTTAACTTTGTTTCTCTCTCCACAGAGAGAGGTGAGTAGATGGCACATGTCCCATTTCTAATGTTACTGGTAAGGCCAAATATTTTTGTGTGTGGAATTGTCAGCTCAATTCTTTGCACATTCAGGACTAAACAGAAAATGTTGTCCAATTGCAGAATTATATCTCGTGTTGGACACCGTGTAGTGAGCTTGGGTTAGTGGGCGGCACGGTGGCACAGTGGTTAGCACTGTTGCCTCACAGCGCCAGAGACCCGGGTTCAATTCCCGCCTCAGGCGACTGACTGTGTGGAGTTTGCACGTTCTCCCCGTGTCTGCGTGGGTTTCCTCCGGGTGCTCCGGTTTCCTCCCACAGTCCAAAGATGTGCAGGGTCAGGTGAATTGGCCATGCTAAATTGCCCGTAGTGTTAGGTAAGGGGTAAATGTAGGGGTATGGGTGGGTTGCGTTTCGGCGGGTCGGTGTGGACTTGTGGGGCCGAAGGGCCTGTTTCCACACTGTAATGTAATCTGTAATCTGTAATAATCTGGTATGATTGGTATCTTCCTTGTTGTGAACAGGTGAAAGGATATATTGTTTGATGCAATTTTGGGATGGATTTATGTACTTGGGAATACTTTACATTTGCAGGCAATCACTGATAGACTGTCCAGTTTTCAGGACTTAACAATGACTATCTTAGGACCAGTCATAAGTTTGTGCAATAAACTGTGAGGAATGATCTGATCAGGGGAGCCAAAACCTGTAGTATAGCTTTGTTACACCTTACTTCAGCCTTATTTTTGCATGGTGAGTAGCTGGCACATGTCCCATTTCTGACATTACTGGTAAGGACAAATATTATTGTATGTGGAACTGTAGAAATCTCACCGCATATGCTGGCTGGTGAGGTAGATTTGCAGTAAACAGACCCCAGCTTTGATTCACGTTTTCTTGCTAAAAAACAGAAAATGGCAGAATATTTTGATGTGTTAGATGTAAGTTTTAGAGCAGATGGAAGAAATGATTTCAGTAGGTTTTCTGGAAACTTTCTCTGAGGGTTTCCTTTCTGTTAATAAACTCGTTCTTGCTTTTTGGTGACCATCTTTAATGCAGTGATGATGGCTGGCTAATTAATCATTTGGAACTTGATCTGTCTCAGCCTTTGAAAATAAACCATGCTAAAAAATAAATTCTGACCTCTACCATTTTCTGCACCATTCAGCCAAGCTTCATAGACTGCTTATCAACGATAATGTCCACACTCTTAAATACTCTGTGAAAAACCCACAATGGGAGGCCAAAACCTTTGTTCATTAAATTTAATTGTGGCATCAACAAATGCAAAATTACCATGTTGCATATTTTTCATATGATTTTATATTGCGAAATGTCCACTCTTGTTGTTTACTGCTAAAAAAATCTGCATGTAATGACACCTGAGATTGCTGTGAAACTGCTCCAAAATATCTTGGCCACACCAGCGTTGCTAGGGGAGTGTGAATATTCACTCCCTCGGTTGGAATTTTAACATGGCAGGTATACTGGATGCAAGGGAATTGTGAGATGGGAATATTTGGAACTTGTATAAATGTAACTGAAAAGACACTAACAGCCAATGAGATTTTGTTAGGCACAGGCTGCGTGTTATTCATGTTACCATCTGTCAGCATAGATGCAAGTGATGTGTCAAATTCCTAATACCCTACTTAGCTGCTCAGCAAAATCTATAAAACTCAGATCCAGAATTATACATTAACATCAACTCGTCTTTCAACTGGTGTTTTTTTGTTGTTTTCGTCCTCACTCCTCACAGTGCTTTCCTACTTCTGTACACAGTAATACATTTTAAAACTTAGATTAATCGATAACCAGGGATGCATGATAATATCAATTGATCCAAATGTGTCCCTGGACTCTTTGATCATCATATTACATCAAGATTAAATGGTAATTTTCCTTTATGTTCCATTAGTTTATGAGCAAAGTCAAAGTGTCATTAAGGTTTGGTATTATCAAAAATGGATTTTTAAATTTATTAAATTTCTGAGATATTAAACAGCGAGTGCGTTGTCTCAGCATTAAACCATCAGCCGCTAAAAAGGAAACAAATATTTTGCATGCCCTTATGAAATGTTTGTCATCCTGAATGTTGATCATTGCTAAGGCATATCAAAAGAGACAAGAGGGAGATCCCAAGAAGTTGATCAAAACCTGTTCACTATCAGCACTGATTTTATTCAGTATTTAATCAATAACAAGAATGACTAACAATTTCTACAGTCATTAATAAAAGCAAAACACCACAGATGCTGGAAATCTGAAACACACAGAGAAAGTACTGTGGAAACTCAACAAGTTTGGCAGCAACTGTGGAGAGAGAAACAGAGTCAATGTTTACAGTCCATAATGACTTTTCTTCAGAACCCTGAATTAGAATCCCATCAAACCCAAAACATTTAGCCTGTTTCTCTACCCACAGATGCTGCTAGACCTGCTGCATTTTCCCAGCACTTTCTCTGTTTGACCCGTTGCCACAAAAGCGTGTCTAACTTGGAGTGTGACTATGATATAAATATAAAGTGAGGGTTACCCTTGGCAGTGGTCCCAACAGTTCTATTATCTTTAATCCCCAACAAGGTAACCATATCTAGTCAAAGCCTAAAATGTTGATTGAGGGAAATTCTGGATCAGTAAGGGAATTTAGTCAACTTTACTAGCTGGAGGCTGTGTCCTACAATTGAATATTATTTCTCTTGGAGTTTCCAAAGCTGCAAAATTATCTGAGGGTAGAACATATTTGCAGCTATGATAAAGCAGAAACAACTTAACCAATTAAGCCATAAAATCCCATCATTTTTGAGGAGTTAAGTATACAACGAAAACATTTTTAATATGTGTTAACATTTGTTGTAAGAATTAATTCTGGAATACCTTATAGAATGAAATCTACTCAATAGAGTATGTGGAAAACAACAATTCTACCTTAAATGTAAAAATTATTTTTTAAAGTCACCTTGATAAACAATTGAATTTTCAAGAAATATATTTGAAAAGAATTATTCTCATAATCCAGTATTAATTCTTCACTGGAATTCTTTGTCACAATCAGTTGGCGAGAGTCCACATCGTTAACTATTCCCTCATCTCTTTATTTTCTATTTATTCTCTGAAGGTCATGCTTAACTTATTAACTTTGTTTCTTTTGCCACTGCGTACGTGGGTTTTTAGTACCGAGGTACATTTATCCCTAAGATGGTGCTGTGTGGGTGGTGACATTATACACTTTTCACTGTACCGCGGTACTTTTGGACTTGAGTATACATGACATTAAAATCTAAATCTAATGCAAGGATCTCAACTCTCAACAGCCAGTAAATAGTATTGGCATCACTCAAACAAGGATCATTCCTTCACTTCAAAGCACGTTAGTACATCCCGAGTTTGTAAAAGGTGTTATATAAATGCAATTGTGTTTTTTTTTAAATACCTTGACCATCAGTAATAAAAATACTCGATGGTAAACCTACATAAGTCCCCCCTGCAAACTGCCAATTAGCGAGCATGATTCTTCGATACACAAATAGAAAGCGGACAAATTCATTATCTCTAAATAAAACCTCCACTGCCTCAAATCGTTTTAGGCTTGTCAAAAAAGAAGTCTGTTTAAATATATGTTAATAAAGTGTTAAGATTGGAAAGAACATCGATGAATCTGGGCCTTAGCCCACAGCATAAATGAAGTTCAGCAGTTGTACAGCACAGAACAAGGAAGCTGAATGGAGAGCAAATGAGAGATGAAAAATTGAAGTTAAAGGTAGGACAACCTTCTCTGTCCACATTTACAATCACAAGTGATGCTACTGACAGTACGAGTTTAAGTAAAGTGGCTGATAGATAGCTAGTATGATGGAGTCAGGGTAAATGTGGCCATTGATGGATCTCTGGAGACAAGTGGTGTCATGGTTACTTCCAGCAGATTAATTACGTGGCCAAGTCATATCACTGAGCCACGTTTTCCACATGATAGAGAATTATGAAAATGTCTGTTCCCATTAGGTGCTATTAAAACCTTCAAACATTTATGGTAGAAAGAGATTAAAGATTTGACTGCAAAGATGATGAACAATTATAATCCATTGAACATTAAATGGACATTTGTTACAATTAGGGATCATTTGATGTATAGTGTTGAATTCTTGCATGTCGCAAAATTTCTCAGGAAGAAAAAAGCTCAGCTGATGTCATTAGATGTCAAATCGATAAGAGCATTAACAGGAAGAGAATATTATTCATGGTAATATTAATAAATGTTTTTCTTTGCCTGTATTTTATGTGCTGCTTGTGTGATGCTTGATGGAAGGGTTGTTAGAATAACAAATCTACAATTGACGCATCTCCTAATTACAATTATATTGCTTATTTTTACATGCTAATTTCAAACAAAGTAATAATCCTGCAACCATTAATTTAAAAGTCAAATGGTGTGAACAGATTTGAATTGTCTATTTGTCATTTGAACCTACTTTCATAGTACAGTGACAAATTATCAGCTCACTGGTTTGTCTAACACTCCAATTATTCATAAGAAAGTGGCAACCACGTTAATTAAACATTTATTGGTAAATACAAAACAACAAGGATACTTTTTCTCATTCAGTTCTGGGATATGGGCATCATTGGCTAGGTCTGTGTTTATAGATTATCCCTAATTGTCCAGAGAGCAGTTAAAAGTCAACCACATTTCTGTGGGTCTGGAGTCACATGTAAGTCAGACCAGGTCAGGATGGTAGTCCACTTGCTAAAAGGTCATTAGAGAATCAGATGGGTTCTAATCAAGAATAATTTCATAGCCATCATTAGACTTTTGATTCCTTTTTTACTGAATTCATATTCCAGTATCTGCCGTGGCAGGATTCCAAATGAGGCCCCAGAACATTAAAGGACCAAATTACTGGAGGAGTGACATCTCATCTTCAGACAAGGCAGTTTAAAATGTCTGGACTCAATATTGAATTCAGCACCTACAGCTTGTGAACCCATTCCTTCTCTTTCTTGTAGCTTTGCTTGTTACATTCTCTGTCACCACGTCCACACTCCCATTCCCCTACTCATAGAGTCATAGAGTCATGGCGTTTTACAGCATGCAAACAGACCCTTCGGTCCAACTTATCCATGCTAACCAGATATCCTAATTTAAACCAGTCCCATTTGCCAACATTTGACCCATATCCCCCTGAACACTCTCTATTTATATATCCATCCAGATGCTTTTCAAATGTTGCAATTGTACCAGCCTCCACCACTTCTCTGGCAACTCATTCTGTACACGCATCACCCTCTGCATGAAAAGGTTGCCCCTTAGGTCCTTTGTAAATCTTTCCGATCTCACTCTAAACCTATGCCCTCTAGTTTCAGACTCCTACACCCCCAACGAAAATACCTTGTCTATTTATCATATCTGTGTACCTCTATAAACCTCTAGGTGTATAAAGGTCACTGCCTGGCCTTCAATGCTCCAGGGAAAACAGCCCCAGCCTATTCAGCCTCTCCCTATAGCTCAAACCTTCCAACTCTGGCAACATCCTTGTAAATCTTTCCTGAACCCTTTCAAGTTTCATAATATCATTCCTATAGTAATGATAAAAATCACACAACACCAGGTTATAGTCCAACAGGTTTATTTGGAAGCACTAGCTTTTGGAGCATCAGGTCCTTCATCAGGTCCTTCATCAGGTCCTTCATCAGGACAACCACCCCAGTCCAACATTGGCACCTCCAATTCATGGCTTCCTATAGCAGGGAGACCAGAATTGCACATAGTATTCGAAATGTGGCTTAACCAATGTCCTGTACAGTCGCAACATGACCTCTCAACTCCTATGCTCAATGCACCGACTAACAAAGGCAAGCATACTAAAGGTCTTCTTCACCACCCTGTCCAATTGCAACTCCGCTTTGAAAAAACTATGAACCTACACCCCAAGGTCTCTTTGTTCAGCAACACGCCTCAGGACCTTACATTAAGTGTATAAGTTCTGCCTGATTTGCTTTTTCAAAATGCAGCACTCACATTTATCTGAATTAAACTCCATCTGCAACTCCTCGGCCCTTTGGGACTCCAGTCTGGCAGTCTGTTTTTTTTCCAGTCTGGCAGTTAGACATACCATTATTCTGTCATTCTCACATTCTGATCACTTAATCTGAACTGTCAACATCCTTCCTCCCCAGCACTTCAAACCCACACCCCCATCCACTGTTGCACAAACGCTGCTTGCTCCATACTTCATCCTTAGCTCCAATCAAGAGTCATCTAGACTTGAAACATTAGTTTGCTTTCTCTCCATGAATACTTACTGATCCACTGTGATCTCCAGCACATTTTTGTCCCAAAAACATTTCCTAGATTACTAGTCTAGTGATAATACCACTAGGCCAGAATTTGTTACTCGTCCGTAATTTTCCAGATGACAGTTATCAGTCAGTCACATTGCTCTCTGGAGTGAAATGTAGGCCAGAGCAGGTCAAGATAATTGATGCCTCTCCCTAAGGGACATTAAGTAATCATTCAGGAGATGGAATTTATGATAATCACTTAATGGTCACCGTTAGGGCTAACTATTATCATTCTAGAATTTTATTGACATTCAAATTTCACCGTCTACCAAGGCAGGTTTCAAACCCATGTTGCAGAACATTAGTCCAAGTTTCTGGATTACTAATCAATGATATTATCACTACACCACACACATTCAATCCCTTCACTCCTGATGCTCTGTCACAGCAAAGTGAACACTGCAAGAAAAAGCAAAAATTGCTAGAGAAACTCATCAGGTCTGGCAGCAATTGTGAAGAGAAAACAAAGTCAATGTTAACAGCTCTTTGTTTTATTGTACCATTTCCAAGTTGCACTGCAGAAATTCATCAAGTCCCTTTAGACAGCACCTTCTAAACCCACGACCACTTCCATCTAGAAGGACAGGGGCGGTAAATACACAAGAACACCACCACCTGCAAGGTCCCCTCTGAGCCACTCATCATCCTGACATAGAAATATATCAGCATTCCTTCAGTGTTGCTGGGTCACTGGATGTGTGATGTACCAACAAAACAAAGTTGTTGATCACATTATGCTGTGTAAATATCAAATGGCTGATTGGATGACAGAAAAGCTACAAGAAACAGTTTATATGAGCAGCTTGAAGAAGCTGGCCTGAAATCATGGTTTATTAAAAACTGAGAGAGATAAGCCTCTTTCCATTAAAACCAAGCAGTTTCCTTAATGAGCAAAAGTTGAAACTGGACCATGGAAGATGTTACAGTCTTGTGATATTTGTCGGTAGTCAAACTCATCAATCACTGAAGACTGTGTCAAGGTTTGATCACACAGGCTGTTTGCATAGACAAGGAGTATAAAACAGTGTGCCTCAGAGCCATCGTCAGCTAGCCTTCGGGGCAGGACTCATCTGATCAGCAACTTGGGGTTGAGGTGGAGTAGGCTAATCGTCAGTTTCATTTTGACATTCAGACAAGTCCACATAAATCAGTTTGCTTGTGATTGAAAGCATTGTACAGGTAAGCTTGTGATTTGCTACAATTATTGCAGTATTTTTCTAGGCAGTTTGCTTCAATAGAGACTGATTGGGTGTGTCCCATTGTTACAGCTGTGTTGGGTTGTTGATATCCAGAGTGAACCTAATGGATCAGGGAAAGTAGGAGTAAAAGCATCCACTGTACAAGTTGTTGATACTGTGGATTTCATATCAGCAGAAAATTAGACTAGTTTCATCTCTGTGTTGCTCATCAATGAACAGCAGCACAATTGACAGCCAACTAGAGCAGTAGAGAAAATGTATGTTCTATATCCAGTCACTACTTCTCTTTAACAGTGGTCATTACAGGTCATTCTGCTATAATGCGACAGTGTATGTGTGTGTTGCTCTGCAACCTCACACTATGGAAAACCACGAGACCCATTCAATAGAACGTTTGCGTTATCCAAACATTGTCAATCACGTTGTAGTCAATTTATGCCAATGAAATGTGCCTAATAGCAGAACAACCTGCATGCAAAGCAAATTAAAATTAGTCCTAACACAACAAAGAAGGCCACAGAGCACAGTTCTTAGTCTGTTCTTCAAATAAAGCTTCTGCTGCATTGATAAAAATAATTTCTGAAGCTCAAAACTCTTCACTCAGTAAGTCACAATCACCTCCGAATGGAGCTTTTAGCCAAGATAAAATTATCTGGTTAGAATATGTTTGAGAAATATTGGGCTCAACAATAAATTCTAATTACCTCTAACAGCAGGACACATAATCAGAATCTTAGTCTCACTTGTGATATGGTTTTTTTGAAGCGTATATTTTGAAGTACATGCCAAAACAAGGGAAAGGCTTTTACTCCTCGATGGCTATTGCCAGCAGCATCATTTTCAGCCTCCTTTCATTCGCCACCTTAGAGCTGAATTGACTGTAGCAATAACTGTTAATATCAAAGACTCTTCACAATTAAGCCTAGATATTATTCCCAGTGCCTCCTGTCATAGGAATTAAGGCCATAGCATGTAGTAATATGGCATGGTGCATCCACAGGCTGTTTTCTTTCATCTGCATAATCCTTAATACAGAGATAGGATCATTCACCCTGAAGGATTCCAATTATTCCAATAATTACAAACAGGTATAGAAGAATTAAAACAGATGTGGTTTTCATCTTATGTGAACCTTTCAATGACAACAATTGCAATAACAGTTTCTTAAGACAGCACAAATTATCCATTCTGTGATGAGGAGTCTTTGTGCTTGTAATTGGTGAAGGCAGCAGTAAATTGTAAGCTTATATGATTAATTGCTGGAAATGTGAGACCAAGACACTTAGAGTCAGTGATAAAACCTCGAGGAACGTATCCAACCAGAATTGGCACCCTACATAGTGATGTCTTGCAGAGCTGAACAGAATTTCAGTTTAAACTTCTATAACCATTTGCATTCACTCTGCCAAATTGGGCAAGTTGCACTGAAAGAGGCTTAGAATAAGCAAATGGAAATTTTGGATGACTGATCACTTTCCTTTCCTGCCCTTGGCAATGGTCTGTCCACAAATCTGGGTACATGATAAAATATGTTTCAATTTTACTTGTACTCCCATGTGTTAAACTTTGCACATGTTCCAATTCTACCCCAGACCATATGACCTCAAGGGACAGATCTGAGAATTAACATAAAAGTACAGGCTAAACTTAGGGGAAAAAAGATGTGAGACGTTCTCTGTAACAATTAAAACTAGTCCAGGAAGTTACCAGTTAATTGCATTATAAGAACATTGTTTCTTGTGCATTTGAAAGCAGGGTCTTAGGACAGCTCTCCAAATGACTCCAATTAGTGATAAAATACAAAATGCTAAGACTGACTAGAAACCTGTCCATGGTCATCCAAGTTCTACTTCTGTGTCACTCCAGCTAAATTGAAAGTTGATGTTCATAGGTTATATTTGATCATAAATGGAAACAATTACATCCTTTGATTTACTGAGAGCTGATGCTATTCATTTTAGCTTTGGTAATAAATTAATGACTCAGCAGTCACTGGATAGAACATCTGCTGATAAACATTGATGTCCACATAAAGGGACAATGATTGTGATTACGATGATGCATTGGCAGAATTTGCTTGAAGAAACATCTTAAAATATGGTCATCTCCAATGTTGAAAAAATTGTTGATGTCCTAACTTTGAAGCACACACCACCTGTTTTCCCATTCCTCCCTGGCTCCTCTGTTGTGTTAATCTTTAGCTGAAAATGTGTTGCTGGAAAAACGCAGCAGGTCAGGCAGCATCCAGGGAACAGGAGAATCGATGTTTCGGGCATAAGCCCTTTTTCAGCCCTACTTCCTCATTCCTGAAGAAGAGCTTATGCCCGAAACATCGATTCTCCTGTTCCCTGGATGCTGCCTGACCTGCTGCGCTTTTCCAGCAACACATTTTCAGCTCTGATCTCCAGCATCTGCAGACCTCACTTTCTCCTGTGTTAATCTTTAGCATGGTCCATAAAGTCAAAGCAAAACAAAGAAAACACTCCCTAAAGACCCAGGGGACAACCAGGTGAATGGAAAATTGAAAAATGAATGAAGAAGAGCTTGAATCAATTTACAAGGGAGTCTTCCCATGGCTGAAGGGCCATCAATTATTTGGATTGTTGAGAATGGGAAGGGTGGAGGGTTTATGTTATGAGAATTAATACACAGGATAGGTGTGACAAAGTGTTAACTTGTGTGTTAGGTCACAGCTACAGCCTAATTCTTCTCAATGGCCAGAAGCTGCAGAGGTCAGTTCTTTTGATTCACATTTTTGCTTAGATTTCAGTGGGGACCGTTCAATTATAACAATGGAGTGAAATGGGAAGCAATTGACCAAGGGGAAGCCCTGCCTCTGTAGAAGGGACTACTGTCATATTATCTGTCCGGAGAAACATTGTCTTACCTCACACCAAGTCCAAAAGTGAATAATGCCCTTTTATCCCATTCACACCTCATGCTTGTTCAATATCAAGTAAATTCAACCATGTGCACTGCAGCTGATCGTGCAGCCCATTCACCCTCAATATATCTCGCATCCATGTATTGAGGCATTAACTGAGGAACCTAATGGCTGTTACGCCAATATCTAGAGCACCGTGTTCACAAGAACATCACTTTGGGCCATGAGTAATTATTCAATGCTCCAAATGAAGACACTTCCAGGCTCCATATTTCAGGCTTGAAGTCACCCTGACATTTAAAAACAGTTGACTCACAGGATGTGGGTGTCACTAGCTAGGTCAGCGTTTATTGCCCATTCCCTAAATGGCCTCACAGATCAGTTTAGAGTCGATCACACAGCTATGGGTCTGGACTCACATGTAGGGGAGTTCAGGCAATGATGACAGTTTCCTTCCCTAAAGGATATTAATGAGCTAGTTGGGTTTTTATGACAATTGACAGTGGTTTCATGGTTATTATTAGACCCTTAATTTCAGACTTTATTCCCCTGGTGCATCGGAGGCTGAGGGGTGACCTCATAGAGGTTTATAAAATCATAAAGGGTATGGATAGGATGAATAGGCAAGGTCTTTTCCCTGGGGTTGGGGAGTCCAGAACTAGAGGGCATGGGTTAAGGATAAGAGGGGAAAGATATTTAGAACATAGAACATTACAGTGCAGTACAGGCCCTTTGTCCCTCGATGTTGCACCATTCTGTGAAACCAATCTGAAGCCCATCTAACCTGCTCTATTCCATTCTGATCCAAATGTTTATCCAATGGCCATTTAAATGCCTGTAAAGTTGGCGAGTCTACTACTGTTGCAGGCAGGATGTTCCATACCCCTACTACTCTCTCAGCAAAGAAACTACCTCTGACATCTGTCCTATATCTATAAATCATCAGTTTGAAGCAATGTCCCTCATGTTAGCCATCACCATCCGAGGAAAAATGCTCTCACTGTCCAACCTATCTAACACTCTGATTATCTTTATGCATCTCGATTAAGTCACCTCTCAATCTTCTTCTCTCTAACAAATGCAGCCTCAATTCCCTCAGCAATTTCTCCTAATACCTTCCCTTCATACCAGGCAACATTCTGGTAAATCTCCTCTTAACCCTTTCCAATGTGTCCACATCCTTCCTATGATGCAGTGGCCAGAACTGTATACAATTCTCCAAGTGTGGCCACACCAGAGTTTTGTACAGCTGCAGCATGACCTCATGGTTCTGAAACTCGATCCCTCTGCAAATAAAAGCTAACACACCGTATGACTTCTTAACAGCTCTATCAACCTGTGTGGCAACTTTGAGGGATCTATGTACGTGTAAAACAAGATCTCTCTGCTCATCTGGGAAGCAAGGGATTGCAGAGCCATTGGCCTTGATTTTTATGTCCTCGTTGTCTACAGGAGTAGTGCCAGAAGACTGGAGGCTAGCAAATGTGGTTCCCTTGTTCAAGAAGGGGAGTAGGGATAACCCTAGTAACTATAGGCCGGTGAGTCTCACTTCTGTTGTGGGCAAAATCTTAGAGAGAATTGTAAGGGATAGGATTTATGAACATCTGGACAGGAATAATGTGATCAAGGATAGTCAGCAAGGTTTTGTGAAGGGCAAGTCGTGCCTCACAAACCTTATTGAATTCTTTGAGAAGGTGACTAAAGAGGTAGACGAGGGGAAAGCGGTAGATGTGGTGTATATGGATTTTAGTAAGGCGTTTGATAAGGTTCCCCATGGTAGACTACTGCAAAAAATACGGAGATATGGCATTGAGGGTGAGTTGGAGGTTTGGATTAGGAATTGGCTGGATGGAAGAAGACAGAGGGTAGTAGTTGATGGCAAAGGTTCATCTTGGAGTGCCATCACTAGCGGTGTTCCGCAAGGATCTGTTTTGGGACCATTGCTGTTTGTCATTTTTATAAATGACATGGAAGAGGGGTTAGAAGGTTGGGTGAGCAAGTTTGCGGATGACACGAAAGTCGGAGGAGTTGTAGACAGGGAGGAAGGA
>NC_057738.1:44393535-44407573 GCF_004010195.1 Chiloscyllium plagiosum
GGAAGACGATGGGGCAGTAATGGGAGGACTATCTGGTAGTAATTAGGAGGCACAGCTGAAACTCATCCCTCTCAGAGGAGGACAAGGCAACCGTAGCTGACAAGGGAAATCATGGACAGTAGAAAAGCAAATGAAGAAAACATACAACGTGGTGAAGATTATTGGGAATGTAAGGAATTAGGAAACCTTTAAAAACCAGCTGAAACAAAAAAGATGAAATATGAACGGGTGCAGAGGAGGTTTACCAGGATGTTGCCATTATGGTAGGAAGATTGTATGAGGAAAGGCTGAGGCACTTGCGGTTGTTTTCATTGGGGAAAAGAAGGTTTAGGGGTGACTTGATAGAGGTGTATAAGATGATTAGGGGTTTAGATAGGGTCGACAGTGAGAATCTTTTTCCACGTATGGAGTCAGCTATTACAAGGGGGCATAGCTTTAAATTAAGGGGGGGTAGGTATAGGACAGATGTTAGGGGTAGGTTCTTTACTCAGCAAGTTGTGAGTTCATGGAATGCATTGCCAGTAGCAGTGGTGGACTCTTCCTCTTTATGGGCATTTAAGTGGGCATTGGATAGGCATATGGAGGATAGTGGGCTAGTGTAGGTTAGGTGGGCTTGGATCGGCGTAACATTTAGGGCCAAAGGGCCTGTACTGCGCTGTATTCTTCTATGTTCTATGTTCTATCAGCATGACCAAGAATCTTACCATGAGTCCAGTACTCTGCAATCCTGAGAGACCTTCCCAAGTGAATCACCTCATACTTTTCCACATGAAACTCCATTTGCCACTTCTCAGCCCAGCTCTCCAGCTTATCTATGTCCCTCTGTAACCTGCAACATCCTTCAGCACTATCCACGACTGTACCTATCTTAGTGTCATCCGCAAATTTACTAACCCATCCTTCTATGCCCTCATCCAGGTCATTTATAAAAATGACAAACAGCAGTGGCCCCAGAACAGATCCTTGTGGTACACCACTAGTAACTGAACTCCAGGATGAGCATTTCCCATCAACCACTACCCTCTGTCTTCTTTCAGCTAGCCAATTTCTGATCCAAATCACTAAATCACCCTCAATCCCATACCTCCGCATTTTGTGTGGTAGCGTGCCCTGGGGAACCTTATCAAATGACTTACTAAAATCTATAGAGAGCACATCAACCACTTTACCCTCATCCACCTGTTTGGTCACCATCTCAAAGATCTCAATAGGGTTAGTGAGACATGACCGACCCTTCACAAAAAAGTGTTGACTATCCCTAATCAACTTATTCTAGATGATTATAAATCCTATCTCTTATTACCTTTTCCAACACTTTACCCACAACTGAAGTAAGGCTCATTGCTCTATAATTTCCAGGGTTGTCTTGACTGCCCTTCTTGAACAAGGGAACAATATTTGCTGTCCTCCAGTTTTCTGGCATTATTCCTGTAGACAATGACGACATAAAGATCGAAGCCAAACGCTAGGCTATCTCCTCCCTGGCTTCCCAGAGAATTCTCGAAGAAATCACATCCAGGCCAGGGGATTTATCTATTTTCACACTTTCCAGAAATTCTAACACCTCCTCCTTGTGAACCTCAGTCCCATCTAGGTAAAAACAATGACTGCAGATGCTGGAAACCAGAGTCTAGATTAGACTGGTGCTGGAAAAGCACAGCAGTTCAGGCAGCATCCGAGGAGCAGTAAAATCGACGTTTTGGGCAAATTTCTGATGAAGGGCTTTTGCCCGAAATGTCGATTTTGCGGGTTTTGTGAAAACCTGCAGCACACAGTGTTACCAAATTTTTCATGAACAAAGATCAGTAAATGGTGCATTGGTAAATTGTAAGTTTTTGTCTTTTTTGTGTTTACAGCTTATTCAAACCTGAAAGGTAGAAATGCAATGTCTAATGTCTAACTTCAGTCTCAGGATTCATTAAGTGAGTTTCGAAGATGATTTAATTTATTGTGAGCTGCTTTTGGTTTAAGTCTCTCTACCTGAAATAAAAACCAAACATCCTGGAAATGTACATGAGTTACAGAAGCCAGTGGAAATCGAAAAGATCAGTTAATTTAAGTCCTGCCTGAAATAAAAAAACCTGTTCTCCAAAGACCTGCTTTGTACTTGCAATACTCCCTGCTTTGCCTTCAGATTTTGAGTATTTGAGGTTTATTCTTCTTATCTGGTTTGCTGTGGCTCATTTCTCCAGGGAGTGTATGAGCATAAAAGTTTACTATTGAGCTAATGTCAGTATTGATCCCTTGCCATCTCTCTATCTCTCTCTATCTCCGTCCCACTTTCCATTAGTGACTGACAGATTCATGACAGCAGCTGCTGCTGCTCTTTGTCACCTCGTGGTCCTCCAAAAATGCCATTTTCATGATAAATTACAACTGAAGATGCCTTTCTAAGTTTGAAGGAAATGCAAGCATATGTTCAATCCAATCATTGCAAACTGGTTATGTTCAAGATATTTTACAACTTAGTTAAAATTTAACAGATTGCCAAAATCCCACAATTGTGTCCTTCAACAAACACCTGAATTTAAAAAGCACATGTAAAATAGAAAATTCTCCAAAGTGGTTGCAAGAAAGCTCTATTACAATTCTCAATTTTCTTGAAAACACTTCGGCCTGAAAGTAGCTGTAAATATTGTATGTAAAGCCCTTTACATCCTGCATCTTTCAGACCACATAAACAATCTTTATTCTTCACAGAGACTTGGGTCTGTTTATAGATTTTGCAGAGACAGTCTGCAAGTCTGCACTGAAAGAATGAAGCACAGAGTACTTTATGATTCTACAGGATAGCGGTGGTGATGCCAAAGCGTTATAAAGAATTAATTCATCATGTCCATTGCATTGTGCTCAACTCATAAATTACAGTAAGTGCTATTGTATCATAGTAAGTGTGATGACATTTTTACTCATCTTAAATTGCCCTGTGAGATTTTAACAGGAAGGTAGTCCTAATAAATTTGTGTTTATTTGTCTTTCACTGGTCCAAGGCTTGTTCACTCCAAACAACCTACAGCATAGTCATTATTTTATACTGAACACTCTTTAGTGCACTCTTGAGGACAATTGACTGAATTTTCTTAACAAGCTGCTCCAGTTTTTTTGTGGTTTAGGTAGTGGTTTTCCTTCCTTCCTTAAATCTGGAAAACACTTAATAAATATGCATTGTTCTTTGATCAGAAGGTTCCTCAGGAATGGGATGTCCACAGTCCTGCTTTTGCTAAGATGGCTATCTCATCTTCTCAGTAATTTCCTAAAAATTACCTTTTCTCCTTCTCTCAAAGAAAAAAAAGGTCTGGGGAGAGGAAATCTGTGTGAAATTTCAACCTTTCCTTCTGTAACCACCTACAACATTGTACTGCACACAACAGAGCTGTATGGCAAGCTCTTGATCTCTCTAAAGGGGTTGTCTATTGCTGCTGGAATAATCTTTGGAAAGTATTGCCAATTCTGATGAGACAAATTGTTATGGACCAGACCATAACCTCCTCAAAATATATGAAGGAGAAAGCTTAGACTCTAGTGTTTTCTCATTTTAAAGGCAAGTGCCAGGTGTTGTGTTCCAGATGTAATTTAATTGGTCAAACTACCAGTCTTAAAGCAAAACACACTTTATTCCCAAATCTAGAGCTAAAATACAACAAAAGAAAGAAGAAACTAGAATAAAGTAACTCTTCTGAAAAAATTAACAGAACAATATATTATTTAACCACTATACAGTAACTATTCTAATATAGTAACATTCCATAAACACACCCTTGGCAAAGCAAAAATCAGTAAAAACAGATTGTCTCACATACAATTCTAGCAGCAGGAAGAGAACCCCAGCTTTTAGCTGTAACACAGAGGAAAACCAGTTTCTACATCCAGTTGCAAGACTCCAGCAGCAGCTACTGAAAAACTAAAACTAAAAACCCTGGAACTGTGAAAGCTTGACCCCACCCATTCAGGCTGCTTCTATTGTTCCTATGCTTTTTTTAAAAAAAAGGCCTCTCAAGCTGTCTTCTTTGTTGGTTTTGGAGCAGACTGCCCGTTACCTCTGTCATAACCAAAGTCAGGACAAAATACACCTCTTAGCACTATAGCATTGTCACAGTATTTCAGGAGATCTCATCACATTAGCTCTCATCTTCAACTGTTCCTTCCAGAAAAGTACCATTGGTCATCCAATATGTCAATCATCACAGAGCCCCAGTTTCTTATGGCCTTACAATGTATCATGGTTTTGACTTTTCAAAATCTATGCAATGTACTGAGACTTACGTTCTTTGTTGTTTGTGACTAATTCCCAATATAGCAGGGTTTTCTGATGATGGATAATGAAACCCACTGTCTGTAGCTATAGTAGAGCCGGGAACCCTCAAGACACTTAAGAAGGATTTAGATATACAGTTGAAATGCCATAGCATACAAAGCTGCGAGCCAAGTGCTAAAAAATGGAAACAACAACAGAAGTTGCTGGAAAAGCAAGACTGGCCGCATCCGTGAAGAGAAATCAAAGTAAATGTTTTGGATCCAGTGACCCTTCCTCAGAACTAATGGTAATCAGGAAAGTATCGGTTTAAATGCAGAAAATAGGGCGGGGGGAGGATTTAAGGAGTAAATGATAGTCAGAGAAAGAGCCTAAAGTCAGAGAAGGCAGTTGGACAGATAAAGGAGTCAATAACTGCTTGGGAGGGTGAACAGCTATTAATGCAGACTGTTAGTGGCTAACAATAGATAATATGTAATGGCAGACTATGTGATAACAAGGCCTGATGTGTGAGGTTGGGGGCTAGGATATGGGAGAGTTCAGGCCGTAAAATTATTAAACTTTATTCTGAGTCCAGAGGCTGCAGAGTCCCCAACTGAATGTGAGTCTGTTCTTGCAGTTTGTGCTGAGCTTCTCTGGAGCACTGCAGCAAGTCTGAGACAGAGATGTTGGCCAGGGAACATGCGGGGGTGTTGAAGTAGCAGGAAACTGGAAGCGTTTTTTCAGGCAGAACGTAGATACTCTGCGAAGCAGTTACCCAGTCTACACTTTGTTTCCCCAATGTAGAGGATTTTAGTAGACGAGACTAAGTATGGATAAAGTGCTGCTTCACCTGGAAGGTATATCTGGGCCCTTGGATACTGAGGAGAAGGAGGTAAATGGGCAGGTGTTACACCTTTGTTGGTTACTGGGGATGGTGCCGTGGGGCTAAGGGTGATGTTGGGAGTGAAGGAAGAGTGAACCAGGGTGGCGTAGAGGGAAAGATCCCTGTGGAAAGCGGAAAAGGGAGGGGAGGGGAATTTGGTGGCATCCTGCTGGAGATGGTGGAAATGGCAGCTTCTGGATGGTGATGCTGGTGGGATGTTGGACCCGGCTGAGGGCTCTGTTAACAAAGTTGTTGGGGAAGCCTCAGTTGAGGAGAAAGGTGGACATTTCGGAGGCTTCTTTGCAAAGTTGGCCTCATCAGAACATATGCAACAGAGACAGAGGAACTGGGAAAATGGAGTCTTTACAAGAAACAGGGTGCGAAGATGCATCTTTCAGATACCTGTGGGAGTCAGAGGGCTTATAGTGGATGGGATTAGAATAGGAACATTAGAACATAAGAACTAGAAGCAGGAGTAGGCCATCCGGTCCTTCGAGCCTGCTCCGCCATTCAATAAGATCATGGCTAATCTTTCTGTGCCTCAGTTCCACTTACCCGCCCTCTCACCATAGCCCTCCATTCCTTTGCTGGTCAAAAAAAAAGAAGACTGAGAGGGGATCTGATTGAGACATATATGATTATTAAAGGATTGGACACTCTGGAGGCAGGAAACATGTCTCCGCTGATGGGTGAGTGCCGAACCAGAGGACATAGTTTAAAAATACTGGGTTGACCATTTAGGACAGAGATGAGGAGAAACTTCTTCACCCAGAGAGTGGTGGCTGTGTGGAATGCTCTGCCCCAGAGGGCAGTGGAGGCCCAGTCTCTGGATTCATTTGAGAAAAAGTTGGAGAGACCTCTCAAGGATTGTGGAATCAAGGGTTATGGAGATAAGGCAGGAACAGGATACTGATTAAGGATGATCAGCCATGATCATATTGAATGGTGGTGCAGGCTCGAAGGGCAGAATGGCCTACTCCTGCACCTATTGTCTATTGTTTATTGTCTTAAAAAACAATTATAGAAGAAGTGTAAACAACTTCACTGGATGAAGAAGTTCCTTCTCAATTTAGTCCTAAATCTGCTCCCCTCAATCTTGAGGTTATGCCCTCTTGTCCTAGTTTCACCCACCAGTGGAAACATTCTCTCTCTTTCTATCTTAACTAGTCTCCTCATGATTTTATATCCTTCCATAAGATCCCCCTCTGTTCTTCTGAATTCCAATCTACTTGGTCTCTCCTCATAAACAATCCCCTCAACTTCAGAATCAACCGAGTGAACCTCCTCTGCACCCCCTCCAGTACCAGTACATCCTTTCTCAAGTAAGGAGACCAAAACTGCACACAATCATACTTCCTGTCGTTTTCTCTTTCCGTTCCCCCCGACTCACTAGTTTAAAGTCCAAGTGACTACCCTATTTATCCTTTTTGCTGGAAGACTGGTTCCAGATCAGTTCGGGTGGAAACTGTCCAACAGTACAGATTCCTCCTGTTCCGAAATTAATGCCAATGCCACATGAAATGGAAGCCCTCTTTCCCACACAAATCCCTTAGCCACGTGTTTACCTCCCTATTGGCTAACACGAGGGGACATAGCTTTAAATTGAGGGACAATAGATTGCTGACAGATATCGGGGTCGTTTCTTTACTCAGAGAGTTGTAGGGGTGTGGAACAGTCTGCCTGAAACAGTAGTGTGTGTGTTGCTGGAAAGCACAGCAGGTCAGGCAGCATCCAAGGAGCAAGAAAATGGACGTTTCCAGCCAGAGCCCTTCATCAGGAATGAGGCTGGGAGCCTCAGGGGTGGAACATCTCCAGGACACCCACGTATACCAACCCCATCACCCCACGGCCGAACATTTCAACTCTCCCTCCCAGTCTGCTGAGGACATGCAGGTTCTAGGCCTCCTCCATCGCCACTCCCTCACCCGCCCGACGCCTGGAGGAAGAACGCCTCATCTTCTGCCTCAGAACACTTTAACCCCAGGGCATCAATGTGGACTTCACCAGTTTCCTCATTTCCCCTCCCCCTCACCTTACCCCAGTTCCAACCTTCCGGCTCAGCACCATCCTCATGACCTGTCCCGCCTGTCAATCTTCCTTCCCACCTATCTGTTCCACCCTCCTCTCTGACCTATCACCTTTACCCCCACCTCCATTCACCTATTGCACTCTCAGCTACCTACCCCCCAGCCCCAGCCCCCCTCCCATTTATCTCTCCACCCCCGAGGCTCCCAGCCTCATTCCTGATGAAGGGCTCCTGCCCGAAACATCGATTTTCCTGCTCCTCGGATGCTGCCTGACCTGCTGTGCTTTCCTTGCACCAACCTCAACTCTGATCTCCAGCATCTGCAGACTTCATTGTCTCCTAACTGAAACAGTAGTAGAGTCGCTGACGTTAAGGGCTTTTAAATGGATATATATATGGATAACAATGGAACGATGTTGGTTAGATGGGCATCAGATTAATTTCATAGGTTGGCGCAACTTTGAGGGCCGAATGGCTTGTGTTGTGCTGTAACATTCTATGTTCTAATTTTCTTATCCCTAAGCCAAGTTGCACGTGGCTCAGGCAGTAATCTGGAGATTATAACTTTTAAGGACCTGTCCCTTAATTTCGTTTCTAGTGCTTAATAATCCCCAAACAGGTTCTCCATCCTAGCCTTGACTATGCTGTTAGTCCCAATGTGGACCCGAACAACTGGATCCTCCTCCTCCCGCCCTGATATCCTTTCAATCCGGTAAGCGATGTCCTGCACCCTGGCACCGGGCAGGCAACACACCATGCGGGACTCCCAATTCGGCTTGCATAATTATACAATCCCCTATACCTACCAGTTGTCTTCTTGCTTCCCCTCTTGAATGGCCTTCTGCACCATGGTGCCATGGTCAGCTGGCTGATCCTCCCCGCAGCCCTTTCCTCACCACACAGGGAGCAAGAATCTCATACCTCATAGATGTTTGGTGACCAGCACGAACACAGTTGACTAACTGGCCTCTATCCATGCTGTAAGTTATGAGTCTCTGTTATTGGGTCTGTTAACTGTGACTGTTCTTCAATGCCTTCTTAGTCTGCATAGATCAGACTAGCCAATTCCATAGCAACTCTTGCCCTTGGTTAAACAAGTGCAGATAGGAGAAAGTGAGGACTGCAGATGCTGGAGATCAGAGCTTAAAAATGTGTTGCTGGAAAAGCGCAGCAGGTCAGGCAGCATCAAAGGAGCGGGAGAATCGATGTTTCAGGCATAAGCCCTTCTTTAGGAATGAGGAGGGTGTGCCAAGCAAGCTAAGATAAAAGGTAGGGAGGAGAGACTTAGGGGAGGGGCGTTGGGAATGCGATAGGTGGAAGGAGGTTAAGATAAGGATGATAGGCCGGAGTGGGGGTGGGGCGGAGAGGTCGGGAAGAAGATTGCAGGTCAAGAAGGCGACCTGTCTCCCCAATATAGAGGAAGCCACATCGGGTGCAACGGATGCAGTAAATGATGTGTGGAGGTGCAGGTGAATTTGTGGCGGATATGGAAGGATCCCTTGGAGGGAAGTAAGGGTGGGGGGAGGTGTGGGCGCAAGTTTTGCATTTCTTGTGGTTGCAGGGGAAGGTGCCAGGAGTGGAGGTTGGGTTGGTGGGAGGTGTAGACCTGACGAGGGAGTCGCGGAGGGAGTAGCCTTTCCGGAATGCTGATAGGGGTGGGAAGGGAAATATATCCTTGGTGGTGGGGTTTGTTTGGAGGTGGCGGGAATGACGAAGGATGATACGATGTATCTGGAGGTTGGTGGGGTGGTAGGTGAGGACCAGTGGGGTTCTGTCCTGGTGGCGATTGGAGGGGTGGGGTTCAAGGGGGAGGAGCGGGAAGTGGAGGAGATGCGGTGGAGAGCATCGTCAACCACGTCTGGGGGGAAATTGCGGTCTTAGAAGAAGCAGGCCATCTGGGTTGTTCGGTATTGGAATTGGTCCTCCTGGGAGCAGATGCGGCGAAGGCGATGGAATTGGGAATATGGGATGGCGTTTTCACAGGGGGCAGGGTGGGAGAAGGTGTAATCTAGGTAGCTGTGGGAGTCGGTCAGTTTATAGTAAACGTCCGTATTGAATTGATCGTCCGAGATAGAAATGGAGAGGTCTAGGAAGGGGAGGGAGGAATCTGAGATGGTCCAGGTAAATTTGAGGTTGGGGTGGAAGGTGTGAGTAAAGTGGTTGAACTGTTCAACCTCCTTGTGGGAGCACGAGGTAGCGCCGATACAGTCATCGATATAGCGGAGGAAAAGGTGGGGGTGGTGCCAGTGTAGCTGCGGAAGATGAACTGTTCCACATTTCCGACGAAGAGGCAGGCATAGCTGGGGCCCATGCAGGTGCCCGTGGCTACTCCTTTGGTTTGGAGGAAGTGGGAGGATTGGAAAGAGTTGTTCAGAGTGAGGGCAAGTTCAGTCAGTCGAAGGAGGGTGTCAGTGGAAGGGTACTGGTTGGTTCGGCTGGAAAGGAAGAAGCAGAGGGCTTTGAGGCCTTCGTGATGGGGGATGGAGGTGTATAGGGACTGGATGTCCATGGTGAAGATAAGGCATTGGGGGCTGGGGAAGCGAAAATCATGGAGGAGCTGGAGGGTGTGGGTGGTGTTCCGAACGTATATGGGGAGTTCTTGGACTAAGGGGGACAGAACCGTGTCAAGGTATGCAGAGATGAGTTCAGTGGGGCAGGAGCAGGCGGAGACAATGGGTCGGCCGGGGCAGTCAGGTTTGTGGATTTTGGGCAGGAGTTAGAAGCGGGAGGTGCGGGGTTGTGGGACTATGAGGTTGGAGGCGGTGGATGGGAGATCCCCTGAGGTGATGAGGTTATGGACGGTCTGGGAGATGATGGTTTGGTGGTGGGAGATGGGGTCATGGTCAAGGGGGCAGTAGGAGGAGGTGTCTGCGAGCTGGCATTTAGACTCAGCAATATAAAGATCGGTGTGCCAAACTACCACCGTGCCTCCCTTGTCTGACGGTTTGATGGTGAGGTTGGGGTTGGAGCGGAGAGAGTGGAGGGCTGCATGTTGCGAGGGAGAGAGGTTGAAGTGGGCGAGAGGGGTGGAGAGGTTGAGGCGGTCAATGTCGCGGCGGCAGTTGGCTATGAAGAGATTGAGGGCGGGTAAGAGGCCAGCACGGGGTGTCCAGGTGGATGGGGTGTGTTGGAGCCGGGAGAAGGGGTCATCAGAGGGTGGGCGAGAATCCTGGTTGAAGAAGTGCAGTTATCTGACAGTTAGAATCTGATAATGTTCCTTTGTATTCCTGTTTCTCATCTTTCAGTTAATGTATTTTAAACATCATTTATGGTCTACTCCCTGACAGTTCCACTTCAGGAGCACAAAACACACTCTCCACGTCGACAGGCTGTTTGAAACGGTACTTACGTTTCTTTCTCATCATATTTCAAGTGAACAATCAGTTGGACGCAGCCTGAAACTGACTGCCAATTCACTAGAAACTCATTTGGTGCAATTAACAGTGAGCGACTTATTACAAAATCACAGTATGATCAGGAAAGTGGGGAGGAAGGTTTTTATTTTACATGAGGTTACACATGTTTGTTTCAGATTGTGGCATTGATGTTTCAAGGTGAGATGTGCAGTGTGCTTGAGAATCGATAATAGAGTCAGTAACATTTTAATCCTGACCCTTACAATTAGAAAGTTCTGAGAGGTAATGCATTTGTGTTTGGTCATTTAATGAGTGTGAAATTTCTGTGGCTGGAACCCAAGAGTATACACATTAATCTAATGTCCCTCTTTGGCAACAAGTGTGAGCTACCATCAAAGATCGATGATGGCACAATTAGTCAAGCAAGAGTCAGCTCAGCCAATGAATAACATTCATCAACAAGAGATGTTCATTGGGAATAAAACTTGCCAATTAGTGGTTGCTTTGTAGGACAGAACTTGAATCTAACTGAAAAATAGCTTTAACCAATCAGAGTCAAGTTGTCTCCTTTAAAATTTAAATAAAGCCTGGCAATTTAATTGTCAATTATCAGTAATCAATGATTTCTTCATTGCAACACTTCTACGAATCAGAGTTTACTTGCAAATTAAATGACACTCTCACACAATGTAAATGTTGGTTTTCTCTGTGAGTATTTCTTGTGTACTGTCCTGATGAGTGAAAGATAAAATATTTTGCCCAAAAATGTATCTTTTTCAACAATATTCAGCTGCAATAAGTTGTTGTTCCTTCATCTTGTGAAACCATTCATGAGAGCCAGTACTGTTGAAATCCTCAGAACTCACTTATGACCTGGCTGTCTCAGTAGTTGCCTTTGCCAATTGAGTTTGTTTTACAAATTGCACTTATTTTAGGAAAGACATTCAGTGTTTGAACAAAGAACAAAGAAAATTTACAGCCCAGGAACAGGCCCTTCAGCCCTCCAAGCCTGAGCTGATCCAAATGTACTGTCTAAACCTGTCGGTCAATTCCTAAGCATCTGTATCCCACTGCTCCCCAACTCATGCAGATGCATCTTAAATGAATCTACTGTGCCTGCCTCTACCACCTCTGCTGGCAATGCGTTCCAAACACCCATCACCCTCTGTGCATTGCCACATGTATCCCCCTTAAACTTTTCACCTCTCACTTTGAAAGTGTGACCTCTCATTATTGAATCCATCACCTTGGGAAAAAACTTATCTCTATCAAGCCTGTCTATACCCTTGATGATTTTGTAGACCTCAATCCCCCCTCAATCTCCTTTTCTCTAATCAAAACAAACCTAACCTACTCAATATCTCTTCATAGCTAGCACCTTTCATACAAGGCAACATCCTCATAAGGTGAGGTCTGGAAATCTTGTAAGGAACAGGAATTTCTTCAGTAGTTTGTGTTTGGTGTGCTTGAATTGGTAATCTGTGAATGATGCTCTGCACCAGAAGGATGTGAAACTGTTAAAACAAATCCACCACTATCTCACAATCCATCTACATCCATGCATGTGTGGAATAGGGTTGGGTAGGTGACAATAGAGTGGTTTTTGGGAAGAATTGTATGCTTTCCCCACCCAGGTTAAAATCTGTCAACACCTATATCTGCCCTACATCTACCCTATCAGAAAAAATATTCCACAAGAATTGATCTTAGAGTCGGATAAAAGGTCAGGACAACATCGAGGGTTGAAAGGCCTGTACAGTGCTGTACTGTTACATGTTCAATAACTTCAAACTTGGATTCCATTACAACCTGAACTATGCTAATAGAACATTTGATTACCACAACACTCTGTCACCTGGACATTTGAACAGAATTGTGAAGAAAAGCTTTTTTTATCAATGAGTGGGGTTAGCTACAGGTATTGTTGTCAAATAAAAACATTTCTGAGAAAAATCTAAATCAATTGTTTACGTGCTTCTCTCAGCAAATTGTTGATGTTTCCTGTCATCATTTGACCATAGTAACTGGGGTAGTTGATTAAGTTGACTGCTGTTCCTAACTGGAGCTTAATCTCATTTCAATATGTTTGTTATAAGACCTCAGCATGGATGCATACACTTAAAAAAATTCATAAATTTAGGAAGCCTCACCTGTCTCTTTTAGCTTCTGTGAAAACTTATGACATTCAAAATACCTATAAAAAAGATACTCGTGAATGATTCTGCTTGAGACTAAACCTTCATACATGCAGGAGGAATACTGTCTGCTCAGGTTTTGATTTGTGAAGATCTGGAAAGTGGACCTGCCAGAAACCTGTTCTACAGGTATAGATGCTGTCAGTGATTGTCAAGATAACAAAGAATAAATTTCACAAAGAATTTGTTCTTAAACAAGCATTCGACCTCTGAGAGCATCAGGAGACCCAGTGCCAACACAGAAGGAAAAATGACAGTAGAACTGCTGAATGACACATTCTAGTCCAACACATCTTGTACACTTCAAAATGCTCCATTGCATCCAATATGTTCATTTCTAAGTACTATTGTGTTGTCACAGGTGTTCTCTGTGGGAACTGTTTCAAATATCTAAGAAGCTTGAATACAAGCCCAAATAAAGTCAACAGTGGCCCTAAGGCAGCAACAGGTTAGTTTCCTATGCTGATATTCTTTAGCTTTTCCTCAGTTTCTTGCAGAATTTCTAGAGTCATAGAGTTATACAGCATGGAAACAGACTCTCTGGTCCAACCAAACCATGCCGACCATAATCTGAAATTCAGTTAGTCCCACCTGCCTGTGCTAGGCCCATATCCATCCAAATCTTTCCAATTCATGTCCTTATCCAAATGTCTTTTAAATGTTCTGTTTGTGTCCGCATCCATCATTTCCTTGAGAATGTTCATTCACACGCAAACCACACCTTGTATTAAAAAATTGCTTATCATGTCTTTTTTAACTCTCTCTCCTCTCACATTAAAGATGTGTCCCCTAGTCTTGAAATTTGCCCACCCTAGGGAAAGGAAACTACCATTAACCCTATCTGTGTCCCTCATGATTATAAACTTCTATAAGGTCACCTCTCAACCTCCTATGCTCCAGTGAAAAAATGTCCCAGCCTCTTCCTATAACTCAAACCTTCCATACGCAGTGATACCCTAGTTCTCCCTTCCAAGACATTCTTAAGTAAAATAGATCAAATGAAGAAGGAAGTCATAGAGTCATAGATAGAGATGTACAGTACTCCAACCTCTCACCCTCACAATTCGCAGCCCTCCAATCCCTCTGCTCCAAACCCAACCTCACCATCAAGCCAGTGGATAAAGGGGGCGCAGGGGTAGTCTAGTGCACAGACCTCTACACCACTGAAGCCAAACGTCAACTCGAGGACACCTCTTCCTACTGCCCCCTTGACCATGACCCCACCCCCCATCACCAAACCATCATCTTCCAGACCATACAGAACCTCATCACCTCAGGAGATCTCCCACCCACAGCTTCCAACCTCATAGTCCGGGAACCCCGCACTGCCCGGTTCTACCCCCT
>NC_057738.1:44408677-44411771 GCF_004010195.1 Chiloscyllium plagiosum
GAATACTTCAACCCCAGGGCATCAATGTGGACTTCAACAGTTTCCTCATTTCCCCTTCCCTCACCTCACCCTAGTTCCAAACTTCCAGCTCAGCACTGTCCCCATGACTTGTCCGGACTTGTCCTACCTGCCTATCTCCTTTTCCACCTATCCACTCCACCCTCTCCTCCCTGACCTATCACCTTCATCCCCTCCCCCACTCACCCATTGACTCTATGCTACTTTCTCCCCACCCCCACCCTCCTCTAGCTTATCTCTCCACACTTCAGGCTCACTGCCTTTATTCCTGATGAAGGGCTTTTGCCCAAAACGTCGATTTCGAAGCTCCTTGGATGCTGCCTGAACTGCTGTGCTCTTCCAGCACCACTAATCCAGAACCATGTACAGTACAGAAACAGACCTTCAGTCCAACCCGTTCATGCTGGCTAGATATCCGAAATTAATCTTGTTCCATTTGCTGGCATTCAGCCCATATCCCTCTAAACCTTTCCTATTCATGTACTCATCCCACAGGGTGAAAACGTAACCTTATGAAGTGTGACAAAAAGAGGTGAAATTGCTTTACAAACACGTGCATGTGGGTAATTGACAACTTATTACGTGCCACAACTGTAGAGCTAATAATGGAAATCTTAAAAATGAAAAGAATTGAATGTTTCACCTTCACAGATAATGTCTCACCTCACTGAGGTAACAGGCCTGGAATCAAGCCCTGCTAGTCCTGGAGTCATTACAAAAATTAAAGAATTTTAAAAGTACACAGAATTCCTAATGTAATCATATTTTAGACCTAATAGAAAGTATGTATTAGATTTCTGCACCGAGTAAAAATTCCTATTTATTACAATTATTTAGACTCTAGTTACAGGCAAGATTAGAGTGGTGCTGGAAAAGCACAGCAGGTCAGGCAGCATCCAAAAATCAGGAAAATCAATGTTACAGGCAGGAGCCCTTCATCAGGAATAAGGCTGAGTGGAGAGATAAATGGGAAGGGATGGGGCTGGGGGAGAAGGTAGCTGAGAGTGCAATAGGTGGATGGAGGTGGGGTTGAAGGTGGTAGGTCAGAGAGGAGGGTGGAGTGGATAGATGGGAAGGAAGATAGACAGGTAGGACAGGTCATGAGGACAGTGCTGAGCTGGAAGGTTGGAACTGGGGTAAGGTGGGGGAGGGGAAATGAAGAAACTGGTGAAGTCCACTTTGATGCCCTGGGGCTAAAGGGTCCCGAGGCGGAAAATGAGACGTTCTTCCTCCAGGCGTCAGGTGATAAGGGAATGGCGATGAAGGAGGCCCAGGAACTACATCTTACAGATAACTGAGATTGCCTTACAAACCTGTTTCTCAATTTCTCTCTGACTATTACAGGGTCTATAATACAATCACAATAAGGTGATCATCTCTTTCTTATTTCTCAGTTCCACCCAAATATCTTTCCTGGATATATTTCCGGGAATATCCTCCCTTAGTACAACTATAATGCTATCCTTTATCAAAAATGCCAC
Organism: Chiloscyllium plagiosum; assembly: GCF_004010195.1. Classification (NCBI taxonomy): domain Eukaryota; kingdom Metazoa; phylum Chordata; class Chondrichthyes; order Orectolobiformes; family Hemiscylliidae; genus Chiloscyllium; species Chiloscyllium plagiosum. The sequence continues at coordinate 44,410,177 of NC_057738.1, forward strand.
TCCCCCTCCTGTCTTGCCTCCCTTTCTGTCCTTCCTGGAGCACCTGTATCTTGGAACATTAAGCTGCCAATCCTGTCCATCCCTGAGTCACGTTTCTGGAATGTTCATCTGCATTCCTTGTTAGGCCTCTTGCATTGTAATAAGTGCAGTTTAATTTATCAGTCCTACCTCATTCTCTGCTTTGTCCCTGCCTGCCCTGACTATTTAACTTGTTTCTTTTCTCAACTATACCAGTCTCAGATTGATCTCTTTCCTCACTATCTCCCTGGGTCCCACTGCCCCCACCTTACAAGTTTAAATCCTCCTGGGTCGCTCTAGAAAATCTCCCTTTGTCCCCTTCCAATTCAGGTGCAATCTGTCCTTCTTGTACAGGTCACTTCTACCCCAGAAGAGATTCCAGAGATCCAAAAATGTGAATCCTTCTCCAATACACCAGCTCTTCAGCCATGCATTCATCTGCTCTCTCCTCGTCTTCCTACCCTCACTAGCTCGCAGTACCACTGTAATCCAGATATTACTAGGCTTGAGGATCTACTTTTTAAATTCCTGCCTAACTCTTTACATTCTCCCTTCTGAATCTCATCCTTTTCCCTTCCTATGTGTACAATGACCTTCTGCTGAGGCCTCTCCCCCTGAGAACATTCTGCACCCTCTCTGAGACATCCTTGATCCTGGCACCAGGGTAACAACACACCATTCTGATCTTTCACTACTGGCCACAGAAGCATCTGTCTGTGCCTTGGACTAGAGAATCCCCTAACACAATTGATCTCTTGGAACCCAACATACCCTTCATTGCACTAGAGCCAGTCTTGATACCAGAAACGTGGCTATTCTTGTTATGTTCCCCTGAGAATCCATCACGCCCTACATTTTCCAAAACAGCATACTTGTTTGCAATGGGGATAGCCACAGAAGACTACTGCACTACCTGCCTACCTCTCTTATCTTTCCTGGAGTTAACCCATCTATGTGACTGTATCTGTAACTTTTCTCCCTTCCTATAATTGCCATCTATCACATTCCCTTGCACTTGTAAATTCTTCATTGCCTCTAACTGTCTCTCCAATTGATCCATTTTTTCTGATGGGATCCACAACCAATGACATTTATTGCAATAAAAATTCCCACATCCGACAAGAGTGCGAGCAGTAGCGAAGGTAAGACCGTTTGGTTTTAAAAGTGCTTACCAGTAGCGGGCAGCGGTGTTTTTTTTTCTCTTTCACTCTCTCTTCACAGAAAGAGCGGGAGCACCAGGGGGAAGTGACGACGACCAGAGGGGCAGCCAGGAAGGAAAGCGCTGAGTATTTATACTCACCCTTCGAAGCCGTCGGTCATTTCCAGTGCGAGCAGCAACGAAGGTAAGACCGTTTGGTTTTAAAAGTGCTTACCGGTAGCGGGCAGCAGTGTTTTTTTTTTCTCTTTCACTCTCTCTTCACAGAAAGAGCGGGAGCACCAGGGGGAAGTGACGACGACCAGAGGGGCAGCCGAGACCCGGAAGCAGTTAGTGTAAGCTTACCTGGGTAGGTTTTTTCCCCCTTTAAAAGCACGAAGGAGAGGAACCCGAGGCACTACACGGGTAGTGCCCCCCACCC
>NC_057738.1:44415081-44422932 GCF_004010195.1 Chiloscyllium plagiosum
GTTTTCATTAGAGAAAATAAGGTTTAGGGGTGACTTGATTGAGGTGTACAAGATGATTAGGGGGTTAGATAGGGTCGACAGTATGAACCTTTTCCCGCGTATTGAGTCGGGTATTACAAGGGGGCATAGCTTTAAATTAAGGGGGGTAGATATTGGACTGAAGTTAGGGGTAGGTTCTTCAGTCAGCGAGTCGTAAGTTCATGGAATGCCCTGCCAGTAGCAGTGGTGGACTCTCCCTCTTTATGGGCATTTAAGCGGGCATTGGATAGGTATATGGAGGATAGTGGGTTAGTATAGGTTAGGTGGGCTTGGATCGGCGCAACATCGAGGGCCAAAGGGCCTGTACTGCGCTGTATTCTTCTATGTTCTATGTTCTATGTTCTAAGAGCATATCACTCTACTAAAGACCATTTTTGCTTCTTCCAATCTACAGGCCCAAAAAATAGCACTGTCTTCTTCGTCTATAAAACACTGCTCCAGACTAACTTAATACTTATGGCTTATATTTTTAGGTTTAATCAAGAGACATATCTCAATAAAACATATAATCAAGACAGAACCCACTCTACTCATTACTGCAGACTTACTGTAAGGCCACACTTAAAAATATTCACTTATATGTTTCTGTGCGGTGACCTCTCCAAAACATGTTCCTCCAAGATTGATTGTGAATTTCACTGTTTGTTAATTTTCCCAGACACACACTGATGTCCAGTGATACATGAATTCAAACAGCAAAGGCAGTAACTGCGCAGATTCACTGTTGTGTCAGTTAGCAGTGTAGGTTTTTTTTTCTCTCTCTCTCTTCTGCAATGACCTCACCATGTGCTGCCTTTGTCTATTCCTCTCCTTTTAAAAGTGTTTTGACTTTTATTTCTCCAAAGTTCCAAAACAATACACAACATTTAAAACAGTAATTGCTGCTCTTGGAATTACCCAGTAAACCCAGGTCTCCTACATCAGAGGGAGGGACGCCAAAACAGTGCCATAAGAGCCTTAAAGGTCAAATTGTATGTTTTTTCAAAAATTATACTTTTTTGATCCAAGATGTTATGACACCTCTGTAGCAAGTGCGACTTGAACCCAGGCCTCCCAGTCCCAATTGGGGCACTACCACTGACATTCTTATGAAGCTGTCAACTGGAGAAAGTGAGGACTGAAGATGCTGGAGATTAGAGTCGAGAGTGTGGTGTTGGAGATCAATGTTGAAAGTGTGGTGCTGGAAAAGCACAGCAGGTCAGGCAGTATCCAAGGAGCAGGAGAATCAAAGTTTCAAGCATAAGCCTTTGATCTTAATGAGTCCCACTGCACTCTCACTGCACCCCCTCAGGTCATTGCCTCTGTCTTGAAAACTCTACAAGGATCTTAGTGAGTCCATCTCTCACTGCACCCCGAGGTCATCTCCTCTACCCTGAATTCCTGATGTCAGGCTTATGCCCAAAACGTGGATTCTCCTGCTCCTCGGATACTGCCTGGTCTGCTGAGCATTTTCACCACTACACTCTTGACTTACGAGAATGCCAGCAGTAAATATTCAAATCTAAACTTTGCAGTAAGTGTGAGTGCACTTTATTGTTTCTATCAATAAAATACAGCATTGCATCTTTTAAAAACATTGTACAAACTTTGTTCGTAAATGCCTTGCTAACCTCTGATAACAAAACTTTATTGGTGTCAACTTGGCCACTGCAGCTCAGTGGATAGCATTGTTTTCTCTGAGTCAGAAGGTTATGTGTTCAAGCTGTGCTTTTGAGATTTGAGAACATAATCCAGGCTGTTACTCCCAGTACACTACTGAAGAATGATTAATTAGTTCAGCAATAGACATTTACCAGTTCAGTGGCGTATCAAAAGGCACATGTAGGGAAGATGCACAGAAAATTGTAGCATTGCGACAGACTTCAGCTGATTTAATTCTAAAAGTGCAATTTTCAGCTCCAACTTTAAAATTGAAGCAAATGAAAAATGTTCTGGGATATGCACTGTAGCCCTAGCCCTCACACTCCAATGCTTGATATATACTCCCCTTGCACCAAGCACAGCACTAACAGTACTGCAGCATAAAATTCAATATTTGACATTTGAAAACACTCTTGAAGATCCTCGTATTTTGCCATTCATCAAAAGACCATGAGGTGGAGGAATTTCTCACAATCTCTCGCTGAAGTTTCCAGAGATTGGAGCAAGTCCCATGGAAATGCTCAGTCCATAATCTTCTCCAACCTCGATGGGGAGGAACTGGTGTTGGACTAGGGTGAACAAAGTTAAAAATTATACAACCACCAGGTTATAGTCCAACAGGTGTATTTGGAAGCACTAACTTTCGGAGAGCTGCTCAACCACCTGATGAAGGAGCAGGGCTCTGAAAGCTGGTGCTTCCAAGTAAACCTGTTGGACTATAGCCTGGTGTGTGATTTTTAACTTTCTCCAAAAATAAGTGTATGTCTCACAGGCTAAAGCTTTGCCTTAAACCATTGCTCCCTACACAGTGGCAGCACTGCCCTCCAGATTCCTTCAAAAGAAATGATATATTTGGGCACCGTGCCTTTTCCAAGTAAAACAAACTTTGGGAGATAACATTCACTAGTGCAATCTCTGTAGCAAAGCTTCACCCAATTGGAGCCAACTTGCCTTTTTAAAAATATGAACAAAAGCTTGGCAGTTAACTGGTCCCTGACATATTCTCCGTGGTTAGGTCCTAACCAATCAGCATGCTTTTTCTCATACTTTGTGAATTGTTGTTCCCTTTGAAATGTGTGAACACCTACGCTCTGCCCGCAGAAAAGAGCCTGAGCTTCCAGTTTCCTGCTACTTCAAAACACCACCCTGTTCCTTGGCCAATATCTCTGTCTCAGGTTTGCTATGATTCTCCAGCTCAGTGTAAGCTTGAAGAACAGCACCTTATTTTTTTGCTTGAGAACTTCCTGGACTCAACATCGACTTCCACAATTTTAGAGCTTGAATCTCCTTGTCCTTATCCCAACCCCCAGACACCAGGCCTTCTTATCACATGGTGTGCTTTACACACAGCCCACAGTTAGCCACTAATAGTCCCCATTAGCAGCTATTCATTCTCCAGCGCTGATCGTTATCCACTCCTTTATCTGTCCAATTGCTCTTCTCTCTCTTTGCACTCTATATCCACCCATTGTTTACTCCTTACCCCGCCCCCTCCCCTGCCCTATCTTCTGCATAAAAAACAACTTTTTCCTCACTGCCATCAAATCTGAAGAAGCATCACTGGACCCAGAAAGTTATTTCTGATTTCCCTCCAACGTGCTTCCAGGCTTGCTGAGTTTTTCCAACAATTTCTGTTTTTGTTTCTGATTTCCATCATGCACAGTTATTTCGTTTTGTATTTCGGTTTGAAATAGTATTTCTTGTTCTTGGCTATACTGAGATATAATTATCATGTTTGTGTTTTCTTTAACCTCAAACAAACTACCAAGTATTTGTCATGCTTTCCAATGCATTTGCATCCATGTATTAACAGGAAAAAAAAATGAAATGTCTGGTAATAATGATCATTAAGTCAAGTCAATGAGAAACCAGAACACAAATACGTGCAATCTTCATAGGGTAAGTACCGAAATTCATATGCCAAGGAAGTTGGAAATGTAAAATTTCGATTGGTTACACCAGTCTAGCAAGACTAATTGGAAGTTCCCAAAATCTACAATGCATTATTTTTGTTTCATATATTTAATTTTAGCTTATTTTGTAATAAGTTCACTGCTATGCCTGTCTTTAAGTTGTTTTGAATCTCTGACTATTCCACATGTGCTTGTTAGGTCATTTTGTAGAGCATTCGAAGTCTGAGCTCTTGCTAATACATCATAAGTTGAAACTTTATTGCTGGAACAGCACAGCAGGTCAGGCAGCATCCAGGGAACAGGAGATTCGACGTTTCGGGCACAGCCCCTTCCTCAGGAATTCCTCAGGCCCTTCCTAATACATCATAAGACAAGAGCAGTAATTGACATTTGTTGAGCATTTTTGATTGTTAGAGGATGCTTATCAAACACTGTGCTAGCTAAGGAGGTATTAGTGCAAATTATGATAATGGTGGTGGGAGTGGTGGGTTTTAAGGAGAGCGGTCTTTCTAAAATTAGGAAATGTAATGCCATCTAGTTTAAAGCCACACCTGTTGTTGCAAACGACCACCTCCTTGTAGCAAGTTCTGCAGAAATCCCACCTATTTTTCAAATAAGGACAATCACACTTGTTAAAAACAAGTAGCTGTGATTTATAATTCCTTCCATTTTCTTGACCGCTACAATTTCAGATTGTGACTTGTGCAGCAGTACTCCAGTCCGTACCTCTGGACTTGAGGTTCTGGGCTCATGTCTCACTTTCTCCAAAGAATGTGTCTGAACATGCTTGAACAGTTTGATTACAAATAACTATTCATACTCTTGAAGTACAGTGGTAGTGTCCCTATCTCTGGACCCGGTTTCAAGTCCAACCTGCTGCAGAGCTGTGTTAAAACATCCCTGAATTGCCTAATTAGAAAATATCAAGATATTAAGAAGGAATTTACAAGTTAGGAGAGCAGGAGAGATTTCAAGAGCTTCATCTCATCAGCAGTAGGGACATTTACCAACTCTGGGAAAACAGGACATGCTCAAGTCAAAATTACAAATTGCTGGCAATGTTCTAAACCCCATGAATGCCAAATTGTTACATACTCTCCTTGACTGCTTGTTATTTTCATCTTATAATTCTTATCCATTGTCATAGTCAGTGAGGTAACATACCCCATATTCCACGTCTGATCTTGTACAGGCATCAACGTCACTGCAGAATCAATCTTTCATATGTGTACTTCAAATGAACACACGCTGCTTTTGGTCATTCTACATGGCGCGTTCCTGTCTCTCAGTCTCAGTACGTACATTTATATCTGCCAGACGGTTAAGAAATAGATTTAGCGGCAGCTGTGATTCAGTCCTTGTTTGTAACCTGTGAGAGTCTGAACACTGTAAAAGTCGGAGATGAATTGCTCAGCGGCAGCTTGACACTGTCTCCCAGTTAAAGAAATGTAACCTTTCAAAGCAGGAGAATAGAACTTTGACAGCCTAATTTTTGGGGAAGTGAATCTTAAAACAAAAACATGCTTCACACGTCCCAGGCAACCGAATTCTCAGATTTTAGTTGAATTTTCTTTCTTTTCTTTGACATTTGGGTACGTGGGAGACAACTCTCTCGGTAGTGTTCACATTTTAATATCTTCCGCAGCAAAGGAGGTGTTGTGAATAATTGATTTTCAAAGTCTTTTTATAACCGTGTCAAATGTTTAGATTTTTATCTCCACGCGAGGGTGACAACTTCATATATTATTCATGAGGTACAGACCCATAACGCAGGCGGAAGGAACAGGCTTGTCTTACTAGCGAATGTAATTAGCATTTTTCGCACTAATGTATTTGAAATTAGCTAACCCTGCCTTTGTTTGTCCAGTGACCATTATGGTATTATTGCTTGTTAATGCAGTTTGTTCAGAGTTGAGTAGTTCCCACAGTATAATATGATGATAACATCGCCTGCATTATGTTGAAGATTCGGGATTTTGTTCTTTCTTCAGAATAGTCCTGGGATATTTTATTTGTTTCAATAATAAATTGGAATCAAATTCACATGTAGATTTATTCGGGTTTTTCTCTGATGTAAAATTAGAAACTGCAATAACTTCTGATTTAAAGCCACACTGCTTATTACACACAGCCACCTCCTTATAGTGTCTTCTGCAGATATATGAACACTTAAAACATTTTTTTCAAAGAAGAATAATCATGCTTGCTAAAACCAAGTATCTGATGCTTGTAGCTTGGAATTCATTCCATTTTCTTGACAGCTATAATCTCTGAGTTTTATCTTTGGCTTTATAAAAGAAAAAAAAAACGCTCTCAGCCTTAGGTTGGATGTGAACCACTTAGAAAATTATTGCGTTTGAAATTCAGTGGGACAAAACTGACATTCCTAATTACATCCCAGCTGTTGTGTTCTGATGGACCTCAATGATTAAATCGGGTAGGTGTGACTAACATGGTCCCATGGGTGGATTAGGTAAACTTTTGGGGTTAAATTCATTTGTAAAGAATAAAACATAGCTAGCATGAATCGATAGTGCAAATTACAACCCATCAACTACATACATCTAAATTTTATTCGCCTCAAAATGCGGAGACAGTTTAATTTCTTTGATCTGGCCTCAAATAGTGCTTAGTAAAATGGAAAGAAATGTTAACTGTGCTAAATGGAAGGTAAGGCATTTAATTCAAACTGGTTTTATGATGGAACAGAGACTGAGTGATGCCTGGCATTCATATCGGTCAGAAATGGATTTTGAAAGCTTTCTCAGTGATTTACTGCATTTTGCCCCGCTGACAAAAAACAATGCTTTGGTGAATGTAAAAGAACAGAAACCAAGAGAATGTGAGGGCACAACAAATCAGCGCGCTGATTCCAGGTGAGATTCTTCAGTGTATTTCTTTTTCATTCTTGTATATGAACACTTATCCACCTATATTGCAGTAGTTGGTGATGAGCTGCCTTCTTGTACTACTGCAGTTGTGAGAATTGGAGGCACACCCACAATGCTGTTCGGGAGGAAACTTCAGGACCTGGACCCAGTGTCATTGATGGAATGGTGCCATATTTCTGAGCGAGGATGGTGTGTGGCTTGGAGAGGAACTTGCAGAGGGTGTGGATGTTCTGAAGAAGAGTCACTAGATTTGAAATAGTAACTCTGCTTTTTCTCTATAGACGCTGCCAAACCTGTTGAGTTTCTCCAGAATTTTTTTTTGTTTCAGATCATCAACATCCACAGTCCTTTATTTTAGTGCACAGGGTGATATTACGATGTACCTGCTGCCCTTCTCCTTCTCGGTGGAAGATATCACAAGTATATCACTTCAAAAATTGTTGTGCTTGAAACTGAGAAATCTTGTCTATGGAACCTTGGTAAGTTATTGGATTGCATTTTGTGTATGTTCCATATCACTGCTACTGCGCATTGGTGGTTAAGGGAGTGAATGTTGAACATGGTGGATGAGGTTCTGGATTAGTGGTGCAGGAAGAGCACAGCAATTCAGGCAGCATCCGAGGACAGGCAAAATCGGCGTTTCAGGCAAAAGCCCTTCATGACTCCCCAAAGCCCATTCAGAATCTGCAAGGCACAAGTCAGGTGTGTGATGAAACCATCCATTTGCCTAAATGGGTGGAGCTCCAGCAATACTCAAAAAGCTTTTTACATAACATTCACTGTCCATTCCTAATGGGATTAGAGAAAGCCAGCGGGGGCTTATGAAAGGCAAATCATGTTTAACTAATCTATTGATGTTTATGAGGATGTAATTAGTTGAATAGATAAGGGAGAACCAGTGAATATAGTGCATCTGAATTTTAAAAAGGCTTTTGATAAGGTCCTATATCAGAGGTTAGTAGGTAAAGTTAAAACACAATGGTTTGGAGGCAATATACTGGTATGGATGGTGAATTAATTGACAGAGCAGAAACAGAGAGTGGTAACAAATGAGAGGCAGGCAGTGACGTGTAGAACAGTGCTTGGACCCCAGCTTTTAATGATGGAATCAAATGCAATATTTCCAGGTTTATCGATGATACAAAATTAAATGGGATTTGTGAGTTGTGAAGAGGATGCAGAGAGACTTCAGAGTGATCTAGACAAGTCCAGTGAAGAGGAGAAAGTGAGAACTGCAGATGCTGGGGAGTCAGAGTTGAAAATTGTGGTGCTGGAAAAGCACAGCAGGTCAGGCAGCATCCGAGGAGCAGGAGAGTCAATGTTTCGGGCATGACCCCTTCATCAGGAATGTGGGGGGCGGGGGCAGG
>NC_057738.1:44423596-44449126 GCF_004010195.1 Chiloscyllium plagiosum
TAATGGGCGGCACGGTGGCACAGTGGTTAGCACTGCTGCCTCACAGCGCCTGAGACCCGGGTTCAATTCCCGCCTCAGGCGACTGACTGTGTGGAGTTTGTACGTTCTCCCCGTGTCTGCGTGGGTTTCCTCCGGGTGCTCCGGTTTCCTCCCACAGTCCAAAGATGTGCAGGTCAGGTGAATTGGCCATGCTAAATTGCCCGTAGTGTTAGTAAGGGGTAAATGTAGGGGTATGGGTGAGTTGCGCTTCGGCGGGGCGGTGTGGACTTGTTGGGGTGGACTTGTTGGGCCGAAGGGCCTGTTTCCACACTGTAATGTAATCTAATCTAATCTAATAATGCAGATGCAGGATAATGCAGATAAATGTGAAGTAATACATTTTGAGGTGATAAACAATGAAGCAGGACAATTTTTAAGTGGTGATATATTGGGAAGTGTGGGTGCACAAAGGCACCTGGTTTTCCTTGTAATCAATGAAAGTAAACAGGTAGCTGCAGCAAGCAATTAGGAAGGCAAATGAATGGTACATTGGTCTTTATTGCAAGAGAATATAAATTCAGGAGTAAGGATGTTCTAATGAATTTATACAGGGCCATTGTGAGACCACACCTGGAATATTGATGCAGATTCAAACTCCCTCCCAAATAAACAGGTATATTTGCCATTGAGGTTTCTGATGAAGGGTTTTTGCCTGAAACATCGATTTTCCTACTTCTCAGATGCTGCAGGACCTGCTGTGCTTTTCCAGCACCATTCTGATCTTGACTCTAATCTCCAGCATCTGCAGTACCCACTTCTGCCATGCCATTGAGAGAGTGCAGAGAAGGTTCATTTGGATGATACCAGGGATGAAGGTTTAGAGGAAATGTGAAGAAATATATTTTCACTCAGAGGGTGGTGTGGATTTCAAACTCAATGCCTGTACAGGTGGTACAATAGGAGAAAGTGAGGACTGCAGATGCTGGAGATCAGAGCTGAAAATGTGTTGCTGGAAAAGCGCAGCAGGTCCTGAAGAAGGGCTCATGCCCGAAATGTTGATTCTCCTGCTCCTTGGATGCTGCCTGACCTGCTGCGCTTTTCCAGCAACACATTTTCAGCAGGTGGTACAATAGACAGGCAGGAGGCTGGAAGAACACCGCAATCCAGGCAGCATCAGGAGGTGAAGAGGTCGACATTTCGGGGCAAACTCTACTTCAGGACTAGGTGTGGGTGTGGGGGGACCTGCAGATAAAGAGGATGGCAGGGGGTGGGTGGTGAAGTGGGGATAGGTAAAGTCAGGTAGAGGATACGACCTGGTTGGTCAATTGAAGGAATGAATCTGGTTGGTGGCAGGGAGCAGTGGAAGGGAGGGGGAGGGGCTGGGAAGGGAGTTGAAGAATGGGGAAGAAGGTTATTTGAAATTGGAGAACACAATGTTGAGTCCTCTGGGCTATAGGGCACCCAGGCAGAAGATAAGGTGCTGTTACTCCTTTGGCAATGGCAGAGGCCAAGGATGGTTATGTCAGAAAGGGAATGGTTGGGGAATTGAAATGGGACAGACCTCCCAGTCACCACCCATTTCAATTCCCCCAACCACTCCCTTTCCGACATGACCATCCTTAGCCTCCGCCAGTGCCAAAATGGACCACAGCGCAAATTGGAGGAACAGCACCTTTATCTTCTGCCTGGGTGCCCTACAGCCCAGAGGACTGAACATTGTGTTCTCCAATTTCAAATAACCTTCTTCCCATCACCCAACTCTCTTCCCAGCCTCTCCCCATCCCTATCACTACTCCCTGCCGCCAACTGGATCCATCCCACCCATTGACCAACCAGGGCATACACTCTACCTGTCTTCATTTATCCCCACTTCAGCACCCAGCCCCCACCAACCCCTTTATCTGCAGCTCCCCCCACACCCACACCCAGTCCTGAAGAAGGGTTACTCCTGAAATGCCGACTTCTCCACCTCTTGATGTGGCCTGGATTGCTGTGTTCTTCCAGCCTCCTATCTGTCTATTTTGGCTTCCAGAATCTGCAGTTTATTTTGTTTCTGTACAGGTGGCAGAGGCAGAAATCCTAATAACATTTCAGAAACATAGGAATACAGAAGTTGGGAGCAAAAGTAGGCTTCCAATCCCTTGGGTCTGGCCCACTATTCAACAAGATTATGGCTGATCATCAAGCTCAATACCATCCTCCCTTGATCTATTTAGCCACAAGAGCGACATCTTCCTCCTTCTTGAAAACAAAATGTTTTGACCTCTCTATCACTTTCTGTCATCGTGAATCCCACAGGCTCAGCACTGTTCCGCACTGAAGCTTTCTATGACTCCATAACTACATGACAGGGCTTTCATAGAGAAAGAGATTGGTTTGACTGGGCCTTTATTCATTAAAGTTTAGATTAATGAGAGTGAATTTGATTGAAATGTATAAAATTCTAACAGGATTGCAGCCAGAATATTTCCCTTCGTTGAAGAATTATGAATCTGGGTGAGTCTCAGGATTCTGGTTAGACTATTGAGGAATGAGATGAAATATTTCTTACTCAGAGGGTGGTCAGCCTGTTGAATTCACTAGTTCAGAAGGCAGCAGAGGCCAGGTCACTGAGTGTATTTTGATATAATATTAATATCAAAGGTATCAATGGGTATCGAGCTAAAGTGGGAGTAGGGCAAAGAGACAGTGAATCAGACATGATCATATCAATTGTGCAGCAGAGTCAAAGGGCCAAGTGGCCTACTCCTGCTCCTAGTTACTACATCTATGTCCAATTTGCCTTGAGAAGGTGGTCTAAGGTTTTCTACAGCTGTTGCAATCTAATTAGTGTAAGTAGACCCCCCCAGTGCGGTTAGTGGGAGTTTCAGGATTTTCACCATCGACACTGAAGGAAAAGGGATATATTTCCAGGTCAGGAAGGTGTGTCACTTGGAAACGGACTTGCAGGTGGTGATGTTCCAATAAATGGTGGATTGACTTTGGGGATTCAGCCAGTGAGTTACATGCTGCAGGATACCTAGTCTCTGACAAGCCTTTGTTGCCATTTCTATTTATATATCTAATCCAGTTCCAGTTTCTGATAAATAGTAAGCCCCAGGATATTGATAATGTGGGAAATTCAATGATGATAATGCCATTGAATTTCAAGGGGCAATAATTAGATTTTCTCTTCTTAAGAGAATGTCATTGTCTGACATTTGTGTGGCACAAATATTACCTGTCAGTTGTCAGCCCAAGTCTTTTTGTATTTGGACTTGGACTACTTCAGTATCTGAGGAGTTATTATTACAAAAGGTTAAAGTTTCTTTTAGAAATGACAAAGGTGTTAACTGTGTACCCTGCCTTCAGTGAATTTACTTTTAAGGGCTCCATGTGCAGCACACATATAATGTTGTGACACTGCCTACCAGATTGACTGTTATGGGCTTGCAAGCTGTGCTCAGACAAATTAGTTCCTTAACTGTAATAGGTGGTTTATAACTTGTAACATGTTCTATTGTTTTGAATACCTAACCATTAAGTTAATTAATCACTGACAAGAGATTGATTTCTGGACCCTTGTAATTAATATAACATTAAGGTTCTTATTTTGGATATTGTTGGGAATCATGAACAAGCTGAGAGGGCAGTTGGTTAACTAGCTTCTCTGAAAGATAGAGAAAGCAAAATGATGCAGATGTTGGGGATTTGAAACAACACAAAAGTACTGGAGAAACTCAGCTGGTTTGGTAGAGTCTGTGCAGAGAGAAACAAAGTCAATGTTTTGAGTCCAGTATGGCGTATCTTCATAACTCTTCTTCTTCCAAAAGGTAACATCTTTAACAGTGCAGCACTCCCTTTTTTCACTCAAAATATCATTGAATCCACACAGTATAGAAACTGGCCATTCAGCTCATCAAGTCCACACTAACCTTCTGAAGAACAACCCAATCAGACCAAACCTGTAACCCTGCATTTCCCATGGCCAATCCGCCTACTGGCATATCTTCAGACTGTGGGAGGCAACCAGGGGGAAACCCACACAGACACGGGGAGAATCTGCAAACTCCACACAGATAGTGGCCCAAGAGTGAAATTGAACCTGGGTCCCTGGCACTGTGAGGCAGCAGTGCTAACCACTGTCCCACCCACAATATTTTGCAGGCATTTGACAAACATATTAGCTGTGATTTGATTTACTCATCAGTATTTACCAATAGACTGGTGTGCCTTCCACTGATTTGTGATATAAACAGTGAAGATCATTACAACATTCACAACAGAAACAGCCTACATGCTCTCTGCTGAAACCAATGTGCTGGAGACACAATTTGGATATTTCTGTAAAAGACTGACATTAACTGGGATACTCATAAAACACATAGTTAAGTACTGAATGTGCTTGAAGATGGCGCTCACTCACAAATCTGTTCTGTGCAATCAAGCTATTTGAAATGCAGCCACATTATTCTTCTCCCCATTTGTTGTACAGTCAAGCATCAACAGTAATAATTGAGTCCTGCAGAAATTCACACTTCAAATGCACCAGAATAGAGCCTGAACACATTGTTTAACTTATTCACCTGGTCAAAGGGAAAAGCCAAGTTACCTGAAAATCCTTCTGCACTCACAGGAGAGAGAAAACCAGTAGCAATGATAACTGATAAAAATCCATCTCACGCCAAAGCACCCATTGGATGAAGGTGAGATGCTGCTGTAGGTACATTGGAGCCCCTTATCAGGGCTTATGTGTGCCTAAGGTTGGTCTTAGGCAGACGTTTGCTTTCATCATCAATAAATCATATGTTTACAAAGATTGATTCCAAACTCTCATCGTTATAAAAGACTACAAAGAGGTAGTCTTGACAGGTAAGCTGCAAGTCGAGTTCAGTTCTGAACAAAAGCAAGACAATAAGACCTGAAGATATTAAATTAAAATATTAAACAGTATAAAGTATCTTCAGTACAGGAGTACTGAAGGTCACTGGACTGGAAATGTTAACTGTAATTTCTCTTCACAGACACTGCTAGACCTGCTAAGTTCTTTTCAGCAATTTCTGTTTTTGTTTCTGATTTTCAGTATCCACAGTCCGTTCATTTAAAAAAAAAGAGTATAAAGACCTCCATGTACAGATCTATAAATCAGCACAGACATCAAGGTGACCAGAAAGGACATAAAACATACTTGTTTACTGCAGAGTCAAAGGTAAATTTTAAACAGTACTTTGCCACTGGCCTGCAAAACTGAGCATACGACTTATCTGGAACATATCGTATTGACCCTCAAACAATTGGTGACAGCAGTAGAGTGGGTGGAGCCAATGGAATATGATCATTAGCCCCTTCAGAACTATTATCTGATTCAATATCAACCACATTCTCAAAGCTTTCTCCCCTGTAGTTAATCCATTATCTACTAACTGCATACAACTAGATGACATTTACCACTAACTCATGTCTCCCTTCGCCTCTTACTTCACGAATGATTGCAATCTGGACATTATATTATTTCCCAGAATGTACTCTCTGCATACTCAGAAGAATGGCTCTGATCTTCCTGTGCACTAGGGACACGTAATACAAATTCCTAAATTGGCAGTTTAAGAAGACTAATAGACATTTCTCTGACAACCTTTTGAAAATATTTTTTGATAAGACCTCACATAAACTAAAAACCATTCTGAAGAAGAGACACTGGACTCAAAATGTTAATTCCAATTTCCGCCTACAGATGCTGCCAAACCTGCTGAGCTTTTCCAGCAATTTTTGTTTTGCCTCATGTAAATTACATCTCTAACGATTGAAGCATCTGGTATTGGTGGTGATATACTGAATTATATTGAGAGTATATGTCCTAATCGCTATTGTGCAGGACTGGCTGGATGGATTTTTTTTTCATACTTGTCATTATTCATATGTATCCTGAAAATGTCAAAGCTGATAAATTACAGCAAAGCACTCCAATGACCCTCACAAATATTGCAACGCTGCTCAGCCTCCCTAACTTCTATGCTTGAAGCTGAAATTTGTCTCATTTTCCCTTAGTTGATGCAAACTTGTTTTCTTCAGACTCACTGACAAAAACAAAATAGTCTTTGTAGAAATTCCAGAGGAAAGCAGAATCCTCAGTGACTTGCTTATGAAATGTTGTTCTCAGATTTCATACTTGACTTCATTTGAAATAACATGACTCGAAGGCCTTGCGAATTTCTCAGAAATATTGGCATATTTTGGGTAAACAAAAACTCAAAAACTGCCAGGGGTTTCACCAAGTGGACACTAACCTTTAGTTGAACCAACAGCTTATTCAATATTTATTGATCCAATGATGTGCCTGACCTGTTCACAATGTTTCTCAATTCCAGTCATTCATGTGAATTGTAAATTATATTTAAAAGATACAGTTTAATGATTGTCAGGAAGATTTTTGAACAAGCTGTAGACTGTGAGTATTCTGTCATCATATAAATTATCATAAAGGTTACAACCACCCTGTTCCTCACCTCTGACAGTATTAAGATCACTTTCATGTGCTTTCATTTCAACTCAATAAGTGTATGAGAGACTCAATGAACAAAGCAGTTTCTGATGAACTTAGGCTTGCTAACCCTTCACTCTTGGCCTTGAGAGAATTGAAAATCAATCTCCAGGAGACTGTTATGTGCAGGCCTGAGAAAGGTATAACCTGTCATCTTCAGTAATGCTGGTCAGTTGATTGTATGAGCAGCCCACGTCCATGACCTGCCAGAAACTTTCCTCAGAACTGAACAGATTCCGAGGCACGGAATAAGCAATATTGCTGTACTTGTGACTGAAAATAGCTTAAGACCAGCAAAACAGGAGCAGGAGGAGGCTGTTTAGCCCTCGAGTCTTCTCCACCATTCTATAGCATCATGAGGACACTCCTCATGTCCTATTTCCTGCATTTTCCCTTGCCCCCTTGATTTCAGAACTGAACAAGAATCTATCTAGCTCAGCCTTAAATATACGCAAGCAGTCTGCCCCCAGAGCTCTCTGTGACAAGGTCATCCAAAGACTTACATCCTTCTGGGAGAAGCAATTCCTCCCCATCTTCATCTTAAATTGACATCCCTTTATTCTGAGACTATGCCCCCTGGCCACAGACTCTCCCATGAGGGGAAACATCCTCTCAGCACTCACCCTGCCAAGCTCCTTAAGAACCCAAGTGCTTCAATGAGATCATCTCTCTAAACTCCAGTGAGTCCCAACTTGTTTAGCCTTTGCTCAGAAGGCAATCCGCCAGCGTAGTGAACCTTCTCTGACTGCCTCCAATGATATTGAAAGAGTTGAAAGTATTAAAACTAAGGAGTTCCATAAGTACCATCTCCTGTGATGATATCACATAGACTTGTGAGCAGAATGGCTTAAGATCTTGAAGGAATGAGACCTACCATCTGGCCGACTTCCAGATCTCAGTAGCAATGCTCATCACATCAATATCATTATCATGGATGATCATTTGGGTTGATGGTCCTCCATAAAGGCATCAATCTGTTGGTCTTCAGATGGCTGAAGAGGCCAGTCCAGGATCCACAGATTCTATTGCAGTGTGGGCATTGTGGTGTGGGAATGGTGGTTAGAGGTGGTGGTGCATAGGCCTTCCTGATGTTCTGTCTTTCCTTACGCAAGACTTGCTTCTGATCAGCAGCGCGGAGGAGATTGATCCCGTGATATATTGTGCCTTGCTGGACAATGTCACTCCAGTGATTCCAGTTTGTAGCCATGTCCTTCCAGTTGTTGAAGTTTCTCGAGTTTGGTCCGGATGTTATCTTTGAATAATTTCTTTTGGTCATTATAGGAGTAAACCTTCCTTTAGCTGGGAGTACAGGATCTGTTTTGGGAGGGATGAGTTGGGCATTCAGATGTAATGGCCAATCCATTCGAGTTGCTGTTGAATGACGGTGTTGGTATGCCGGTTGTGTTGGCCTCTTCCAAGACATTATTGTATTCGTGCACTCATCTTCCCAGGTGATCGGCAGGATTTTATGTGGTGTTGTTCCAATGCTTTAAGATGCCTACTATAGGCAGTCCACATTTCAGCTCCATTTAGCAGTTTGGGAAGGACAATAGCATTGTGGACCAAAAGTTTACTCTGGGCCTGTAAGTCATGGTTTTCGAACACCCTTCTCCTGAAATGGTGTGTGTGGATTCCACTGGTGCAGCTCAGGTGATATGGTATTTCTGTATCAACGTTAGCATTGGAGGAGAGTAGGTGCGGAGGTATGAGAAGTGATCCACATTTTCAAGGAGATGGTTGTTGACCCTTACTGGGAAGGTGGGGGGACTGTTGGGTGATGGTTGATGGAATACTAGAGTCTTTTTTATGTTAAGGCTGAGGCCTTGGAGTTTATATGCTTTGGCAAAGCCATCCAAGATGCACTGCTGGTCTTCCATAGAGTGTGCTATCATGGCATTATCATCAGCATATTGAAGCTCCAAAATAGAAGTGGTGGAGACCTTGCCCTTAGCCTTGAACCTATGATGGTTGAACGTGGTTGAATTTCCATGGGCAGGTCTTGGCCAGTGAGATGGAGGATGGTGAAAATGAAGTCTAATGAACAAGGTGGGTGTGATGAGGCAGCCCTGCTTGACCTCCATCTCCACAATGAAAAGCTCAGACTCCAATCGGCCATTGTGAAGCACTGTCACAGACATGTCATCATGCAGCAGCCTCAACATCCTGACGACCATAACAGGACAACCCCATTGTGATAGCATCCACCAGGGAGCTTGACGGTTAACAGTGTCAAAGTCCTTCATTAAGTCAATGAAGGCCATGTGAAGCAGTTGTTTCTGTTCCTGACATTTGTCTTGTAATTGATGTGCTGTGAAGATCATGTCAGTTGTTCCTCTGGGCAGTTGGAAGCATACTG
The DNA here is from genome assembly GCF_004010195.1 of Chiloscyllium plagiosum. Classification (NCBI taxonomy): domain Eukaryota; kingdom Metazoa; phylum Chordata; class Chondrichthyes; order Orectolobiformes; family Hemiscylliidae; genus Chiloscyllium; species Chiloscyllium plagiosum. The sequence goes on from NC_057738.1 coordinate 44,432,452, forward strand.
CGATTCAGGGAGTATTTCCTCAGATAACGGTAGAAATCTATTAGCAAGGACACATATAAGTACTTTGCCTGTGGTTGACTGAAGGGAGATACCTCTGTAATTCTCGCAGTCAGCCTTGTCACCCTTTATGAATATGGCCACAGTTAAAGCATCCCCGAGCTCCGACGGGAGGCTCTTCTTTGAGCTAAGTATTCAAGAGTAAAGCATGCGTGTGTTGACCACGCTTCTTTAAGATCTCTGCAGGATCTCCATCAGGACCAGCAACCTTGTTGTTTCTTAGACTCCTTATGGTATCTTGTACTTTGGTTGTACTGGGAGGTTCACCCATGTCACCTTGCATGGATCTCTAAGGGATTTGATTAATGATTTCTGAGTCAGCATTAGGATTACGGTTTAAGAATTCTTGGAAATGCTCTCTCCAGCATGTATTTATTGCCTCATTGTCCTTGAGCAGTTGTGTCCGTCTTTAGAGTTGAGGGGGTTTAGACCACGGTAGCTTGGGCTGAACACTGCCTTGGTGTCACAGGTATCTGGCAGCTGCTGGATTTCTAAGGTCTTATGGGTCCACAATTTGCTTTTGAGCTGCCTTATCCACTTCTGAACAACAGCCTTTGCTTTAGCACAGGCCCTTCCTTTGGCCTTGCAATTGATGTCATTTTCCCAGTCACAGAAGGCTGCCCTTTCTTTGGAAAGGAGCTGTTCAAATTCTATGTCATTCTGATTGAACCAGTTCTGATGGTTTCTGGACTTGTACTCAGGGATGTTATTGCAGGTACTGAGAATAGTTGAGTTGAAAAATGTGGTGCTGGAAAAACACGGCAGGCCAGGCAGCATCCGAGGAGCAGGAGAATCGACGTTTCGGACATAAGCCCTTCTTCAGGAATGAGGCTGGTGTGCTAAGCGGGCTGAGATAAAAGGTAGGGGGGAGGGAATTTGGGGAGGGGTGCTGGGAATACAATAGGTGGAAGGAGGTGAGGGTGAGGGTGAGGGTGATAGGCCGGAGAGGGGGTGGGGACACAGAGGTCGGGAAGAAGATTGCAGGTCAAGAGGGCGGTGCTGAATAGTTGATTTAAGCAGACTCCAGTGTTCTCCTAGGTCCTCCTATATTCCTGAGGAAGGTATCAATGTAACCTGCAACTAGCTGCTAATGTGTAATAAACCACACCTTGTTAGTGACAGGAGATTCTTCCACATTCATCCCCCACCTTATCCCAGATCCAACCCTCCAACTCGGCACCATCCTCTTGAACTGTCCTACTTGTCCATCTTCCTTCCCACCTATCCACTCCACCCTCAAATCTGACGTATCACTATCACCTCCCACTTGAATCTACCTATCACCTTCCCAGCTACCTCACCCCTACCCTCCTAATTATCTCTCAGCTCTCTTCGCTTCACCCGACCAACATTCCTAATGAAGGGCTTATGCCCAAAACGTCGATTCTCCTGCTCGGTTGCTGCCTGACCTGCTGTGCTTTTCCAGCGTCACACTTTTTGATTCTTCTACCTGCACCAGAGTGTGGTTTCTCTTTCCTGCATTAGACCAAGTTGGTCCTTCATTTAAAAAGGATGGTGACAGCAACTTGCATCATGAGCAGCAGCAACTTATACAGATGGTGAACTAGCAAGGCCATGTAACATTTATAAGACTAGACTCTTCAACAGCACCTTCCAAACCTCGAAGGACAAGATGCATACCTTTCAGGTCACACTGTATCCTAACCTGAAACCATTTCGCTGTTCTTTCACTGTCACTGGACCAAAGTCCCACAGCTCCCATGTTAATAGTAGTCTGGGTGCATGCACACACTCTGGACTGCAGTGGTTCAATAACATAGCTCACTACCACTTTCTCAGGCCAGTTAAGTACTGTCCTTGTCAACTACTCTCATATAAATAATGGTTTTAAAACAAATTCTTGTACTTAAGGGAAAGTCGATTTGGATAGCTGGAAAACAATCTGCAACATCCATGTTTGCAGCACCAGCCAAATGGCACTGAATTTCCACGCCTTCATGGCCCCAACAAACATATCCTATTTTAATCCTGGCTGCTTTCCAACTACTTTAATTACAGACAGAGACAAAAACAGATTATTGCTGTGAATTTGCTGTCAGGCTCTCCTTCCTGTCTGCCTGCTGCAACATTGCTGGGGGAGCAGTTAGAGACTGTGGAAGCATGAAGTTCACAGCTTCTCTTTAGTTGTTGACAATACTTTGTAGAGGATTTTGCGGTTGTCCTATTGCTACACAAAATAACTGTCTCTCTTCCCTGTGACACTTTTTATCGCTCATTTTAATTGCTTAATCCTTGCTGTCTGTGGAACTCATTGCCACAGAGAGCTGTGGAGGTCAAGTTATTGAGTGTATTTAAGACAGAGATAAGATTGGGTTGTAATTAGTGAGGGGATTAAGGGTTAAGGGGAGAAGGCAGGAAAATGGGGTCGAGAAACATATCATCCACAATCGAATGGTAGAGCAGACTTGATGGACCGAACGGATTAATTTTGTTCCTGTATCTTTTATGGTTTTTGCCATCTCTTATCTTTCAAGTCTTTAATCCCCCTGCTTGCCCTTTCCTTCTGAAAATCTCTTGCATTGAAACATACAATTTCTTAAAGGGATTGGCAATGTAGATGGCTAATGGATGTTCCCCTTGGCTGGGGAGGCAAGGACTCAGTGTCAGTCTCAGAATAGGGTGGAGCTGTTTACTACTAAGATGAAGAGAAATTTCTTCCCTCTAAGGATTTTAACTCCTCATGATTCTCTACCCCAGGTTGTTGTGGATGCACAACCATTAGAGTTTTTTGAAGACAGAAATTGAGAGGGAATAATGCAGGAAGTGATCAGCAATGGCCAAATTGAATAGGAGAATGTGACTGAAAAGGCAAATGTCTGAGCCTGCTCCCATTTCTTATGTTCCTTTGTTTATTGGGATTGAATAAGGTCAGCAGTGTCAGAGAGAGGATAAACAGTTTGAACAGATCTATTACAAAACACTCCAGTGCCTAGATCTGATGTAATATTTCTGGATGTTAACAAGAGAGCTACATTGTGTACTCAGGAATCAGTACTCAAGCAACCACTCCCCCCAACCCCTCATTGTTCCAGATAAATACCAGCCTAGTTTTTCAGCCTTCATATTATGAACTAATGCTGCTTCCAGAAAGGTTAGCATCTTTAAAGCACTTTGGCTGTCAGCTTTCTCGTGTGTGTTCTGGGAAACAGACACCTGCTACTGTTATTTCAGTGAAGTGATATCTTTCTTTCTCTCCACTTGAGGTTATTAGAAGAGGTCCTAGTCCTTAGAGACCTTGTCTCTGTCATTGTGAACAACCACTCACAAAATGTGTTCACATTTAAAATTACTCAGTATTACATTCACAATTCTTCCTGACTTTGTTGATGCCCTTAGAAGAAAAACAACCTCATAATTATTGCTGTGGTCTCCTCAGCCCTCTGACTTGGAAGAATAAACAGATCAACTGCAGAAATACATGCATGTTGGGCTTTCACTGTCAATGAACCTAGACTTTTTCACCTTTGCTGGTGCTAGAAAATGTCAGTGTGGGACTCGCTAGCTGACATTATTGGCTCTACAAAGCCACTGAGCTTTTCAGGGCTTCGAGGAATGATAACTTTGATTGTTTTTTTAAGTTGCAAGTTACAGTTCTGGTAATAACTCACACTGCTGAACATTAAACAAGGTGGCAGCTAATGAGCATGAAGAATTATTTTCTGAAAGTGGGGAGGAACTCTCCTTGCAGTTTATTTTGTATTTCTGGTAAAGTGACATGGACAGACCCATCAGTAGTTCCAAGGAATTTCGTGGAGATTGTAATTGTCAAAACCTGCTGATTTGTAGATTAATTCAGAGGCTAAGAATCCTGCAGTGAGTACTCACCTCCTGACTCCCCAAAGCCTGTCCACCATCCACAGGGCACAAGTCAGGAGGGTGATGGAATACTCCCCACTTGCCTGGATGACTGCAGTTCATACATCCCCCAGACACCTGACACCATCCAGGGCAAAACAGTCTCTTGATTGGCAGCACATCCACAGACATTCACTTCTTCCATGACTGATGCTCAGTACACATTGCTATTATTATCAGCAAGTTGTTTTCCAGAAATTCACCAAGGATCCTTAGATAACACTTTACAAACCCATGACCACTTCCATCCAGAAGGAAAAGGGCAGCAGATACATGGGAAAACCACCTGCAAGTTCCCCTCCAAGCCACTCACTATCTTGACTTGGGAATATATCACCGTTCTTCACTGTTACTGGGTTAAAATCCTGGAATTTCCACCCTAAGGACATTTTGCATCAGCCAACAGCACAGTACTGTAGCAGTTCAAAAAGGTAGCTTGTCATGACCTTCTCATGGGCAACTACAGACAGGTAAAACAGTTAGCCAGTGATGTTCACACCCGATCAGTGAATTGAAATAAAAGCTTTATTTCCCTTCAACTTAAGAAGTGGTTGTTTGTATTTATTACACTGAGATCTTTCGAAATAAAAACCATAAGAACTGCTGACTAGATATCCTAACCTAATCTAGTCTCATTTTCCAGCACTTGGTCCATATCCCTCTAAACCCTTCCTAATCATATACCCATCCAGATGCCTTTTAAATGCTGTCATTGCACCAGCCTCCACCACTTCCTCTGGCAGTTCATTCCATACATGCACCACCCTCTGGGTGAAAAAGTTGCCTCTTTGGTTTCTCTTATATCTTTCCCCTCTCACCCTTAACCTTTGCCCTCTAGTTCTGGATTCCCCCACCCCAGGGAAAAGACTTAGCCTATTTATCTTATCCATGTCTCTCATGATTTTATAAACCGCTATAAGGTCACCCCTCAGTCTCCAACGGTCCAGGGAAAACAGTTCCAGCCTATTCAGCCTCTCCCTATAGCTCAAATCCACCAACACTGGCAACACGTTTGTAAATCTTTTCTGAACCCTTTCAAGTTTTACAATATCCTTCCAATAGGAAGGAGACCAGAATCGCACACAAAATTCCAAAAGTGGCCTAACCAATGTCCTGTACAGCCGCAACATGACCTCCCAACTCCTGTACTCAATACTCTGATCAATAAAGGAAAGCATACCAAACGCCTTCTTCACGGTCCTATCTACTTGTGACTCTGCTTTCAAGGAGCTATGAACCTACATTCCAAGGTCTTTTTGTTCAACAACACTCTCCAGGAACTTACTATTAAGTGTATGAGTCCTGCTAAAATTACTGTATGAGTGCAACCTTTTGTTAAGGCTATCAGTATCATGACTAGCTTTTAGAACTTCTGATGGCTTGAATGCAATTTTTAAACTCATTTTCAGGCCTTTTCTAACAGTATCTGAGGTCTCTCTCTGCAAAATAAAAAAAAAGGCCATATCTTTGGAACCTTCCAAAGAAGAGATATTGTAACATAACTCAACAGAAACAAATCAATGTAGTTACAGCAAGGTCGCATTTAGTAGCTTAAATCTTAAATCATGAAAGTGTTTATCATAACATTTACTAGAATATTTTAAAAAAGCATGACTATATGACATGTACCTCCAAAGAATAAATGAATCTTTTAGTTCCTCCATCTGCCCTTTTCCCCGTGGTTAATGATCAAAGCTGTGATACTGATCTTCAAGCAGCCATATGAAATGGATGGTCACTACACGCTTTTACATTCCACCAGATTTTATTTTCCATGTGGGTTAATGAGAAAGTAAATTGTCTGTGATGTAAACTAACTGGAGTTCAAAATCACCAATTTCACAATAACACTGAAGACCAATTTCACTGTCTTAATGTCTCACTTAAGGCATACAAATTGCAGGTATTATCAGCTAACTGAATGCCAAGGTCAACTGTTGTATCATTTAATCTTTAGATACAAGCCCCTGAGTTGGATATCTGACTTTGTCCCATTCACTAATCTAATCTAGTAATGAATGCAAGTACTGACATTGAACGATAACATGTGAAGTGTGAATGATAATCATTAGACTTCGTAATTTTATGTATTTGCAGTGTGCATTTTCCATCCAATTGGTCTACCTGATTCCTGCTCAAACTTTAATTCTGAAAATAATTGGCCATTATTAAAATCCCCCACTTACACCATTTCTGGCCAAGCAGAAAATTACTTTGCTTGAGGAAACTACACCATGTAATCCAATCAATCCTCTCTCATAGATAAGAGATGAAGACTTTTAATCATAGAGGACAGAGTTCCTCTTGAAACACTGTTCATTGCCTGGCTGAAATGTATTTTACATTTAGTGGAACAATGCTGTTTGACTCCTCTATAAGCTGGAAATAAAACTCTCAGAATTATATGCAATTTTTATGTCCCTCCATCATGAAACCAGTAAAATACGTCCTAAATGCATTAAGCTGTAAAATTATAACAGTAATCTTGTGATTACATAGACAGACATGGTACAAGAGAAAAATGCAGTAAATGCAACAGACCCTTTAGAATACACTTACACTAATAATAACCATTTGGAGATGATTTTGCTCTCAATAGTGGCAAAATGCTATAAACTATGGAATGGAGTACTTGGCCATGGTAGAACTTATGTTAAAAAGTCAAGTGATAAAAAGGTGCCAACTTTATATTGAAGCTGTCATGTCATACAAACAGTATAAAAGGCACAAGAACAGAAATTGTTGGAAAAGCTCAGCAGGTCTGGCAGCATCTGTGGAGAGAAATCAGAGTTAACATTTCACGTCCAGTGACTCTTCCTCAGTATAAAAGAAACCATTAAAATGCCATTCTGAATGAAATGAAAATCTGTTAAAGGCAGGAAGAAATTCTAGTTATGTGAGTGATGTAGTTATGTAAAATAAGTTGTTGATGAATTGAAGCAGCAGGCAATTGGGTTACTACTGATTATCCACTTTTGGCATGTTGCTGCTGTGTTGCCCAATTCCATTCTCAATTTTAACCCTGTTCACTTAATGGGGGTTAATGGAAACAGAGGCAAGTGGGTAGTTAAAATCGCTCAATTCAGCTAAATGCCCAGAACCTATCTGGAATGACTCATCCAAACTTTAATCTGCTTCACAGAGAAAACATTCATTACATCTACCCAAAGCCAACTTTTTTAACATATACAGAAAGGTGCCCAATTTCAAGTTACATCTCACATCAGATATGTGATATACCTTTCAGGGATATGCTCATGTTGCTATTCCCAAATCATAGTATATCACCCGATGGTATAAAGCTCTTAATCTTCATCATACCGAGCTCTGTTCCCTCGTAGCATGGCCTGATTTGGTGACATGTACTACAGTGCATACAAATTGCTTAGCTAAAGCCAAGGCAAAGCAAAACTGTACATTTTTGAATGCCATGTGCTATGATAAAAGTTCATTAATCTCTTCAATACAGGTCATTCTCCGGTAACACACATTTCGTGAACACTGTTTGGCTGTAATGTGATTGGTGAATTGGGAAATGATATTTTGAAAATATGAACTCCCATTAGCTGTTACATGATTCCATTCCCTGCAACACACACACACTTCCCTTAAGTCCACTTGAGTGTTCACTTCAGGTCAAGCAAAAGAGGTTAAATAACAGGGCAACTTTTTTCTGACTGTATTGTTGATGTTTTCAAGCATGCTTTTACAAATTATTGCAGGAGAAAAGATTGGATTTCAAGATTCTCCTCATTCTGGACAGTGCACCAAATTATCCACCCACTATTGGGAAACTTACTGAAAGTGCTATTTCTACCCCCGAACACAACCTATCTCATTCAACCCATCGGCCAGCGTGCAATAGCAGCTTTTGAAGTTTATTGCTTAAGACGCACATTCAGGAAGCTGGTTACAGCTATTGAGGGGAATAATGAGGACAGTGTTCTTTAATTTTGTTCTTCATTGTGTAGCTCTTGAAAAGCAAGTTGGATTTGAAGAAGTGGAGACTGATTTACAACAAATTGTTGCTGTGAGGGAAATCTTCATCGAGATGAAGATAATGAAGTCCAGGATGCAGCACCGCGTGAACTTTCCACTTCTCCCTTTTGTCTTCTGTTCTGAGAGAAGTTGAGAAGCAGCTGCAGCTCTTAGAAGACAATGATTACAATGCAGAACGCAGCAGGATAGCTGTTCGTGGCATAAAGTCTTTTCTGGCACCCTGTGAACAGCTTCTTCATGAAGGAAGAAAGATGGCAAAGCAACAAAAATAAGATGCCTTTTTTAAGCCAATCCCCAAGAGACAGTCTGAGGATAATGAATAATAACCATTCACTGCTGGACTAAGTATTGTAACCCCGCACCTAGAACTGCACCTGAAAGTAATGATGATGCTGATGATGACCCTCCGCCACTGTCTTAATGCAATACTTAATGTAACTCAGCAAACTCAGAAACTTAATGCTTTTGATGGTTCACCCCAATCCTGTTTTTCCCATAGGACCTGTTATTTCTATTGTGTGATTTTCTATGACACGAGCAAGCAGCTGCTGCATTCCAGCCGAACAGACTGTAGCGTGTGGCAGCTTAATGATTGATCAGCAGTATATCGTACCACATCACATCACAGTGTCACCTCACATCACAGACATCAAAAGATATGAATGTAATTTTTCATCTGATCAGGTTTGGAAATAGAAATTAGGATACCTGGATATGCAGAACATATTCTACCAAAATTGCATTCAGCAGGTAATGCAAGATTTAATTCATGTGAGAACAAAACTCAGAGCTAGTTATCAATACCACAATTTGTCAGTTGTGTGTGCATTCCTAATGGTGAATGTCTGTCTTTAAGGTGACCAGTTCCATGCAGTGTGGTGTGTTTCTGAATACTCTGATACTGTCATGATTAGCCAATTGTTAGAAGGTATATGTTGACAGTGTTGAGATTATTCTGTATACCAACTGAGGGCCCTTCCGAAAGGACCTTTTCTGTTTCTGTTTAATTTCCTAAATGTAAATGTATATCAGCCAAAGCAAATTGAAGTTAAGATAAACTAATGTATACAATCTGGTTGAGTTCATTGTAGCAAATGAAATGCTTTTTGTCAACTAAAACATGAAGTTGAACAAATAAATTGAAAGGGCAGCCATCCATAGTAACAGCAATTGAAACTGATGACAATCTGTTCCCAGACACCTGACAGAAGAGCTTGACAGTTAGCTAAAGCATTTTTGTAAAGAGAAACTTGATCAGGTGTTGAACTTCCTTCAGCCAAGGGATCTCAATTCTACTTTTGCCATGCTTTAAATCATAACAGAAACAAAGGATGAATTCCTTGTGATGTTACTGTTGTTGACACTCTTTCCAGCAGTGTAACCTTATCTTCCAATTACAGATTAAGTTGTAGACATGGTTCTTTGTTGTCACCTTAGCGGTCTGTCTGATACGCCAAAATCAATATATTTCATTTGCTATCCTTAGTCACGCTAACAACAATGCTGATGCTTTAGACTCTCTCAAGGTGAAAAATTAAAATGACTGGAAAAAGAACATTTTATTTGGGCACCTATCACAAACGCACAGTTAGATTATATACAGATTGAAGTTTAGCAGCAATACATGTTTACTTTCAACTCCAGAATAAAGTATCGACTGTAACAAAGTATCATAGAAAGGTCAAACACAAGGAGCCATCTTATTAACCTCTGCTCTGAGAGACATTGTGCTACAGGCTCGTATTGAATTGAAACTGCTTTCTCACTTTTTGAGATTCATTTCACTGAGGGCTGCAGGTAAGGGGAGAGATGAATTTCTCATCAATTTAGGCAAGAAGTGAACTAGATTCTGAAGGATAAAGGGTATTCCTTAAGCTTAATGTACCATCCAGTTCTCAGTCACTCTTGTTCTTAAGTAGAGTGAATCACAACCTTAGAATTTTTAATGGACAATCATTTAAGTGCTGCTAAAGTGAATCTTGGATCAATCGCTATTAGTCATGCTCAGCTTGTGCCTTTTCTAATACATTTGTTTTTTTTTTGTGGATCAAATAACCACTTCTCCAATTTTTTTTGTGTTTCTCAGAAAGAATTGAAAACCATCAAAAGTAATTAAATGAAAAATACTCACCATTCACATTGACTAACTTTCTGACAACGTAAGTGCAGGAGGAGGCCACATTATATGTCTCAAGAGAGTGGTACTGGAAAAGCACAGCAGGTCAGGCAGCATCCAAGGAGCAAGAAAATCAACGTTTCGGCAAAAGCCCTTCATCAAGCTTTTGCCCGTCGATTTTCCTGCTTCTCGGATGCTGCCTGACCTGCTGTGCTTTTCCAGCACCATTCTAATCTAGACTCTGATTTCCAGCATCTGCAGTACTCACTTTCGCCACATTATATGTCTGTCCAGCATCACTGAGTGCAATCTGCAGACTAAGTGTGCATACTCAAGCCATTTGTGAAACCCAACATGAGAAACACTGTGAAGACCTAAAGATATTGAGTCATGTTTCATTGAATTCTCCTCTATTGATCTATGTAAATGTCAGGGAGTCATTAACTTAGTCTTTAGCTGTCTGTTTTCAAATCACCATCAAAGTTTGTGTTTGCATCGGATCAGTTTTCAAATGGTTTCAAACAATTTCTTGCTGCTGTTGGTCTTTGTTGGAGAAAATGTAGCTGTAATTTGTATCTCAAAGGCAGCTTATGACAACAAGCTGTCTGAAGCAATCCAATTGAATAGCTGTTCCTTGGACATGCCTGGAGGACCAATCATATCCAAAGCTGTTGCTTTCATATTTGTAAAAATAAGATTGTGTCCCACCAGAAATGTTCAAATGTGCTATGGTATCAAGTATGCAATTGTCCTATGAGATTCTGTACTCACCAGAAACCCTAGCACATTTCTTGTCTTTCCAGACCATTTTAAAACATTGGTTGTCAGATCAATGAATGTAATAAGTTCCTTTAATTAGAGGATTCAACCTCTACTAATATTGAAAATTTATATACAAATTCCAATTAGTTGACTCAACTACTTTTCAACCAGAAGTGACTCAGTTTAATCCCACTCTCCTGCTGGTACTTTGAACCTTTTAAGACTTTTCTCTTTTGTACAGACAAGCAACTGTGTAATTGTAAATCTTGGGTTAAAGGTTTAGGAAGCAGGAAAAGAGAATTCCATCCAAAGCTCAAATTTAGAATGGAGATTGCAATTCTCTATTAGATCTTTCAAAACTTATTTGAGTCTGATTACATCCCCATGGATTGCAAAATGCCAGATGCAATTTTAAAAAGGAGCCAAGAGTGTTCATTTTTTTTTGATCCAGTTAAAGAAGCTTGAGCATGAAAAGAAACAAAAACTGACAGAGCAGAAAAAGACAAAACAAGGGAGAATGCAATTAAAATACAGGAAATGGAAATGAGGAAACAAGAATTAGAATTGCAAAGTGAAAGGGGAGAAAGGAACAGACCAGATTTATCATTGAATCACAGAAGTGTCACAATGTAAGAGGAAGCCATTTAGCCCATCAACCGTGCACCAGCAATGCCCTCTTGAATGTCTCAATTGAACTTACCTCCACCACAGTTCCAGGCAGTGTATTACAGACCCTAACAACTTGCTGAATGAAAAATCTTTTCCTTACTTCACCCTTGTTTCTTTTGCAGATCATTTTAACTCGATGACCTCTTGTTCTTGTTACTTTTATGGGTTGGAACAGTTTCCCTTTACCCACTCTGTCCAGCCCCCGCTCATGATTTTGAAAACCATGATCATATGTCCTCTTGGTCTTCTTCACTCCAAGGAGGACAGTTCCAACTTTTTCAATCTAACCTCAGCACTGAAGTTTCTTATGCCTGGAACTGATCTAATAAACTGCTTCTGCACTCTCTCCAATGTGTACACGTCCTTCCTCATAACGTGGCGACCAGAACTGTACATAATACTCCAGTTGAGTGCTAACAAATGTTTTGTATAAAATTCAGCATCATCTCTTTGCTCTTATACTGTACACCCTGACAAAAAAGCTGAAGAAACTGTACATTTTATTGCTGTCTCCATCTATTCTACCATCTTCAATGACCTGTTCACATAGACACCCAGGTCCCTCTGCTCATGTACATGTCTTAGAATTATACTCCCTATTTTGTATTGTCTTTCTAATCAAAATACATCATCTCACATTTGCCTGCATTGTATCTTTTCTGTCACTTACCTGCCCACTCTACTAATTCGTTTCTGTCCTTTTGGAGCTCTGCACCATCCTCCTCACAGATTACAATTCTTCCATGTTTTGTGTTCTATGAAGAGTTTAAAATTGACCAACATACAAGATCCAGATCATTAATGGGTTTCAGACAAAATGCAGCAGTTTATGAAGAGATGTCAGATGCTGTTAAAGGCTGTGGTAGGGAGAATCTGAGTAATTATGTAAAGTGTAGTAAGGAAATGCTTAAGTTTAATTGGACCTGATGACAATTTAAGGCAAAGGATGTGAAGGAATTCCTTATGTTTTTTAAGAAAATTACTGGCCAAACTAACTCTAGCTATTAACCATGCAGAATAAGTTAACAGGTAAAGCGCAGCACATTCATACTTCACTGTCAGATGGATTTTCTGATTATTACTCAGTATTTAAAAATTGGTTATGTGTGAGTTAGTGCCTTAGTGCAGGAAAACAAAATCAGAATTTAAGGAAATAGGCTGGACAACCTTACATTGAATTTGAAAGAGCTAAGCAAAGTTTGACTAATGAATATGACAATTAGTTGCTGAAACTATGAATGAAGTCCTGAGAGATATTACTCTCTTAGAGACATTTTGCAAACTCACTACTTTCCAAGATAAGAACACATGTTGAGGACCAATGGGTTGCAAGCATTCATCAGGCAGCATCAATAGCTGGCCATTGTGAGCCTATCCATAAAAATAAATCTTTTCTCATTTACCCTTGCAAATTCCAAAGGAATAGAAGATGGGAAACTTTAAGAAAAGCAAATAGCCAGAGTAAACAATGGGCAGCTGGGAAGATCCCCATCTCAAATCAGAAAAGTAATCATTGAAGGTGGATGTGAAAATCAAAGACCAGAGATTTTTCATTGTAACTGAAGTGAAACATTATCATTCAGAATATGAGAAATACCTATGGGAATACCAGAATACCTATGGACTTACTGAAGTACATTGGAATGAATTTAAAAAGGAATTCAAAAGGAAAATAGCATAGATCAGATTACAACTTGAGCTACAACTATTAGACTAGAGTTAAATGAGTGCAGAAGAAATAGATAGGGTAGATGAGAGATTTAATCTTGGAAAAGATTTGGGAGGATCGAAAGTTGTAGCTTTGGCTGTAATCACTGAGTGAGGCTAAAGAAATGGAAGAGTGGCATGAATAGGTTTGTGTATTATTGCATGTGTAGTGATCAGGGCATTAGCTAAACAAAGTCCCACCAGAAATCACAGTAATATCACAAGCAGATGTCTGGGGATCTAAAGTTCTATTTAAAAATGAAGATAATTCTAAAGCAGTGTTTGGAATATATTTATTAACTGAGGTTGAAGAAGTTGATCCAGAGTTAACAATTAGATAATGGACCCAGCTCACACCAAAGCTGAGATTGAAGATAGTTGAAAATTTATTGCTGGAACAGCACAGCAGGTCAGGCAGCATCCAGGGAACAGGAGATTCGACGTTTCAGGCACAGGCCCTTCTTCATTCCTGAAGAAGGGCCTGTGCCCGAAACGTCGAATCTCCTGTTCCCTGGATGCTGCCTGACCTGCTGTGCTGTTCCAGCAATAAAGTTTCAACTTGGATCTCCAGCATCTGCAGACCTCACTTTCTCCTCTGAGATTGAAGATATTCCAGAGTCATGATGTGGAGAAGCCGATGTTGGACAAAGTTAAAAATCACACACCAGGTTAGAGTCCAACAGGTTTAGTTGGAAGCACTAGCTTTCGGAGTGCTGCTCCTTCATCAGGTGTTGTGTGAGCTCCAGAGTGTTCTTTGAGTAAACATAGGATACTGATGAGGGAGTGGAGACTTGTAGGTGAGGAATATGCTGCTATTAAATAGGGATGTTTTCCAAATATTGTCAGGAAATATTGCAAATAGCACATGAAGTTTAAATAGAGTGGACAGTGAGAGCCTTTTTCCTCAGATGGTGATGGCTAGCACGAGAGGACATATCTTTAAATTGAGGGGTGTTAGATATAGGACAGATGTCAGAGATAGGTTATTTACTCAGAGAGTAGTAGGGGGGTGGAACGCACTGCCTGCAGCGGTAGTAGCCTCGCCAACTTTAAGGGCATTTAAATAGTCATTGGATAGATATATGGATGAAAATGGAATAGTATAGGATAGACAGGCTTCAGATTGGTTCCACAGGTCAGCACAACATTGAGGGTCAAAGGGCCTGCAGTGCGCTGTAATGCTCTATGTTGTAAGTTCTCATGGCAAGACATCTGGAATATAAAAGATGATGGCATTGATAAACATGGCTTTTACTGGGTCAGACTTCATAAAGATGTAGTGCAGTTCTGTGAAGTGTGTTGTCCATGTCAGGAGCAGGAAAACCTCAATATGACATTAAAGTAGCACCTTTGATATCTTTCCGAGTTTCTGATGAATAATTTGGTCGAGTGCTAGTAGATTGTGTTAGATCGTCACCAAAACGAAAAAGCAAGACATCAGTATATTCTTATGATTATGAAAATGAATATTCGATTTCCCAAAGATATTCCTTTTCTGGGTGGTTACAACTAAGGTAATAGTCAGTAAGTTAATGCAGTTTTTAATACATATGAAGTCAACTCTCTATCACTTGCAAAAAAAGTCAGATTCAGAGAAATATGATCAGATTTTCAAATTCATTGTTAAGGCCGATTGTCAGGAATACCCGAAGATTGGGAAAAAGGATTAGATTTTATACTATTTGCCACCACAGATTCCCAAATGACTCTATTGAATTTAATCCATTTGATTTAATTTAGTGCCGTAAAACATAATTTTGGAAAGCTCTTAAGTCACAAAGATGAACCTTCAGTGTTAGATTATATGTCCATGTTTCTACAAAAGCTCACAGAAGTATGTACTGTCGTAAAGAAACTTCTAAAGGATTCATGAGCAAAAACAAAGGAATGGAAAGATAAAATTCAACAGCTAGAACACTTCAGGCAGAAGATGAAGAATTGCATCACCGTCTTTGCAAGGTGAATCTCTGAAAGCAAAATATAGTGGTCCATACAAAGTTGTTTAGATGGCTAGTACAGTGACGTATCTGATAAATATTCCTGGTTGTAGGTAGAGCAATTAATTATAAATGTGTTTAAATGATGTCATTCCAAGGATGAGCAAGTGTGTCAGGTGGTAAAGATAGTGGAGGGTGTTAGAGACAATGAGGATGAAGTGGAAGCAGAGGTAAACAGTTCACAAAGTGAAGCCCAACACAGAAATACCAGGGCAATTAGACATTATGTTCTGATACTGACAGCAAGGATCATGCGGGGAGCTTATAAGGTAATCTTTACTGATGTATCTGCATACATTATGTTAGCTCCATACAATGTGGACATCGGATATTCTTTTATCAATACTGATTCTCCTATCAGTTGACCCCAGAAAAACAGGTTAAAGTTGAAAAATACATACCGGAAAATAAATTGATTGAATGTAGTAAAAGCAGAAGTTCTTCAGTAATACTGGTTCCTAAACTGGATGGGGTCAACTAGATTGAGTACAGTCTACAGAATGAGAAATTCAATCACAAAAACAGATTCATAGCCAATTCTACAGTTAGGATTGTCTTGATAAGATTGACAGTGCCTCATTCCTTTCTACGTTTGATAAATTGACAGGTTACTGACAAGTACCATTAATATCAAGGGATAAACAGATATCCACTTTTGTCATACCAAGCAGGTTCTGTCAACATCAAATGATAGTCACAGGTGAGGTGCTGGAAGACTAGAGGTTGGCTAACGTGGTGCCATTGTTTAAGAAGGGTGGTAAGGACAAGCCAGGGAACGATAGACCAGTGAGCATGACGTCGGTGGTGAGCAAGTTGTTGGAGGGAATCCTGAGGGACAGGATGTACATGTATTTGGAAAGGCAAGGACTGAGTAGGGATAGTCAACATGGCTTTGTGTGGGAAATCATGTCTCACAAACTTGATTGAGTTTTTTGAAGAAGTAACAAAGAGGATTTATAAGGGCAGAGTGGTAGATGTGATCTATATGGACTTCAGTAAGGTGTTCAACAAGATTCCCCATGGGAGACTGGTGAGCAAGGTTAGGTCCCACGGAATACAGGGAGAACTAGCCACTTGGATACAGAACTAGCTCAGGGGTAGAAAACAGAGAGTGGTGATGGAGGGTTGTTTTTCAGACTGGAGGCCTGTAATCAGTGGAGTGCCACAAGGATCGGTGCTGCGTCCCCTACTTTTTGTCATTTACATAAATGATTTGGATGCGAGCATAAGAGTTACAGTTAGTAAGTTTGCAGATGACACCAAAATTGAAGGTGTAGTGGATAGCAAAGAAGGTTACCTCGGATTACAACAGGATCTGGACCAGATGGGCCAATGGGCTGAGAAGTGGCAGATGGAGTTTAATTCAGATAAATGCAGCATTTTGGGAAAGCAAATCTTAGCAGGACTTATGCACTTAATGGTAAGGTCCCAGGGAGTGTTGCTGAACAAAGAGACCTTGGAGTGCAGGTTCATAGCTCCTTGAAAGCGGAGT
>NC_057738.1:44449216-44459245 GCF_004010195.1 Chiloscyllium plagiosum
TACAAAATAATGAGGGGCATGGATAGGATAAATAGACAAAGTCTTTTCCCTGGGGTCGGGGAGTCCAGAACTAGAGGGCGTAGGTTTAGGGTGAGAGGTGGAAGATATAAAAGAGACATAAGGGACAACGTTTTCACACAGAGTGTGGTACGTGTATGGAATAAGCTGCCAGAGGAAGTGGTGGAGGCTGGTACAATTGCAACATTTAAGAGGCATTTGGATAGGTATATGAATAGGAAAGGTTTGGAGGGATATGGGCTGGGTGCAGGCAGGTGGGACTAGATTGGGTTGGGATATCTGGTCGGCATGGACCAGTTGGACCGAAAGGTCTGTTTCCGTGCTGTACATCTCTATGACTCTAAGTGATGCCACTTAGGTTAACAAACACGCAGTTACTTTTCAAATGCTTGTGATTCAAGCTATAGCTGAAGTACATAACTGTTTAAATCGACTAGATCATAACATAGAGATAATATTGGATGACCATGTGTGGCAAGTAGAAGATCTGTTTAAGCAACCACAATTGGCTGGTTTAGTAATAAATTCAGCCAAAAATGAATTCACAAAAGGAAGAGTAATTACCAAGGATATATAGGATATGGTCAGGCATTGCCAAAAACAGGGAAAGTGAAAACTTGAATAGAATTATCTGTTTCTGAAGGCAAACCAGAAATCGTGCAGATTTTTAGGCTTGTGTGTGTTTGACTGGAGATTTGTACACAATTTCAGCACAATGGCAGTACATGTAACAAATTTGTTATGTTCATAAATTGCTATGCTCAGCAGAATGCAGGGTAGCCTTTGAGAAGCTGAAAACAATATTAATTAATGAAGTAATGTTTGTTACCCTGATTTTTCCAAAAATTTTAAAATAGCAATTAATGCTGGTGACTTGGGGTAGTTATAGTTTTGGTACAGGTTAATAAGTCAGGAATAGGAAAGATAGTGTGTCACGTTTCTAAGAAACTAAACCAGTATCAGATGAAATGTTCTACTATTGAGAAGGAAACCTAGAGATGATTGTTAGCTCTTCAACAATTGGATGCTGCCTGAATTGCTGTGCTCTTCCAGCACCACTGATCCAGGACACGGTGCGGATGGGAGCTAGGACCTGGAGTGGGGCTGGAATTCAAGGTGGGGGTGGAGACAGTAACTTGAGTGGGCGTGGTTATGGGGACAGTGGCTTGAGTGGGTATTCCTTACTGCGAATCCTCTTGCAAGGATGCCTGCCTTGAAGACGGTTTCCTCCTCTCTCTACAAGAATCTCAGGGAGTCTCCTCTAGCTTATCTCTCCACGCTTCAGGCTCTCTGCCTTTATTCCTGATGAAGGGTTTTTGCCCGAAACATCGATTTTGCTGCTCGTCTGATGCTGCCTGAATTGCTGTGCTCTTCCAGCACCACTGATCCAGAATCTGGTTTCCAGCATCTGCACTCATTGTTTTTACCAATTTGACATCCATGTCCAACATGGTTAATGATAGAGAATTGACTGATGGGTGGGAAATAGTGAGTGGGGGTAAGGGTTCTCTTTCAGGTTGGTTATCTGTGACGAGTTGTGTTCCACAGGGATCAGGACTGGGACCGCTACAATTTATATATAGATTAATGAGTTGGAGGAAGTAAGTAAATGTACTATAGCCAAATTTGCAGATGACTGAAATAGATGGAAAGGCAAGTTGTGAGAAGGATGCAAACAGTTATCAGAGAGATATTAAAAGGTTAGTTAAGGGGACAAAAGATCTGCAAATACAGGATTATGGAGGAAATGCAAAGTAATGGAAGGTAGAACAAAAGAACAGAATATTATTTAAATGGAGAGAAAATGCAAAAGTCCTGCATCACAAAGGTACCTGGGCATACTTGTGCATGAAACACAGAAAGCTAGCACACAGGTACAGCAGGGAATCAGGAAGGCCAATGGAATATTGGCCCTTATTTCAAAGGAATTTGAAGTATAAGAGGAGGGAAGTCTTACTGTATCTGTACAAGGTGCTGGTGAGACCACATCTGGAGCACTGTGAGCATTGTGTGTCCCCTTATTAAAGGCAAGTTACCATTTCATTGGAGGCAGTTCAGAGAATATTCACTAGGATGATCGCTGGGATGGAGGAATTGTCTTATGAGCAAAGGCTAAACAGGTTGGGACTCTACTCATGAGAGTTTAGAAGAATGAGAGGTAATCTCATTGAAACACAAAAGATTCTCAAAGGGCTCGACATGATAAATGCTGTGAGGATGTTTCTTCTCATGGGAAGGTTTAGGACCTGAGGGCATAGTCTCAGAATAAAGGGGAGCCAATTTATGACTGAAATGAGAATTGTGAGTCTTTAGAAGTTTTTGCCACAGAGAACGGTGGGGGCAGACTCCTCCTGTATATAACAGGCTGAGATAGATAGATCATTGATCATTAGAGGAATCAAAGGTTATGGGGAAAAGGCAGTGAAGTGGACATGAGGAATATCAGATCAACCATATTCCTATTGAATGGTGGAACAGGCTCGAGGGAATGAACAACCTGCTCCTGTTTATAGTTCTTATGGCCTTATGGACCTTAATTCACTGACATACATTGAGAAGTTTCAAACTTGAAATATCAGTCTATTCTAATCAAGTCTATTGCTTCAACCTGTCTAATATAAAGACCATTACATTGCTGGAAAAGATAATGTGATTACTCTTGCATTGTCCCAAGTGTAAAATGATTGAATAACATTAAGGTTTAAGAAATGTTGAAAGATTGTATATTCTTGTGTAAGGGTGAGGAAGAATGAATGAATGTAAGTCTCATGCTTTGTTACTTGTGATGAACAAGATCAAATATCACACAGCAGCAGGTTATAATACAACAGGTTTATTTGAAAGTACGAGCTTTCGGAGCACTGCTCATTGGACGATAACCCATTGGACGATAACCTGGTGTTGTGTGATTTTTGACCTTGTCTAATCCACTCAAACACCAACACCAGCCTCACAGCGCCAGAGACCCGGGTTCAATTCCCACCTCAGGCGACTGACTGTGTGGAGTTTGCACATTCTCCCCGTGTCTGCATGGGTTTCCTCCGGGTGCTCCGATTTCCTCCCACAGTCCAAAAATGTGCAGGTTAGGTGAATTGACCATGCTAAATTGCCCGTGAAGGGGTAAACGTAGGGGAATGGGTTTGGGTGGGTTGCGCTTCGGCGGGTCGGTGTGGACATTTTGGGCTAAAGGGCCTGTTTCGACACTGTAGGTAATCTAATCTAATCTAACCTGTACATCATAATTTTGTGATGAAATAGTAATGCATCTCTTGTAAAGGTGGAGGCATGTAAAGACAGCATCTTTTATTTTTCTTAATTTTGCAATAGCAGGTTGGATTTGGAAAAGGTAAGATTATTTTATATCCAAGAACTGTAGACGAAATTGCTGTGCTCTTACAACAAAGTTGCAGCAACTCATTGCGAGTTGTGTTTATACTATTGCTTTATTTAAAGTAGGGGATAAATGGCACAGCACTGGAGTGGGTACACAGTGAGATTTGACTGACAACAGGTTGCTGCTTGCTTTGTCTAAATGTGACTAACGATGGATGCTGGACATCATCAGCCTATGAGAGCTGTCTGATTATCTCCTGGGCAGGGGAACAGCTTGGATGTTTATAACAGAGGGAAATCAGCATCCAGACTGTTGGAAGACCACGTTCAATATCTCTGTCTGTTGTAACCTAACAGACAGGCTCATCAGGAACACATGCAGGGTGACAGTCAATAAAATCTAATACTATGTAGAAACGCAAGAGAATAAAAAGTGTTGTCAGCGGAATGCTGCAGAAAGTTTGTTCAAATTTTGTTCACAGACGGCACTGTCCAATGTACTAACCAATATGAGATATTACCAATGTGAGGTATTGGAAGGAGCTGAGGACGGTTGAGGTAGTAGACCAGGAGATGGTGATACAGTTTGTAATGGTTGAAACAAGGTCTTCAAGGTAGACCCCATAGAATATGAGTTCCCTGGTTGGGGCTGTTAATCTGGTCTAATAAGGGATCCCTGGCTGACAGATAAGAACAGGAGTGTCACAGGTTCTGTTCGCTCTGAGAACTGGCTCTGATGGAATTGGATCATTCCTGATGAAGGGCCTTTGCCCGAAACATCGATTTTCCTGCTCCTCGAATGCTGCCTGACCTGCTGTGCTTTTCCATCACCACACTCTTGACTCTGGACTCCAGCATCTGCAGTACTCACTTTCGCCTAGAATTGGATCAATGTCAGGGACTCTCCATACGAAAATAAAGGGTGACTTGGTGATGGGATACTAGTCACTGTTGAGTTATTTTACAGTTCAACACGAATGATGAGCACAGAGATCTTGTTGTCCAGGTACATAGATCCCTGAAAGTTGCCACCAAGGTTGAAAGGGTTGTTAAGAAGGCAGATGGTCTGTTAGCTTTTATTGGTAGAGGGATCAGAACCACGAGATCATGCTGCAGCCGTACAAAACTTGCTGCGGCTACATTTGGAATATTGCGTAAAGTTCTGGTCACCGCATTATAGGAAGGATATGGAAGATTTGAAAAGGATTCAGAGGAGAAATACTAGGATGTTGCCTGGTATAGAGAGATGGTCTTATGAAGAAAGGCTGAGGGACTTGAGACTGTTTCATTAGAGAGAAGAAGGTTGAGAGGTGACTTAATTGAGACATACAAGATAATCAGAGGGTTAGATAGGTTGGACTGTGAGAGCCTTTTTCCTCAGATGGTGATGGCTAGCACGAGGGGACATAGCTTTAAACTGAAGGGTGATAGGTATAGGACAGATGTCAGAGGTTGTTTCTTTACTCAGAGAGTAGTACTGGTGTGGAACACTGCCTGGAACAGTAGTAGACTCGTCAACTTTAAGGGCATTTAAATGGTCATTGGATAGACATATGGATGAGAATAGAATAGTGTAAGTTAGGTGGGATTCAGATTGGTTCCACAGGTCGGTGCAACATAGAGGGCCAAAGGGCCTGTAGTGCACTGTAATGTTCTATGTTCTGCATTCTATGTTCTAAATAAGTAGAAAGTCAATAATGTTTGTTATTATGTTGCTCTCCAAGTAGCTTGTAAACATTTTTTTGAGTCTGCTTGAACAATGGCAATCTCACTGGTTAGCAGAGCAGACCCAATGGGCTGAATGGTCTACTTCTGTCTTGTGTCTTATGGTAACAATTGCCATAATATTCTCCATCTCACACTCTAAGCAGAACCTATTCAATGTTTCTTTCAGTAAGTTCATTCAAATGCTTTTGTGATGATATTGAACCTTAAATCCCTTGCCAGAAGTTTGCAAATTGATTAGAAATAAAACCTCACAAGTTATCTTAATACCTTATGATAATATTTCATGGTCTTCTCGGGTCATCCTTAACCACTGTGGCCTTAATTACTTCATGTTCTTGATTATAAAATGTTTAAACTAGATGTGTTACTTGGGGCTGCATTATTGTGAATTGAAGTGACCTCCCCCAGTGCCTGGGAACATGTTCTGCTTCAGAAGAGCTGACTGAACTATTCTAGGAATTTCTCAGCATATTCACAGTCTGAAAGCTGAGTATAACATTGCGAAGTATTCTGGATAGTTGCACGTCATGTTCCACCCAGACAATACAAGTCACAGAAAAACTTCATTTGTACCTCAAAAGTTTTCAATAAATTGTTGGATTGTTTATTGTTGTTGAATAAAAATAGATAATAAGTCTATTTCAGTTAATTATTCATCAATTGGTAAATTAATTTATATTCAGTAATCTGTCAATTCATCTACGTATTCAATTAGTTTATTTTGTAAATTAGTCATTATCCATCAATTATTCTTTATGATTCTAGTATTTGTCAATCAATCAGTCAGTATTCATCCATGAGTGTATATTTGTCTTTTTCTCATTAACCTATTTTTCTAATCAACCTATTCAGAAATATTACACTCCTGTGGAACAGGTGGGACATGAACTCAGGCCTCCTAGTCCAGGGCTAGGGATATCACCGAGAAGGGCTTAGTCTATATTTGTTAGTTCATGTATATGCATCAGTTAGCTCATGTTGTTAATTCATCTCAAGTGGACTGAAAAGTTCTCGTAGACTATATTGAAGAGAACAGGGGAGTTGCTCCCATTTGGCCCCACACCGACCCTCCGAACAGCAACCCACCCAGAGCCTGTCCCCTACCCTTTATTTATCCCTGATTAATGCGTTAACACTACGGGCAATTAGCATGACCAATTCACCTGACCTGGACATCTTTGCATTGTGGGAGGAAACCGGAGCGCCCGAAGGAAACCCACGCAGACACAGGGAATAAAGGTGCAAACTCCACACAGACAGTTGGCCGAGGCAGGAATCAAACCCGGGTCCCTGCCGCTGTGAGGTAGCAGTGCTAACCACTATGCTGTCCAGTGATTTTTATTCCTCAATTATTAACATTTCAAAATCTGATCATCTGGTTCATATCCCATTGATCTTTGTGCGAATTTGTATTGTAAGTTAGCTGCTGCACTTCCTACTTAACAACCACAGCTTAAAGATACTGTCTGTAAAAAAAATTAGAACATTCTGGGGTTGTGAAAGTTGCTGTATAAATGCAAACTTATTTGTTTAACAATTCAAATTAAACATATTTGTGAATCTCAATCCTGAAATGAAGTGTTATTTTCTTCATATGTCTCACTATTTAATGGCAAAGTCAAGAATAAATCAAGGTTAAGAAGTTGAGAGAGACATTAGGGTGGATACATTGGAACTTATCCTTAACTTTCTGATCAAAAAACAAAGAAAACAAGAATCACAGCCAGATAGTGCACTTAACCAAGGAGTGAATGTCCATAACGTATCTCTTAATGATGCTGTAACTTTACAGATAGACAATAGAAATTCAGTGTCTATTATAAGGCCCTGACAAAGTGATCTTTTATAGTAGTCTGAAAAATCTAACATCGAAAGGAAAGATAGTTAAATTTTACGCAATTTTTCTCTACAGTATGCTGAAAAAAATTAACTTTGGAAATGCATGTATTTAAGTGGGATGTTTATCTGCATAGTGAGTTGCTTGACTGAGTTTTCCATTCCTTAGTTACCATAGATCAATCAGTAGATTCCTCCAGTGAGGACTCTATTGGCTGGGAATTTCAAACAAATTAGAGCTGGCCCACGATGGAATGTTACCGACCGAATAGGCCCTTCTCTTTCTTTCATCCATTTTTAAAAAAGGAACTCTCATTTCAGTATATTTCTATGTTATATTTGGACTTCATTCTGGGATGTGAATAAGTGGATAGTGAGGATTATCTAATTCAAAAAGTGTGGTGCTGCAAAAGCATAGCAGGTCAGGCAGTATCTGAGGAGCAGGAGAGTCTACGTTTCGAGCATAAGCTCTTCATCAGGAATGAGGCCTCTTCATTACTGATGAGATTATGCTCGAAAAGTTGACTCTCCTGCTCCTCGGATGCTGCCTGACCAGCTGTGCTTTTGCAGCAGCACATTCTTCGACTCTATCTCCAGCATCTGCTCTCCTCACTTTCTCCTAAGTGAGGGTTATCGAGCAATTTAAGAAAGGTTGCATGCACTGACACATGGGGTATATGCAGGAGTGGAAAAATATCTGAATTAAGTTCAAAGAAATAGTTAAAAATGTATAAAAAAAACACACACAAAATTAAAAGTTAATGAAAAAATATTTTGTTGAAGAGAAAAAAATTTAACTAATTTAGATTTTTAAAACAATTAAAACACAGCTTTGTAACATACGTGCAGTATCCAGTGAGCTGCACTGTGAGAATATGTCATTGTCATATTAGTGGACACTTTATTTAAGCCATTGGCTTTTGCACATTTCTGAATGCTGATGATTGAATGTTGCAGCTGAGTTTGTTCTTGTGTTCATCTAATGTCTTATACATGTGTACTTTCCAGCAGGGGTCACTAGATAGCAATTCTCATCAGGAATCCTTGCTGAGTTTCTTCTTTTCTTGCTCAAGGACAGTGAAATCAATGGATTCGCTGCCGAAAATACTTTGACAGATGACCGAGCTTGTCATTTACCTGGAACACAGGACAAGATCCTTTGAGGGAATGCAAAGGTTTTACCATATGGTTCACTCATCCACTCAAGGGGAGCACTATGCAAGTTCTCCATCTGTTTACCCACAGCAACCTTTGATTAATCAATTGTTTTTGCTTAAATAGACATAATTTTTCTTTTCTTCTGCGACGCCTTCTTGACATTGGTCTCTATTAGTCTTTATTCCTAATCCCATATAACTTGAGTTTCGCTAGTTTCTCCAGTTCTGCATTTTCTATCAGTATTCTACCTAATTATCAGTACTCTACCTAATCAGCAGAAATACATGCTCCTAGGGCACGCTCTGTGAGACGCTTTCACTTTTCAATGTGACTTTAAACAAATGATCTGTGATAGAGAAGAGATGGTTGAGGATCCTCTGGACAATACGATTTTGTTCTCAGATATTGAAGGAAAACAGAATGAATCTGGAGCAAAAGCAAAATACAATGGATGTTGGAACTCTGAAAGGAAAACAGAAATTTTGGAAATATTAGCAGGCCAGGCTGCATCTATGGCATGGAATGCAGTGTTAATGATCGAGGTTTTAACAGTGATAATTACCATTGTTATTATTCCTATTGAGATGAATCACAGTGATGTCAGGTACTCACATTTATGCACAAAATTTGCAAGTTGCAGTTCAAAAAATTCCCTATTAATCTATAGGGTTCGCTGTAGCAGTCCCTGCCAGTAAGTGCAGCATCAAATTAGCACAATATGAAAAACTTATTTCATTTTCCCCACCTCCCAGTTCCACATCAAAAGCAATGGAAAAATACAGCATTTTATGAGGGAGTAAGTGTTTAAAGCATATTTAGTGAAAATTGCTAAAGAACATTCTCTCCAGCTATGAATAGGTTGTTTTACAACAGTGCTGACTCATTCTCCCACAGAAGAAAATCTTGTTGAAGATCTAAAAAGAACAGTGAAAATATTAGAGTTTTCTAAAATTTTACATCAGCTGCTTTTACCCCTCTTCCTCAACACCAACTTTATTTCTCCACAATGCTCAAGCATTCTTTGATGGTTCGAGCCCCTCACTGGTGCTTACTTGAATCATTGATGACCTGTCCAGGATGTTGTATTTTAACAGGTACTGTATTCAGGGAAATCTGCACTCTCAAATTCACACAAAAAAAAACAATCTGAGGTTAATGGCCTTTTGTTAATCAAAAGGATTAAGATGCAAATAATAAAAGTTGGGTTGCAGGTTAGTCACAATCCCCCTGAATAGCAAAATGTACACAAGGGGTTAAATCCAACACACTGCATCCACCTGGACACCCCGCGCTGGCCTATTACCTGCCCTCGACCTCTTCATTTCCAACTGCCGCCGGGACATTAACCGCCTCAAAGTGTCTACCTCTCTCCCCCACTCCAACCTCTCACCCTCACAACGCGCAGCCCTCCAATCCCTCTGCTCCAATCCCAACCTCACCATCAAGCCAGCGGATAAAGGGGGCGCAGTGGTAGTCTGGCGCACTGACCTCTACATCGCTGAAGCCAAACGCCAACTCGAGGACACCTCTTCCTACCGCCCCCTTGACCATGACCCCACCCCCCATCACCAAACCATCATCTCCCAGACCATACAGAACCTCATCACCCCAGGAGATCTCCCACCCACAGCTTCCAACCTCATAGTCCGGCAACCCCGCACTGCCCGGTTCTACCTCCTTCCCAAGATCCACAAACCTGACCACCCTGGCCGACCCATTGTCTCAGCATGCTCCTGCCCCACTGAACTCAAATCTACCTACCTCGACACTGTCCTATCCCCCCTAGTCCAGGAACCCCCCACATACGTTCGAGACACCACCCACGCCCCCCACCTCCTCCAAGACTTCCGTTTCCCCGGCCCCCAAAGCCTCATCTTCACCATGGATATCCAATCCCTCTACACCTCCATCCGCCATGACCAGGGCCTCCAAGCCCTCCGTTTCTTCCTCTCCTGA
>NC_057738.1:44460978-44473192 GCF_004010195.1 Chiloscyllium plagiosum
TCCTGATGAAGGGCTTTTGCCCGAAACGTCGATTTGGAAGCTCCTTGGATGCTGCCTGAATTGCTGTGCTCTTCCAGCACCACTAATCCAGAATCTGGTTTCCAGCATCTGCAGTCATTGTTTTTACCTAAGGGGTTAAATAGCCTTCTCCTTTTCCTAAGCTTGCTGTTAACATGTCAGTAGGATGATTAAGATCTAAATTGTACTTTTTAAAATGTATTCCTCCATGGTATGTGGGTACTGCTGGTAAGGTCAGTAATATATTGATTCCTGATGAAGGGCTTTTGCCCGCAACATCAATTTCCTGCTCCTCGGATGCTGCCTGACCTGCTGTGCTTTTCTAGCACCACTCTAATCTGGACTCTGATCTCCAGCATCTGCAGCCCTCACTTTTGCCCAGTAATATATTGTCCATCTCCAATTGCCCTTGAATGGATTGACTTGCTAATGCATTCCAGAGGGCAGCGAGGAGTCAACCACATTGCAGAGGGGTCTGGAGTCACGTGTAGGCCAGACAGGGTAAAGATGACAGATTTCCATCACTCAAGGACATGAATCAATCTAACAAGTTTTGAGAGTGATTCATAATAGCCCAATGGATCACTACCATTAAGACTAGCTATAAATTCCAGATTTGCTGGCTGTTGAATTTAAATTTCACCGGTTTCACCAGGCAGGATTTGAACCCATGTTCTCAGACCACTCGCTTGGATCGCTAGATTACTCGTCCAGTATTACTATACTACACCATCACAACCTCTCACAACCTCTGACAACTGCACAATTTTTGACTATAAATATCATTTCTGAAACTGTATTATAATATTACACAGTTTGACATTCAACCTCTCAGGGTAAAGTTCTGATTGCGTATTCATGGAAGTATTTTTCATTTGCCCCATAAGGATATTAATCAGCCAGGAGGACAGGTCTCCAGAGACACGGCTGAATTATTTCATTGTTGTTGCTACATCTCGAAGGCATGACAGTAATTAACAGAAATATTTTGTTCGATTCTATTCAGCACAGCCTTTTCCACTATCACTTGTGGCCATATTGAAAATTAATACAAGTATTGCTAACATTTCTATCTATGCTTAATAATTTGAATGCTGAAGATCATTTTCTCAAAGTATTCACATACCTATGAATTATGCAGTTTGCATGCCAAGAGCTGCTAATGAAATGAAGCGAAAGAGGATTACACATTTCAATAAATTATGCAATGTTGTCTATTACAGACATGTTTGCATATGTGTATAATATGCAAAGATTGCAATAGTAAGTTTTTAGTAACCACAACAACAAGGCTACCAGCATTGGCCACTATTAGTGGGTAATGTGTGACACCAATTCCAGGTCTCTAAACATACACTGCTAAACAAAGGAAATCACAAATTAATGACATGATGTTTAGCTCATCCACAATATGCTGTGTGTCATCTTCACAGTCTCAATCAAAACAGAGTCATTGCTTTCTCATAAGCATCAATAACTTGTACACAATTGACATTCTGAAAACAATGAAAATTGTAAGTCTTGCTCAATCAGTTATAGTTAAAGTTTCAACAGCTTATCAAGCTGTGATTACTGCTGTACAACCACTTCCAGCCATAAGAAAACTAATATTACAATCATGGAGTCTCATAGAACATAGACCATAGAAGAATACAGCGCAGTACAGGCCCTTTGGCCCTTGATGTTGCGCCGATCCAAGCCCACCTAACCTACACTAGCCCACTATCCTCCATATGCCTATCCAATGCCCGCTTAAATGCCCATAAAGAGGGAGTGTCCACCACGGCTACTGGCAGGACATTCCATGAACTCACGACTCGCTGAGTAAAGAACCTACCCCTAACATCTGTCCTATACCTACCCCCCCCTTAATTTAAAGCTCATTCCCTGAGACGAGAATTTAAATATTGCGAAGCTTTGATGGAAATAAAGACTTAGCCTTTCAATTGATATTTGTGTTTTCTTTTCTTCACTACATGTAACTTTTACTTGCATACTGAAACATGATTTCCATGGGGCTTATATGCAGGAATTCTTACTGCCTATTTTTCTGTCTTTGAGAATTCTTCAGAACAATTGGCTGGTCAGCCTGGCCATATCAACCTTGCTAGATGTCACAGATCTACTGTCTTCTCGTGTTATTTTCAGGAAAGCAGATTCTAGCAAATTCTAATCATCAAACAACAGCAGAGTGCTGTGATTTCTTTTTAACAATGGGTAGGGAAAGGAAGCATAAAGTGTTAATGAAATGTTTCTTGTGAGGTGCATTATGCACTTTAGATGCAGGCCCTTAATATGGCCTAATTGACTAGGCAGAAGATTTTGTGTCTAATTTCAAGAACTGGGACCATTACCAGATTAAATAAAAGCAAAATCCTGCAGATGCTGGAAATCACGTTTCAGGTTCTCTCACCCTTCTACAGAACGGCGTAAGAACTGTTCTGAAGGGGGGGGGGAGGAGGTAAGGGGGAGTCACTGGACCTGAAACTCTATTTCTCTCACCAGCACTTCAGTAGGAACAATAGAGACTAGATTATTTTGTAAATTGGGAGGACTTCAGAAATCTGAAGTACAATTGAATCAGAGTTGAGGAGGAATTTAGGAATCCTAGTTCAGGATTCTCTTAAAGTTAACACCTAGCTTCAGTTGACAGGTAGGAAGGCAAATGCAATGTTAGAACTCAATTTGAGAAGGCTAGAATACCACAGCAGATATATACAGCTGAGGCTGTTTAAACCCACATTTGAAATATTGTGAGCAGTTGTGGACCCTACATCTAAGGAAGGACGGCCTTGGACGGTGTCCAGAGGAGGTTTACAAGAATGATCCCAGGGATGAAGGGCTTGTCATATTAGGAGTGATTGATAAAATGGGTCTGTACTCAATTGGAGTTTTGAAGAATGAGGGAGGATTTGATTGAAACTGACAGAATACGATAGGCCTGGATAGAGTGGACATGGAGAAAATGTTTCCTCAAGTAGGATAGACTATGGTCTGAGGGAACAGCTTCAGAGTGGAGAGACAACCCTTTAGAACCAAGATAAGAAAGACTTTCTTCAGCCAAAGGCAGGTGGACTGGTGGAACTCAGAGGGCTGTGGAGACATTGAGTGTATTTAAGACAAAATAGATCGGTTCTTGATTGGTATGGAGATCAGGGGTTATGCGTAGAAAGCAGGGGAATGGGGTTGAGAAACATATCAGCCATGATTGAATGGTAAAGCAGACTTGATGGGCTAAATGGCCTAATTCTGCTGCTAAGTCTTAATGTCTCATAGTCTACACTCCAAGATATCTGTATTAACTCATGTTCCCTTGAGTGTCGCAGACTTGAATCATCCCAGCATTGGAGGCCATGCCTTCAGCTGACAAAGTCTGAGAATAAAAGAGCAACTGGAGAGACAGTAGGGCCCCTTAAAGATCAGCAAGATCATCTTTGTAATGAACCTGCAGGAGGTGGGAGGGATATTAAATGAATATTTCAAGTCAGTTTTTACTGTGGAGAAAGAAATGGAGGCTAGAGAACTCAGGGAAATAAATATTGATGGTTTGAAAACAGTCCACATTACAGAAGGGTTAGTGCTTGAGGTCTTAGAAAACATCAAGGTGGATAAATCTCTAGGATGTGATCAAGTGTATCCCAGGATGTTGTGGGAGGTTAGGGAGGAAATTACAGGGCCCCTAACAGAAACATTTGTATCATTTATAACTACAGATGAGGCACTGGAGGACTGGAGTGTGGCTAATGTTGTGCCTTTATTTAAGAAAAGTTGTAAGGAGAAGCTTGGGAACTATAGAAGGTAGGATTTACGTACAGTTGGAGGCAAGGAATGATTAGGAATAATCAGCATGGATTTGTGTGAGGGAAATCATGTCTCACAAACTTGATTGAATTTATTGAGGAAGTAACCAAAAAGGTTGATGAGAGCAGAGCAGGAGACGTTTACTTGGACTTTAGTCAAGTCTCTGATAAGGTTCCGTATGGTGGACTAATTAATAAAGTCAGATCACAAGGAATTCAGAGTGAGTTTGGCAATTTGTTATGGACTAGGCCAGGCCGCTCAAAACATTCTTAAGCAGGCATCCCAGACCATAACTTTGCAATTTGTTTCAGTAAGAGTACAGTTAAAATTACCAGGAGTATGTTAGCTAGGTTGACTACCAGGTTTTAAAACGTACAAGAAATTATTCACAAAATTACAGAATGAAAAACAAAGAACGGAATATAGAATACCCACAGAACTCAGTCTATCCAAACTAGACTTAATTGTGCTGTTCTGAAAATAGGTGCAACAGTCCCAATAAACCAACCCCTTAAAGACAGGGCAAAAATGAAACAAAGACTTACAGATCAAACTTAAAAGGGCAGAAGGAGATCAGGTCGAGCAGTCTGTTTCCACACAGCCCACTGTTACACTGACTCTAACAAGGCTTTAGCTTTTCGGACTGACCAACTCCCTTTCATTACACAGGTCACTTCGAAAACATGAAATCTGTGGCTGAAAGTCTCATCTGTTTACGTATAAACAAAAAGGCCTCTCAGTAAACCCTTTCACCTCTGTACCAAACCAGTCATTTCAGAGCCCGGAGTATTTTATGACCCCTCTGAAAAAAGTCAAAGACACAGTATCCTTGAGAAATGGAACAGCATTCTAAAAAAGGGACCAGCTTTGTGACACCTCCCTCCTTAAAAAAAATGAACCATCAATATCCAAAGATGGCTTCATTTTTAAAACCCCTCAAAAAAAAACTGGTCAGTAGTCTAAACACACATACACACTATACTGACTATACACGTGCAAACAAGCATAACGACATACAAATTCAGGCTGTGGCACTCCCACCACCGAACGCCCCAATATCTCATTCAAGTCTCGATAACACGTCGGTAATCACATTTCCGTGACCTGCCACCTGCACAATTATCAAGTTGAATGGCTGCAACAACAACCTCCATCTAAACAGGCTGGCGTTTTTGTCCTTAAATTTCTCCACAAATGTCAATGGGTTGTGATCAGTGTATACGATTGTTTCAGATGCGTTGCTGGTAATATGAACACTGAAATGTTGTAATCCTAACACCAAGCTCAAAGTCGCTTTTTGAACTGCTGAATATTTCTGTTTATGAACATTCAATTTCCTGGAAAATAGCCTCTGGGTCTTTCTATCCTCTTGTCATTCCTCCTGCCGGAGTACCGCACTGACACCCACATCACTGGCATCGATAGTCACCTTGAAAGGTTTCGTGTAATCCGATGTGGCTAATACTGGGGCAGTGGTTAACAGTTTTGAGGCTTCAAATGCCTTTTGACAGTGCACTGTCCACTGAACCTTCTTGCACCTTTTTTAACAATTCGGTGAGTGAAGCAGCCATGCAGCTAAAGTTCGGCACAAACTTTCGGTAAAATCCATTCAATCCCAAGAACCATAGTACTGCTCTTTTCGTTGATGGTGTGGAAAATTCCCCAATTACTACCACTTTCACGTCCCATGGAGACATTTGTCTGTATCCAAAACATGGCCCAGGAAGGTAACTTAGGCTTTGGCAAATTCACTTTTAGCTAGGTTTACCACCAACCCTGCTTTCCGAAGTCACTTGAACAATTCCGATAAATGCTGTAAATGTTCCTTCCATGAGTGACTTAAATTCACCAGGTCATCCATATACACCAAACAATTGGGTAATCCGACAATGACCTTATTAGTCAGTCTATGAAATGTAGCCGGAGCTTTTCATTCCAAATGGAATGACTTTGAAATGATACAGCCCGTTTGGCATTACGAAAGCTGAAATGGCCTTTGCTCTTTCTGACTAAGGTACTTGCCAGTAGCCTCTGAGCAAGTCCAACTTAGAAATACAAATTGATTGTCCCACCTTTTCGACACAGTCCTCCAACCGCAGAATTGGATGTGCATCAGCCTTCCTAACAGCTTTGAGGTTTTGATGGTCTACACATAACCATTGGGTACCATCTAGCTTTGGCACCATGACTATGGGTGAGATCCAGTCACTGTCACTCACTTCAATTATACCATCTTGGAACATGCATTCTATCTTCTGAACCCGTGCCAACTTTAGAGGGTTATGCCTATAGGGATGTGGCTTAATTGGAACAACATTTCCTATATGTACATCATGCACAATTAGGTTAGTACTTCGCAATTTATTTCCACATATTTCCCCATGTGATAGTAATAACTCTTGCAGGTCATTTTGATTTTCTTGTGGAAGGTAACTCAATAATTTATCCCAATGTTTTGACAATTTCCTCATTGTCCAATTTGATTTGAGGAATGCCCAATCAGAATACTCGAACTTGGTTCTTCCTACTGGGTTGTAATCATACTGGTTAATCCAAGATGGAGGATGGGAGAAAATTCTCGCTGTAACAGGCTGCTTCCTTTTTATGGTATTTTAGGTGTTGGAGGTGATTGCCTCAAATCCCTGGAACAGCAATTACTGTTTTAAATGCTGTTGCATTGTTTTGGAACTTTGGAGAAAAACAAAGTCAAAACAGTGGCACTTTTAAAAGGGAGGGGAATAGACAAAGGCAGTGCATGGTCAGTCAGTGCAGGAGAGAGAGAGAGGCAGAGAGAGAAGGAAACCCACACTGCTAATTGACACTGCAGTGAACCTGCACAGTTACTGCCTTTGCTGTTTGAATTCATGTATCGCTGGACATCAGAGTGCGTCTATGAAAATTAACAAATAGTGAAATTCACAACTAATCTTGGAGGAACGTGTTTTGGAGAGGTCACAGCACAGAAACAGGTAAGTGAATAGTTTGAAGTGTGGCCTTACTGCAAGTCTGCATTATTGAGTAGATTGGGTTCTTTCTGGATTATATGTTTTATTAAGATACGTCTCTTGATTAAATATAAGCCACAAGTAGTATGTTGGCCAGGAGCAGTACTTCGTAGAAGAATAAGACAGTTCTATTTTCTGGGTCTAGGATTGCAAGAAACAAAAATGGCCCTTAGTAGAGTGGTATGCTGTTCTTGTCAGATGTGGGAGTTTAGGGAGAGTTTACATGTTACTAAGGATTATATCTGCAATAATTGGTTGCGAATCCTATCACATTGAATGGATTGGTTGGAGAGACAGTTGGAGGCATGAGGAGTTTACAAGACCAAGGATGTGTGATAGATAGCAAGGGAAAAAAGTTGCAGATACAGTCACATAGATGTGTTAACTTCAGGAAAGTTAAGAGAGGTAGGCAGGTGGTGCAGGAGTCTTCTGTAGCTATCCCCATTTCAAACAAATAAGCTGATTTGGAAAATGTAGGGGGTGCTGGATTCTCAAGGGAACACGAACAGCCAAGTTTCTGGTATCGAGACTGGCTCTAATGAAATGAGATCAATTGTGTTAGGGGTCTCTTTCTAGTCTGAGGCAGTGAAAAATCAAAATGGTGCATTGCCTCCCTGGTGCGGGGTCAAGGATGTCTCAGGGAGGGTGGAGAATGTTCTCAAGGGGGAGAGGGACCAGCAGGGTGTCATTGTAGACATTGGAACCAATGACATAAGAAGGGAAAAGGATATGATTCAGAAGGGAGAATAACTAGAGTTAGGCAGGGATATAAAAAGGAGGTCCTCGAGAGTAGTAATATCTGAATTACTCCCAGTGCGACGAGCTAGTGAGGGTAGGAAGAGGAGGATAAAGCAGATGAATGCATGGCTGAGGAGCTGGTTTATGGGAGAAGGATTCACATTTTTGGATTATTGTTATCTCTTATGGGGTAGAAGTGACCTGTACAAGAAGGACGGATTGCACCTGAATTGGAAGGGGACTAATATACTGGCAGGGAGATTTGCTAGAGCTGCTTGGGAGGATTTAAACTAGTAAGGTGGGNNNNGGGGTTGGTGGTGAGCGATGGGACCCAGGGAGATATTGAGGAAAAAGATCAATCTGAGACTTGTACAGTTGAGAAAAGAAGTGAGTCAGGGCAGACAGGAACAACACAGAGAACAAGGTAGGACTGATCAATTAAACTGCATTTATTTCAATGTAAGGGGACTAGCAGGGAAGGCAGATGAACTCAGGGCATGGGGTTAGAAACATGGGACTGGGCTTTCATAGCAATTACAGAAACATGGCTCAGGGATGGGCAGGACTGGCAGCTTAATGTTCCAGGGTACAAATGCTACAGGAAGGATAGAAAGAGAGGCAAGAGAGGAGGGGGAGTGGCATTTTTGATAAGAGATAGCATTACAGCTGTGCTGAGGGAGGATATTCCTGAAAATGCATCCAGGGAATTTATTTGGATGGAACTGAGTAATACGAAAGGCATGATCACCTTATTGGGATTGTATTATAGACTCCTTAATGGTCAGAGGGAAATTGAGAAACAGAATTGTAAGGAGGTTTCAGTTATCTGTCAGAATAATATGGTGGTTATGGGAGGGGATTTTACCTTTCCAAACATAGACTGGGTTTGCCATAGCATTAGGGGTTTAGATGGAGAGGAATTTGTTAAATGTGTACAAGAAAAATTTCTGATTCAATATGTGGATGTATGTAATAGAGAAGTAGCAAACTTCACCTCGTCTTGGAAAATAAGGCAGGGTAGGTGACTGGGGTGTCAGTGGGGGAGCACGTTGGGGCCAATGACTGTAATTCTATTAGTTTTAAAATAGTGATGGAAAAGGATAGACCAGATCTAAAAGTTGAAGCTCTAAATTGGAAGAAGGGTAACTTCGCCAGTATTAGGCAAGAACTTTCAAAAGCTGATTGGGGGCAGATGTTTACAGGTAAAGAGACGGTTGGAAAATGGCAAGCCTTCAGAAATGAGATAACGAGAGTCCAGTAACATTACATTCCTGTTAGGTTGAAAGTAAAGGCTGATAGGTGTAGGGAATGCTGGATGACAAAGAAATTGAGGGTTTGGTTCAGAAAAAAAGGGAAGCAGAAGTCAGGTATAGACAGGATAGACTGAGTGATTCCTTAGAAGAGTATAAAGGTAGTAGGAGTATACTTAAGAGGGAAATCAGGAGGGGGCATGAGATAGCTTTGGCAAATAGAGTTAAGGAGAATCCAAAGGGTTTTTACAAATACATTAAGAACAAATGGGTAACTAGGGAGAGAATAGGGCCCCTCAAAGATCAGCAAGGCAGCCTCTGTGTGGAGCCACAGGAGAGGGGGAGATAATAACTGAATATTTTGCATCAGTATTTATTGTGGAAAAGGATATGGAAGATATAGAATGTTGGCAAATAGATGGTGACATCTTGAAAAATATCCAGATTACAGTGGAGGAATTGCTGCATATCTTGCAACACTTAAAAGTGGATAAATCCCCAGCACCTGATCAGGTGTACACTAGAACTCTGTAGGATGCTAGGGAAGTGATTGCTGGTACCCTTGCTGAAATATTTGTATCATCGATAGCCATAGGTGAGGTGCTGTCAGATCAGCCAGTGGGCTGAGGAGTGGCAGATTCAATAAATGTGAGGTGCTGAATACTGGGAAACAAATCTTAGCAGGACTTATACGTTGAACGGTAAGGTCCTAGAGAATGTTGCTGAACAAAGAGACCTTGGAGTGCAGGTTCATAGCTCCTTGAAAGTAGAGCTGCAGGTAGATAGGGTAGTGAAGGCGGCATTTGGTATGCTTTCCTTTATTGGTCAGAGTATTGAGTACAGGAGTTGGGACGTCATGTTGTGGCTGTACAGGACATTGGTTAGGCCACTGTTGGAATATTGCAATTCTGGTCTCCTTTCTATTGGAAGGATCTTGAAAGGGTTCAGAAAAGATTTACAAGGATGTTGCCAGGGTTGGAGGATTTGAGCCACAGGGAGAGGTTGAATCGGCTAGGGTTGTTTTCGGCTAGGGAGTATGGAATAAGCTGCCAGAGGAAGTGGTGGAGGCTGATACAATTGCAATATTTAAAAGGCATCTCGATGGGAATATGAATAGCAAGGGTTTAGAGGGAAATGGGCTGGGTGCTGACAAATGGGACTAGATTGGGTTGGGATATCTGGTCGGCATGGACAAGTTGGACTGAAAGGTCTGTTTCTGTGCTGTGCATCTCCATAACTCTATGACCTCTCCTCTTGTTTTCCTTCTCTGTCAAAATATCTTTTGAGCATACTCATATGACACACTCTGTGAGATTTCTTCCTATCTGGAGTCCCTATCAAGCAATTCACCAATTTCCTCTTGATTTGATACGGTCAACTAAACTTTGTTTTTAAAGGTTCACCTATTCTAGAAGTAACATTAATACCTTATCCCCAGTGGCAAAAGTGCAAATTTTTGATTTCCTGTCCACTTCCTGTTTCACTGTCTGCTATGATACTTTTAAATGCTGTCCAGCCAACTCCCCAGCTCGATTTAGTCATTCTCTAAAATTTGACACATAGTCCAAAAGGATGGTTTCTGAATTGTAACTTATTAATTTCTCCTTAATCCATTTTAACGGTCCTCTTACTTAATGCCCAAAAGTTAATTCAAATCGACTGAATTTGGTCGATTCATTTGGTGAATCTCTGATTTCATGAAGTACAAATGGAACTCTCTTATTCTAATCATCTAGATAATCCAGACCATAAGCCCTCAACATGGTCTTTAGTGTTTGATGCCACTTTGCTAGCAATTCCTGTGATTCTTAATGGTATGGAGTAGATTTGAATTGCTTTATTCCTAAGGCATCCATAACCTCCTTCAATAGTTTGGATGTGAAGTTTCATCCTTGATCTGACTGGATCTCTATTGGCAGTCTGTATCTAGTAAAAAATTTAACTAATTCCTCTACAACCTTTTTAACCGTGATATTCTGTAATAGGATTGCCTCGGGAAATCTCGTCGACACATCCATTATTGTGAATAAATACTTATTCCCAATTTTTGTTAGAGGTAGGTGACCTACGCAATCAAGACTCTTGTGAAAGGTACCTCAAATGCTGGAATAGCTATTAAAGGTAGAGGTTTTATTCTTACTTGTGGTTTTCTGATTAGCTGACGTGTATGACGACATCTGACAAAATTTAACAACATCCTTATGCAGTCCAATCAGTAACAGTGCCTTTGTATTTTAGCCTGTGTTTTCCTCACCCCTAAATGACCTCCAAATGGTAGCTCATGCGCCACTCGCAGCACCTCCTTTCTATACCTTACTGGCAAAACAATTTGATGAATCACTGCCCTTTTCTCAACTGCTTGAATGTATGATGGTCTCCATTTCCTCATTAAGACACTATTTGTTTAGTAATATCACAAAGAGATACATTCACTCTCCTTCTCTGTATATACCTTTTGATACAACTACTTTAAGTCCTCATCTTCCTGCTGTAACTCAATAAGCTTAGCAGAGCTTACTTCCATGTTTACATCTTTGCGACAGGCCAATTTCAGCTCCTTATTCAACTTATACCCTACATCCATACTACTGTTTGGGGGCCTATAGATAACTCCCAAGAGGTCTTTCTACCCTTACAATTTCTCAGCTCTATCCATACTGACTCTATATCCCATGATTCTAGGTCCCCCCTTGCAAGGGACTGAATACCATCCCTTACCAACAGGGCCACCCGACCCCGTCTGCCTGTCAGTCTGTCAGTCTGTCCTTACAATCGCACGTATAGCCTTGAATATTCATTTCCCAGGCCATGTCCACTTGAAGCCACGTCTCAGTTATCCCCACAATATCGTAGCTGCCAATTTCCAAAAGAACCCCAAACTCATCCATCTTATTTCTAATGCTTCGTAATTCATGTATAGTATTTTTAATTTGTTACTGCCCTCACCCTTCCTATCAACCCCTATTTCACTCAACCTTACGGCATGATCCCGCAAAGATGTTACTACAGTTGTTATGGGGGATTTTAACTTGCAGGTAGACTGGGAGAATCAGGATGGTATTGGACCTCAAGAAAGAGACTTTGTGGAGTGTCTCCGAGATGGATTCTTAGAACAGCTGGTGCTGGGAGAAGGCAATTCTGGATCTGGTATTGGGCAACAAACCAGAATTGATCAGGGACCTCGAAGTGAAGGAGCCATTAGGAGGTAGTGACCATAATACAATAAGCTTCAATCTGCAATTTGAAAGGGAGAGGGTACAGCCGGTAGTGACAATATTTCAGTTGAATAAAGGGAACTATGGAGCTATGAGGGAGGAGCTGGCCAAAGTTCAATGGTGCAAAACCTTAACAGGGATGACAGTGGAGGAACAATGGCAGATATTTCTGGGTATAATGCAGAAG
>NC_057738.1:44475319-44487946 GCF_004010195.1 Chiloscyllium plagiosum
TGGAGGCCCAGTCTCTTTAAGAAAGAGTTGGATAGAGCTCTCAAGGATAGTGGAATCAAGGGTTATGGAAATAAAGCAGGAACAAGATACTGATTGAGGATGATCAGCCATGATCATAATGAATGGTGGTGCAGGCTTGAAGGGCAGAATGGACTACTCCTGCACCTATTGTCTATTTACCTGTTTATTCCTGCTCTGTCCCACTTATCTAATCAAAAAAAGCCTTTGATAATGCTACTTTAGCTTCCTTATCTGTGCCTTGTGATCTCTCCTGCTTCAGCTTGTGACTCTGCAATCTTGAGACACAATCTGGGAAGATTCCTGGATAAACATCCTGCATGTCTTCAGTTGCCTGCGTCTCCACTGGCTTTTCAATTAGAGTAGGCAGCACACCTACCTGTGAATCATCTCTATCATTTGCAAGGACAAATTATATTCCTGGAACTGAGAGTTTGTCTCGTACTCCTACCACAAATTCTTCACTCTTTTCTGGACTCTCTAGCCTCACTTTACACAATTGAGTGCTTTTTGTCTCACTATGAACTCCTGTTAGCAGTACCTTTTCTGGCAATAGTCCTGAAGGAGTACATATCTCCTCATCCTTCAGCCTCACAGACTGAGAGGATCCTCTGTCCCTTAATGTTATAACCTCTTTACCTGCTACTCCTGGCCTATATGAATAAACTTTACCTTTGCATGTATATTTTTTAAGCAAATCTATCACGTCCTCCTTAACCAACCCCTGAACATCTTGTACACTCTGAGGCAGTTGTCGAACTTTCCTTGTGCTTTTTGTCACTAGTCCAACTAAACTCCCAGGCTTGTCTGGTTTTCCGACATCTGCCTTTCTCCTAGCCCACTAACACTGTGATTTTGTGTGGCCACTTTATTACAATGAAAACACCAGAGCTTTTTACCTTCTTTGTCCCCCTCAAGGGTTTCTTTTTTACCTATGGGAAGTTATCCTTATGGTCTTCACTGAGATCTACCTTTCCCTTTCCACGTGAGGATTTCTCTTTGCCCAAGTTTCTATCCCTCATGGACTGAAGTTGATTCTGGAAGCCAAACTGAATTTTATCGACCAGCTCATAATCATCAGCCACATCAGCTGCTAACCTTGCTGTTTTAACTTTCTGCTCTTCCATATTAAGCCTACCTTCAGCCTTCATCTCCATCTTTTTATGCTGACTTCCCTTTTTAAGTGTCAGTTTCTGAAGTTCAAATACTCTCTCTTTTTCTTTCTCTTCTGCGAAAGCCATGCGTTCATTTTCTTTATCTACCGGTTTTCACTGTAACTCAAACTGTTTCATTTCTGCTGCCCTTTCCTTATTTCTCACTTCTAACTCAAGCTGCATCATTTGCAATTGCAGTTTTGACAACACTACAGATTCTGATGGTGTCTCCAGCAAGTTTAAATGCTGAGCTACTGCTGTAATTATCTCTCCTTACCTCACAGAAGAAGATAGATCCAGCCCCAGCTTGTCTGCTCATTCCAGCAGCTTGGTCTTATTCATCTTCTGTAACACTTCCAAGTTCACCTCGTCCACCTTCAGAAAATGATTGGCGATTGAAAGAGCCATTGCTGTCCCAAGTTTTGTCTACCCAGCCAAACCAACACCTGAAATAAAGACACTAGCACCTACCACTCGCTGTGTAAATCCTGGACAAGCCCCCAAGCTGTTATGGAGGCCAGACCACTCAAAACATTCTTAAGCAGGCAGCCTAGACCATAACCTTGCAATTTGTTTTGTTAAGTATGGAGTGAAAGTTACCCGGAGTAAGTTAGCTGGGTTGACTACCAGGTTTTAAAACAGACAAAAATGTATTCACAAACTTACAGAATGAAACACAAATAACAGAATATAGAATGCCCACAGAATTCAATCTATCCAAACTAGACTTATTTATGCTGTTCTGAAAAATATGTGCAACAAACCCAATAAACAAACCCCTTAAACAGAGCAAAAATGAAACAAAGGCTTACAGGTCGAAGGAGAGAGAGAATCTAGCAGCCTGTTTCCACACAGCCCACTGCTGAACTGAACTGAATAACAACAAGAATTCAGCTTCCAGGACTGATCACTCGCCTTTCATTATACAGGTCACTTCTAAAACGTAAAAGCTTTGGCCAAAAGTCTCCTCTGTACTTATAAACAAAAAGCCTCTAAGTAAACCCTTTCATCTCTGTACCAAACCAGACATTTCGGAGCCCAGAGTATTTCATGACTCCCATAAAAAAAATCAAAGTCACAGCATCTTTGAGAAAAGGAACAGCTTTTAGGAAAAAGGACCCGTTTTGTGACAAATTGGATACAAAATTGGCTTAATAGCAGGAGACAGAGGGTGCTGGTGGTTGGTTGTTTATCAGACTGGTGGCCTTGGCCCTGTGGTATTACACAAGGACCGGTCTTGAAATTATTCCAGGATTGCTTCAGCAAGTATTT
The DNA here is from genome assembly GCF_004010195.1 of Chiloscyllium plagiosum. Classification (NCBI taxonomy): domain Eukaryota; kingdom Metazoa; phylum Chordata; class Chondrichthyes; order Orectolobiformes; family Hemiscylliidae; genus Chiloscyllium; species Chiloscyllium plagiosum. Next base: position 44,477,764 of record NC_057738.1, read on the forward strand.
ATTTTTTACGTCTTAATTCTAACTTGCAATTTGGTTAGAACCAAGTTCACTCAATCTTCAAATTTGACTGTTTTGCATAAATCTCAGAATACTTTCTCAATCTCACTTCCCACTTGTCTGTTGATAACTTAAACGTTGTGCAATTTCCCTTCATAGTTCTCAGTTCAATCCACATGGATTTTGAACTCCTTTTTTTTCTACTATTGTGTTTGTATTATTCAGAACATCATTCCCTTGTTTTTATTTTTCTCTTTCTGCTAAGATGATATTTTCTTGCTATTCATTACTGCCGCACTTGTTTCTTTAACAGCAGCTTCACCCCCTCTCCCCATGCTGTTAAATCTCAATCCGAATGTTCATTCCCTCCCATTGCGTATTGGTTTATAACCACCCCCACTGCTCCATTCAGCATCCCCACATGAACACTGTCACTTATTCAGTTGAGTATTTAAGAACACGCTGCAGGTGGCTGAACACAATGGAGAATTAGAGGGGACAGAATAATGCAGGAGAGCGTGGGAGTGAATGGATTAAGGAACAATTGTTTAGTTGCCGTTTTTACTCTGGGTTAGTTAGACATACATAATAGGTATTTATTACTTAATTAGATAATTAACTGAGTACCAGCTTGGTAAAGAGAACTATTCTCTGATTAGTGCATTAGGGCAGGTGGGTGATTGAGTACATTAACATAACACTAATTAAAACTGAATGTTGAGAGATTAGTCCCTGTGAGATTTAAACTGTGAGAAACCAGTGTGGAGTAAACGAGGCCGGATGAGAATAGAATTGAACGTTAGACAGAGTTCTGTTGCAGTGATCGCAACAAGGTCAGCCAGGACCCTATGTCAAAGGCTTGGAGGAGCCTGACCCAGTGCTAAAATGCCCCAGGAGAAGCTACAAAATCAAGATGTAGCCAATGTCCTCAGACTCAGAGGGGGAGGGGTGCAGTGGCTGTAATGAGGTCAGCCAGGTCGAACGCACAGAATAGGAGTTCCCTAATTGGGGCTGTTAATCTTGACCAATCAGGGAGCCCAAACTGACAGATATAAACAGGAGATTCACATACACACCATGGGTGCGGGGGATAAAATAAGCACTACCGCACTTAGGTGGTAGTGTGGGGGTTAAAAGAAAAAATATTTAAAAAATAAAAAAAATAAACAGGATTCTGGAGGGAGGGCAAAGAAAAAATAATAAAATAAACAGGAGATTCTTAGGTGGTAGTGTGGGGGTTAAATTAAAAAAAGAAAAAAATAAGATAAAAAAAGAAATAAACAGGAGATTCCCACTTTGTGTCTTTCACTGTATCTCACACCTGCACACACATACCATGGGTGCTGGGGAAAAAAAAATAATAAGCACTACCGCACTTAGGTGGTAGTGTGAAAAAAAAACAGGAGATTCACATACACACCATGGGTGCTGGGGATAAAATAAGCACTACCGCACTTAGGTGGTAGTGTGGGGGTTAAAAAAAAAGAAAAAAAATATATAACCAAAAAAAAAACCAGGAGACCCCCTTCACTGTTTTTGATCACATAGCACTGCCCTTTTAAAAAAAAAGTAAACCGGAGATTCAGCACTGCCAAAAATTAAAAAAAAATATAACCATGGAAAAAAAAAGAGAAAAAAAATGAATACGGGATGGTCTCACACAGCATTGTAAGAAAAAAAAGAAAAAAAAATAAACAGGAGATTCCCACTTTGTGTCTTTCACTGTGTCTCACACCTGCACACACAGACACCATGGGTGCTAAGGGAAAAAAATAATCACTACCGCACTTAGGTGGTAGTGTGGGGGTTAAAATAACAAAAAAGAACAGGAGTGTGGAGTTAATGCCACGATTGCTGTTTGCAGATCATTAGAAAGGCTGTGCAACTTAAAGGAAGCATTGACTGCTTCATCAGGAGCAATGTCCATTCTCCATCTATTTTGTTAGTCCCCTTTTAATATCTTTGTACCTCAAATGGATCTGATGTCATTCTTCTAAAGTCTAGAGTGTAGGCCTAAACTGCTCAATCTCTTAAGACAAAGTCTTTTTTACCGGAATTGATCGAGTGAACCTCCTCTGAACTGGAATGTGTGGAAAAAGATCATTTCTAGTTGTTATTGACTTGGAAAAAAATAAACAGGAGATTCCCACTTTGTGTCTTTCACTGTGTCTCACACCTGCACACACAGACACCATGGGTGCTAGGGGAAAAAATAATCACTACCGCACTTAGGTGGTAGTGTGGGGGTTAAAATAACAAAAAAGAACAGGAGTGTGGAGTTAATGCCACGATTGCTGTTTGCAGATCATTAGAAAGGCTGTGCAACTTAAAGGAAGCATTGACTGCTTCATCAGGAGCAATGTCCATTCTCCATCTATTTTGTTAGTCGCCTTTTAATATCTTTGTACCTCAAATGGATCTGATGTCATTCTTCTAAAGTCTAGAGTGTAGGCCTAAACTGCTCAATCTCTTAAGACAAAGTCTTTTTTACCGGAATTGATCGAGTGAACCTCCTCTGAACTGGAATGTGTGGAAAAAGATCATTTCTAGTTGTTATTGACTTGGAAAAAAATAAACAGGAGATTCCCACTTTGTGTCTTTCACTGTGCCTCACACCTGCACACACACACACACACCTTGGGTGCTGGGGAAAAAATAAGCACTACCGCACTTAGGTGGTAGTGTGGGGGTTAATTAAGAAAAAAAGAAAAAAAATAAAATAAACAGGGGATGCAACTCTATTTTGATTTAAAATAAACAGGAGATTCTGACTGCCTGCCCCTCTTCCGCGGTTACGTTAGGGCCCGGGTGTCCTTGGAGAAGGAGCACGCGGTGTCGACCAACACCCTGGAGTTGTTCAGGGAGAGTGCACTTTGTGTCTTTCACTGTGTCTCACACGTATACACATACACCATGGGTGCTGGGGAAAAAATAAGCACTACTGCAGTTAGGTGGTAGTTTGGGGGTTAAATTAATAAAAAAAGATAAACAAGAGATCTGCTGGGGAAAAATAAGCACTACCGTAAAAAGAAAAAAAAATAAACAGGAGATTAAATTAAATAAAGATTCGTGCACTTTGTGTCTTTCACTGTGTCTCACACGTGCACACACGCACCATGGGTGCTGGGGAAAATCTTGGATACTCCTATGTTCTTCTCAAATAACTCCTCCTTTCTAATTTTTTCTCACTAATTTTCACATGTACCAAAACTCAAATCCATATCACACATTTAATAATCATCATTTCATTAAAAAAATGAGTCTTATGGTCTCCACCAACACCCTGGAGTTGTTCAGGGAGAGGTGGGCGCCACGGGGAGTGGAGTGTATTATTTCCTTGTCAAATTGTATTTTGATTTAATCCCTGCCCTCCCCTTCACTGCTTGATCACACAGCATTGCTCTTTGATGTGAAGGGCACTGCTTGTCACTGGCTACTCGGGTGTTTCTTTTCTTCCTGGTGTGGAAACTGAATAAAGATTTGTGCACCTTGTGTCTTTCACTGTGTCCCACACCTGCGCACGCACGCACACACACACACACACACAACATGGGTGCTGGGGGAAGAATAAGCACTACCGCAGTTAGGTGGTAGTGTGGGGATTAATATTTTAAAAACAGGAGTGTCCAACATCATGACACAGAGCTGGCTCTGAGGGAGCTGGATTGGTGTGCGTGTAAGGACTCTCCTCCTACTCACAGGAACATAGTACAGGTGCAGTTAACTCACTGAATTATCTAGCCAGTTTGTTAACTGGCATTCCTTTTAGTGAGGACTGATTGTTAAACTCCTGATGGACATAATGTGTTTCAGGTGTAACTCAGTTCTCATTAGGGGGTTGTTGTTTCACTGGCTGGTTAGAGTCTGTGTTACTCTGTCCTTTTCTCAAAATGAGAAAAAAAAAGTGTTAATTTTGTGGCTTAGGCCTTGGACTCTAGTTTTCTTTTGCATCTGTCTTTACTTTTTATTGGTGTTTGGACTGAGCCCTTGTGGAAGACATACATTTTACCAGAGGAGCTGTTCCTGTGGGGAGGCCTAGCCCTGGGAATAGGCCTCTGAAGATTGACCACCTGTGTGTGTGCTGGGAGGTGAGCACTTGCTGTATCCTGGAGTTTGGGTGAAGACCTTTCCTTTACGAGTGGACCAAACCCCTGTGAGTTAACTGCACCTGTACAATGTACTGTTCCTGTGAGTGTGCCTGGTTTTCCAAGGCTGGGCCAGGACTCCATGGAGACTAAACACCTGTGTGCTGTGGAGTGTGCATTTGCTGCCTTCAGGAATGGAGTCTGCCCTTGGTTGCGGACTCTGCTTTTAGCAATTTGGAGTGGACTCTATTTCTGACAATGCACATTGTACACTGGAGTGGACTTTTCCTGGAAATGGATGCCATATCTTGAAGACTGTATAGATTTGGACTGTGCAGAAAGGACTCTGTTTTTTGGTAACTAACTGTATTGTGGTGTTTCCTGGGTCTATCACCTGCACTGTCTTGTGTGTCCCTGGGTCTGGCAGGCCTTGCTCTGAGCTGGGAGGCTCATGGGTCGTCCTGAAAGCTGTCACCCTGAGAGCCGGAGGGTGGGTAGGCCACCCTGATGCCAGTCGGCCCGAGAACAGGATGGTGGGTAGGCCGTTCTGAGCACTGTCTTCCTGAGGAAGGGGTCATCGGGACGGGCTGCCCTAGAGGTGGTTGAAAGGTGTCAGAGCAGCCGAGAGCCAGAAGGTGCGTAGGAGCAGGCTGAGATCCAGAAGGGTTGTGGGCTACCAGGGAAGGGGACGGGCTGGCCTAGAGTTGGCCAGAAGGTGTGCCAGGATAGCCCACTGCCCAGATGGTGCATTGGGGTGGGTGAGAGCCCAAGGGTATGTAGGGACAGACCGAGAGCCAGAAGGCGGGTAGCTGTCCTCAGCGCTGTCACCCCGGGCAGGTGCCGGGGTGGGCTGCCCCAGAGGTGGTCGAAAGGTGCTGAGGGTGGTTAATGAAGCCAGAGGTGGGTAGGCCGTCCTGATCGCTGTCACCCTGGACGGGTACCGGGTCGGGCTGTCCTAGGTGGTCGAAAGGTGTGTCGGGGTGGACCGAGAACCGGAAGGGGCATGGGGTGGACAGAGAGCCGGAAGGTGGGTAGGGGCGGGCTGCCTTAGAGTGGTCGGAAGGTGGGAGGGATGGGGGCTTGCTTGGTCTGTATTGTATGCACTTTTTTGTAACTGGATTGTGCTTTTATGTACAAATGTCATTGTCACTGTCTTTTATATGTGAAACTGGGATTTGAGTTTTGCCCTCATCTCCCCATAAACTGGTTGAATGGTAGGCTTGGGGGTCTGGCTTTGCTGCTCCTCTCCCTTGTAAAATTGCTGTTGTATACAGCTGTAAATGTTTACAAAAAAAATGTTAACTTTTGTAATTTGTTTAATAAAATATTATAAACAGGAGTCTTTTGACCCCCTGTCTAAGTTTTTTTTTTACCTTAAGTGGACATCAGTTTTGATTTTTTAAAAATCTTGGATACTCCTATGTTCTTCTCAAATAACTCCTCCTTTCTAATTTTTTCTCACTAATTTTCACATGTACCAAAACTCATATCCATATCACATTTAATAATCATCATTTCATTAAAAAAATGAGTCTTATAGTCTCCACCAACACCCTGGAGTTGTTCAGGGAGAGGTGGGCGCCACGGGAAGTGGAGTGTATTATTTCCTTGTCAAATTGTATTTTGATTTAATCCCTGCCCTCCCCTTCACTGCTTGATCACACAGCATTGCTCTTTGATGTGAAGGGCACTGCTTGTCACTGGCTACTCGGGTGTTTCTTTTCTTCCTGGTGTGGAAACTGAATAAAGATGTGTGCACCTTGTGTCTTTCACTGTGTCCCACACCTGCACACACACACACACACATAACATGGGTGCTGGGGGAAGAATAAGCACTACCGCAGTTAGGTGGTAGTGTGGGGATTAATATTTAAAAAACAGGAGTGTCCAACATCATGACACAGAGCTGGCTCTGAGGGAGCTGGATTGGTGTGCGTGGAAGGACTCTCCTCCTTGAAGGTATCAGAGGGGAAGGGGACTGTCTCTGGACCAGCTGCCCCACATCCAGAGAGCTCTGAGAAGGAGCTCAGAGCTCACCCAACCCCCACTCCGTTACAGAAACCCCTGAGGCTTCAACACCTGCTCCTGGCCCGGGTTTACAGGAAACCACCGCTGCCTCACCTCCTGCAGCAACTGTGTCTCTAAGCCCCAGAGAGGGAACTGGACCCTACCCTGCTCCACCCCATCCCCCATCACCTGATAAATCAGGGGCAGGGCAGGAAGTGACATGGCTGACCCTCCCCACCCTGGCCATTCCCCCTGCCTTCCCCCAGCCAATAGTATTCTGGGAAAGGCTGGGGGACCTCGGGGCCTCATGACCACCCAGGCAGGTGGGGAGGAGAAGGCCCATAAATTCCCCCCTGTCTTTCTGGGGAAGAGGTGCTGGCCCTTGGAGGGGAGTGCTGTGCATCTTCAGGGATGAACCTATAGTGTCTCTTGCCTGTCCCACACCGTGGCCTGACCTGCTCAAACCCCCCCAGGGGCTCCAGCAGGACGTCTGCTGCGATAACTCCTCCGGCCCCTGGGGAGGATTTTAATAACCACATGGGCCATGGTGTGGGTAACAACGGTGAACTCTCTGCTGAGTCATTGAGCGATGGAGGGGAGGAAGGTGTTATCCTCACTCCTTCCTCCCAGACTCTTTTTCTGGGGGCCATAGCCCTGGGGGAGGACCTTTTCCCTGAGGAGCTGGGCGTCCTGGTGTCGGGAGAGGAGCGGGGCCCTGAGCCTCTGCCGCCCGACGACCCGAACCCGGGGCATTCTGGGAAGGGGTGTGCCGAGGAAGGTACTGCTGGTGACCCTGGGGGTGGGGTCGCCAGGGTTTTGAGGCCAGTTGGTAGTGCCGGGCCAGCCTCCATTCTCTCGGTGCGGGAGGGGTTGGTGTCCGAGGGCGACCTCCCAGAGGAGGGTTTGGGGTCGGTGGCGGACACTGGGGATGATGCAGAGTCTGTCTCCAGTGACTTTTTCGAGTCCCAGGTGCCCCCCACCGATATCACCCTCGAGGAACTCCAGGAGTTTGTTGAGGAAACTCGGGGTCGCCGGGATAGAGCCCAACTGGCGCTCGACCGCTGGAGCTCCTTTGAAAGAGTTTACTGGTCGGCCCACGCTGCTCGCCAGGCACCTGGGTTCGACGTGAACGAGTGAAAGCGAGTCAGGAACTTCCTGGGGGCACGCCTGGGGAGGGCGAGGGACTTCTGTGCCCCACCTTCATCCACCCAGTAATGTATATAGTTTGTAACTGTACTGGTGGTGGTCGCACAATGCTTCCGACATGGAGACAACTATAGCCAGCCTCAACATCAACGGCAGCAGGGAGTCGCAGTGCAGATTCCAGACCCTCTCGGTCCTTCGGGACGGGAGGTATGCGGTGTGCTTCCTGCAGGAAACCCACACTACTCCGGGAGACAAAGCCACCTGGCTCCTGGAGTGGAAAGGTGGTGGGGGGTGTCTACATGAGTCACCTCACCCGCAGATCTGGCGGGGTGGCTATCTTGGCCCCGCATTTTCAGCCAGAGATCTTGGGGGTCAGGGAGCCTGTGCCAGGCCGTTTGCTTCACCTGACGGTTCGGCTGGAGGGCGCGGTGCTTCACTTGGTGAACGTCTACGCTCCCCTGGCCGGGCCGAGGCAAGCGAGCTTCTTCAGAGAAGTGTCTGCTCATCTCCCATCCATCGACGAGAACCAGTGCGTCGTCCTCGGGGGAGATTTTAACTGCGTCCTCGAGGGCAGGGACCACGGCGGTGCCCGCACTGGCTGCGCGGCGGGGAAGAGGTTGGGGGACTTGGTCAAGTCCTTCGACCTGGTGGACGTCTGGCGGAATCTCCATCCCGACTCCATCGCCTTCACCTTCGTGAGGCCTGGGGTCGGAGTGTCCAGAATCGACCGCCTGTACGTTTCGCGGGCGTACGCCTCCTGTTTCCCGAAGGCCTCCATGCGGCAGGTGTCGTGCACGGACCACCACCTGGTGTGGGCGGAACTCCTTCCGTTCGGCGCCAGGCTCGGCTCCGCGTACTGGCACTTTAACAACCTGCTGCTGGAGGACGAGCGGTTCCGGGACTCGTTTCGTCGTTTCTGGGCCGGCTGGAGAATGAAGCGGGGAAGCTTCCCCTCCCTGAGGCTATGGTGGGACGTGGGCAAGGCTCACGTCCGCGTCTTCTGTCAGGAGTACGCGAGGGGGTCGACGAAGGGGCGGAAATCCAGGATCGGGGAGTTGGAGAGGGAGTTGCTCGACCTGGAGTCACGCCTCGGTCAGCCCGACGCGGACCCGGCCCTGCGCGGGGTGTACGAAGAGAAGAAGGCCGCGCTCCGGGACCTGCAGCTCGTCGGGGCTCGGGGCGCGTACGTGAGGTGGCGGATCCAGCTCCTCCAGGACCTGGACCGCGACTCCCCCTTCTTCTACTCGCTGGAAAAAAGGCGTGGCACCCGTCAGCAGCTCCTTGTGCTGCTGGCCGACGACGGGTCCCTCGTCTCGGATCCGGAGGGCGTCAGGGCCCACGTCCGGAACTATTACACGGCTCTGTTCTCTCCGGATCCGTCCAGCGAGGATGCTCACAGAGTTCTGTGGGTTAACCTGCCGCAGCTCAGCCCGGAGGACGCCGGAAGGCTCGACGCTCCCGTCACTTTAGAGGAGCTGACCAGTGCCCTCGACTGGCTCTCGAGGGGCAAAACCCCGGGGCTGGACGGGCTGACTGTGGAGTTCTTCAGGGCGTTCTGGGACGTCCTGGGGAGCGACTACGCACAGGTCCTGGGGGAGTGTCTAAATGCCGGAGAGCTGCCCCTTTCTTGGTGCAGGGAGGTCATCGTCCTGCTGCCAAAGAGGAGGGACCTTTGTTCTTTGAAGAACTGGCGTCCAGTCTCCCTCCTCAGCACGGATTACAAAATCTTCGCCAGGGTGTTGTCTTCTCGCCTGGCCTCCGTGCTGGCCCACATGATTCACCCGGACCAGTCCTACACAGTCCCGGGCCGGAGGATATACAACAACATCCACCTGGTCCGGGACCTGATCCATTTCTATCGACGGGCTGGTCTGCCGAGCGCCTTCCTGTCTCTCGACCAGGAGAAGGCGTTCGACAGGGTCGATCACGAGTACCTGCTCGGGACTCTTCGGGAAGTCGGGTTCGGGACGCAGTTCATTGCCCAGATCCGACTTTTGTATGACGCCGCAGAGTGTCTGGTTAAAGTTAACAGTCCCTGACGGCGCCCCTTCACTTCGGGAGAGGAATGCGTCAAGGCTGCCCCCTGTCCGGCCAGCTGTATTCCCTGTGCGTGGAGCCTTTCCTGCGCCTCTTGCGGAGGAGGTTGTCGGGGCTGGTTCTGCGCGGCACGGGCACGGGGGTGGTCCGCTCGACCTACGCCGACGACATGCTCCTCACTTTCACTGACCCGGCTGACCTGGGGAGGATGCGCGAGTGCCAGGCCGTGTACTCGGCATCGTCTTCCACCAGGATCAACTGGGCCAAATGTTCCGGTCTACTGGTCGGTCCGTGGCAGGTGGACTCTCTGCCGGAGGAGTTACGGGGGTTCAGCTGGAGTACCACCCATCTCCTCTACCGGGGGGTCTACCTCAGCCCGGCTGAGGAATCCTGGCCGGCCAACTGGCAGGAGCTGGAGGCCAAAGTCTCGGCTCGCCTAGGCCGCTGGGCAGGACTGCTCCGAGTGCTATCTTACAGGAGTCGAGTGCTGGTCATAAACCAGCTGGTGGCCGCCATGCTGTGGTACCGGCTGGTCACTTTGGTCCCTCCTCTTGGCTTTGTCGCTGGCAACCAGAGAACGTTGGTCGATTTCTTCTGGGACAAAAAGATGCACTGGGTCGCCGCGCAGGCTCTGAGTCTCCCTATTGAGGAGGGCGGCCAGTCGCTGGTGTGCGCCCGCACCCAGGTCGCGACGTTCCGCCATCAGACCTTGCGGCGATACCTTTACGTCGAGCCTCCTCCTAGATGGTGCGCCCTGGCGACGTATTTTTTCCGCCAGGTGCGTAACCTCAACTACGACACGCAGCTCCTGTCCGTCGACCGTGACGGTTTGCAGGTCGCCCACAAGACGCTGCCTGTCTTTTACCAGGACCTGATCACTGTCTGGAACATGGTCGAACCGCGTCGCGCCT
>NC_057738.1:44488633-44496258 GCF_004010195.1 Chiloscyllium plagiosum
GCCGCAGGGAGTGGAGTGCATTATTTCCCCCTCCAACTCTATTTTGATTAAGTCCCTACCCTCCCCTTCACTGTTTGATCACACAACATTGCCCTTTGTGAAGGGCAGTGCTTGTCACTGGCCACTTGGCTGTTTTCTTTCTTCCTGGTGGTGGAAACTGAATAAAGATTTGTGCACCTCGTGTCTTTCACTGTGTCCCACACCTGCACGAAAAGAAAAGAGAAAAAAAAAACAGGAGTGTAGAATAGGAGGAAATAAAGAAAAATAACTGTTTCTGTAAATGGAGCCGGCCTATGCAAAGGTGAATGACCATCAACACGCTTCACTAAACATTAGCTATACAGGGGGAATGGTAAGAGAGGACATTTTTTTTTGTGGAATCTTTCAGACCCAGGTTTAGGTTCCATATAATCAGGCATCATGATGACATATACTCAGTTACTACTGTTAGAGTAAAGGAATATTTAGCCAATGTAACACCTTTATTTGAAATGTGAAGGAGACTAAAAGAAGTCCAGTTATCTTAACACCGATTAATGGGAATGTGTTATCAAGGATGTGATAGCAGAGCATTTTAAAATGCATTATATGATTGAGCAAAGTCAGAACGGCTTAACAAATGGACATCATACCTGACAAATTTCTATGAAATCTTGGAGAAGGTACTAAGCAGGAAGGATAATGAGGAAACTGTGTACGTAATATATTTGGATTTCCAGAAAGTATTTGATAATTCTGGATAATCCAAGATTGAGGACAGGAAAAATTTCTGGCTGCAACAGCTTTTTGAGGTATTTTAGGTGTTGGAGGTGATTTCTTTGAATTCCAGGAACAGCCTGTTTTATACGCTGTTGCACTTTCAAAAGGGAGAAGAACAGACAAAGGAAGCAGATGGTGAGGTCAGTGTAGGAGAGAGAGAGAGAGAGAGAGAGAGAGAAACCCACATTGCTAACTGACAGAGTTAGCAGTTATTGCCTTTGGTGTTTAATTAATGTATCGCTGGACATCGAGTGCATCTGGGAAAATTAAAGAACAGTGAAATTCACAACTGATCTTGGAGGAACCTATTTGGGAGTGGTCACAACACCGAAGCAGTTAAGCGGATTTTAAGCATGACCTTAAAATAAGTCTGCAGTAGAGTAGAGTGGGCTCTTTCTTGATTAATGTCTTATTCAGCTATGTCTCTTGATTAAACTTAAAACGTAAGCCAAAAGTATTAATTTAACCTGGAGCAATGTTTTGTAGAGGAACACGACAGTGCTATTTTCTGGGGTCTGTAGATTGAAAGAAGCAAAAATGTCCCTTAGTAGAGTAATATGCTCTTCTTGTTGGAAGTGGGAATTTCGGGAGAGGTTACGTGTTACTGAGGATTATATCTGCAATAAATGCCTTTGGTTGTGAATCCTATCAGATCGAATGGATTGGTTGGAGAAGCAATTAAAGGCAATGAGAAATTTACCAGAGTAAGGGGATGTGATGGATAGCAGTTATAGGAAGCGGGGGGAATGTCTCAGATACAGTCACATAGATGGGTTAACTCCAGGAAAGATAAGAGAGGTAGGCAGGTAATGCAGGATTCTTCTGTGGCTATCCCCATTTCAAAAAAGTATGCTGTTTTGAAAAATGTAGGAGGTGATGGATTCTCAGGGAAATGTAGCACGAATAGCCAAGTTTCTAGTATACAGACTAGCTCTAATGTAATGAGAGTTACACCGGGTTCCAAGAGATCAATTGTGTCAGAGGACTCTCGAGTCTGAGATACAGACAGACATTTCTGTGGCCAGCAGTGAAAAATCAGAATGGTGTGTTCCTTCCCTGATGCCAGGATCAAGGATGTCTCAGAGAGGGTGCAGAATGTTCTCAAGGGGGAGAGGGACCAGTAGGAGGTCATTGTCCACATTGGAACCAATGACATAGGAAGGGATAAGGTTGAGATTCTGAAGGGAGATTACAGAGAGTTAGGCAGGAATTTAAAAAGGAGAATTCTTGAGAGTAGTCATATGTGGATTACTATATGGTGCTATGAGCTAGTGAGGGCAGGAATAGGAGGATCGAGCAGATGACTGTATGGCTGAGGAGCTGGTGTATGGGAGAAGGATTCACATTTTTGAATCATTGGAAGCTGGGGTAGAAAAAGCAAATGTCAGGTATTGACAAGATAGATCGAGTGAATCCTTAGAGTATAAAGGCAGTAGGAGTATACTTAATAGAGAAATCAGGAGGGTAAAAAGGGGACATGAGATAGCTTTGGCAAATAGAGTTAAGGAGAATCCAAAGGGTTTTTTCAAATACATTAAGGACAAAAGGGTTACAGGGAGAGAATAGGGCCCCTCAAAGATCAGCAAGGCGGCCTTTGTGTGGAGCCGCAGGAGATGAGGCAGATACTAAACGAGTATTTTGTATTAGTGTTTACTGTGGAAAAGGACATGTAAGATATAGAATGTATGGAAATAGATGGTGACATCTTGAAAAATGTCCATATTACACAGGGGAAAGTGCTGGTTGTCTTGAAGTGCAAAAAAGTGGATAAATCCCCAGGACCTGATCTGGTGTACCCTAGAACTCGGTCAGAAGCTAGGGAAGTGATTGCTGGGCCTCTTACTGAGATATTTGTATCATTGATAGTCACAGGTGAGGTGCCGGAAGACTGGAGGTTGGCAAACCTGGTAGGCCAAACCAGGGAACTATAGACCAGTGAGCCTGACGTTGTTGTTGGGCAAGTTGTTGGAGAGAATCCTGAGAGACAGGATGTACATGTATTTGGAAAGGCAAGGACTGATTAGGGATAGTCAACATAGTTTTATGCATAGGAAATCATGTCTCACAAACTTGATTGAGATTTTGAGGAAGTAACAAAGAGGATTGATGAGGCAGAGCGGTAGATGTGATCTATATGGACTTCAGTAAGGTTCCCCATGGGAGACTGGTTAGCAAGGTTAGATCTCATGGAATACAGGGAGAAGTCACCATTTGCATATAGAACTGGCTCAAACGTAGAAGACAGAGGGTGGTGGAGGGTTGTTTTTCAGACTGGAGGCCTGTGACCAGTGAAGTGTCACAAGAATCGGTGCTGGGTCCACTACTTTTCATCGTTTATACAAATGATTTGAATGAGGTATAGTTAGCAAGTTTGCTGATGATACCAAAATTGGAGGTGTAGTGGAAAGCGAAGTAGGTTACCTCAGATTACAACTCAGATGGGCCAATGGGCTGAGAAGTGGCAGATGGAGTTTAATTTAGATAAATGCGAGGTGCTGCATTTTGGGAAAGCAAATCTTAGCAGGATTTATACACTTAATGGTAAGGTCCTAGGAAGTGTTGCTGAAGAAAGAGATCTTGCAGTGCAGGTTCATAGCTCCTTGAAAGTGGAGTCGCAGGTAGATAGGATGCTGAAGAAGGTGTTTGGTATACTTTCCTTTATACCAATTGACTACAGTAGTTGAGAGGTCATGTTGCAGCTGTACAGGACATTGGTTAGGCAACTTTTGGAAATGGCATGCAATTCTGGTCTCCTTCCTATTGGAAAGATTTTGTGAAACTTGAAATGGTTCAGAAAAGGTTTACAAGGATGTTGCCAGGTTTGGAGGATTTGAGTTATAGGGAGAGGTTGAATAAATTCAGGCTGTTTTTCCTGGAATGTTGGAGGCTGAGGGGTGATCTTATAAAGGTTTATAAAATCATGAGGAGCATGGATAAGATAAATAGACAAAATCTTTTCCCCAGGGTGGGGGAGTCCAGAACTGGAGGGGATAGGTTTAGAGTGAGAGGGTAAAGATATAACAGAGATTCAAGGTGCAACTTTTTCAGGCAGAGGGTGGTACGTGTATGGAATGAGCTGCCAGAGGAAGTGGTGGAGGCTGGTACAATTGCAACATTTAAAAGGCATTTGGATGGGTATATGAATAGGAAGGGTTTGGAGCGATATGGGCTGGGTGCTGGCAGGTGGGACTAGATTGGGTTGGGATATCTGGTCAGTATGGACAAGTTGGACCGAAGGGTCTGTTTCCATGCTGTACATCTCTCTGACTCTATGACTCTATGATAAGGCATCACATGCTAGACTTCTTAAAAAGAGCCCATGGCGTTTGGGTAAACATTTTACCATGGGTAAAGGATTGGTTAACTAATTGACAGCAGAGAGCTGGGTTCAGCGAATATTTTCAGGATGACAATGTGTAACTAATGGAATGGTATAGGGATCAGTGCTGGAATCACAATTATATACAATGCTACAATACTGACTTAAAAGTAATTGGGAAACCAAGTGATAGGGATAACACAAAGAATCTGCAGAGAGATTGAGACAAGGTAAGTGAGTGGGCAAAATCTCGGCTGACAGAATCTAATGTAGAAATTTGTGAGCTTCTGCAGTTTGACAGGAAGAATAGAGGAGCTGAATGTGGTTTAAATTGGGAAAGACTGCAGAAAGCCAAAGCACAGAGGGGTTTCAGTGTATTTGCGTGTAGAAAACAAAAAAGCAACTTTACACATTCAGCATATGATAGTGAAAGAAACTGGAATGTTTTCCTTTATTTAAAAGGGAATAGATTATAGAACTGCACAAGGCACTAATCAAATCACAGCTGGAATACGGTGAACAATTTTGGGCTCCTTTTGTAAGAAAAGGGGACAATGTAGATAGATTGGCGACTTGGACAGAGAAATAGCAGATGGAGTTTACTCCAGAAACGTGTGTGGTGATGCACTTTGGAAGGTCATATTTAGGTGTGAATTAGACTGTAAATAGCAGAACATTAACATACAGACAGAACTGGGCATGCAGGTCCACAGTTCCCTCAAAGCAGCAACACAGGTGGTCAAGGTGTTCAACAAGACATAAGGCATGCTTGCTTTAATTGGTCAGGGCATGGAGTACAAGAGTTGGCAAACCAGTTGCAACTATAATAAAACCCTTGTTAGGCTGTATTTGGAGTATTGTGTGCAGTTTTGGTCACCACACTACCAGAAGGACGTGGAAGCTTTGGAGATTGTGCAGAGAAGATTCACCAGGATGCTGCCTGGTCTCCAAGGCATTGGCCAATGGGGAAAGGTTAAAAAGACTAGGATTGTTGTCACTGGAAAGATGGGACTGACAGGAGATCTGTTAGAGGTCTACAAGATTATGAGAGGCATAGATAGTTTGGACAGTCAGGGCTTTTCCCAGGGTTGAAGTTTCAATTACAAGGAGGCACAGGTTCAAGGTGAGGGGGAAAAGTGTAAAGGAGACAAGCGAAGGAAGTTTTTCATGTAGATAATGGTAGGAGCCTGGAACGCACGGCCAGAATAGATGGTGGAAGCAGGCACGTTGGTGACATTTAAGAGGCATCTAGATGGTTCCATGAATTGGGAGGGAATAGCGGGATATGGATCAAATAGGGGCAGATTTGTTTTCTAGTTTAGTTAGGGTATGATGATTAACACAGACTTGGAAGGCCGAAGGGCCTCTTCCTGTGCTGCACTTCTCATTTATTCTTTTATTTTGTTATTTTGAAAGTTGCACTGGCATTGGATTAGAGGCAGTTCACAGAAAGTTCATTCAGTTGATTCCAGTTGTAGAAGGACTATCTTGTGAGGAGAGTTTAGAAAAGAATGAGAGGCAGCCATATTCAAAGGTATAAGAAAGGTATTGGGGTTTTAACCAGTAAAGGAATCATGGGTTATGGGGACAAATCAAGGAAGTGGAGTTGAGGATGATCAGATCAGCGCTGATCTCACTGAATGACACAACAGACTCTATGGGCTGAATGGCTTGTTTGTGATCTAAGGTTTTATGGTTTAACCCTTTATACCACAAATTTTGGCCAACTCTTCATTGATTTGAAAACCACCCACAAGACTTTGAATACCCCTCTATCTCTCTGATCAATCTCAATGTGAACCTCAGTTCCACAACCTCTTTCATAAGTCCCATGCATTCCTTCAAGCTGGACAAGGGAAGAAATGTGTGATTCAGACACTATCATCATTTATTCATAGCATGGAACAGAACATTTAAACCACAGAGAAAAACAATTAAATCACAAAAATGATAGTTGAATTGCTAAAATGGACCAAACATCCCTTCATTTTCTGATCAATGGAAAAATGAGACAAAGAGAATTTAAAACCCAATTTTTTTTTCAGGTGGATGGTGTTGGGGGTGGTGGAGGTGTTAGGTTTAGATGTGTGGCATGAATTTGTAGAATTAATCGTTCTCCTTCCATTCTTGTTTCCTCTTTTCATTTCCTGTGGAGTTGAAGTTGAAAGATAGCCTCTCTTAAATTATATGTCTGTGTCCAATTGAGCTATTAAAATAAATACTTGCTTTCACATGTCACAAGCTTTTATTTCATTTTTGGTTGTTCTCTTCAGAGCTGTGAATCATTTTTGCTCATTTTCAATGGCAGTATGCATGAGTCAGTTAATTCATTACTTTAAAATACAATTATGATTTAATTGCATGCAGCAATTATAATGCGCCCAAGGGAAAGTGGGAGCTGGGAGCATGGGGTGGGTTGTCATTTGTTTACACAGAGGGATGTTCGGTTTAGACCTCACTATGCTACCGCCTCGGTCCTGGTCAGGAAGCTCACGGTACTGTGGTACCTGAGATTATTGGTTGTACACTAACAAGTACATCAGTGACATCAGATAACGACATGGAATTGGAATAGAATGTGCCAAGCTCTAGCGATGGTCCTTTTAGGGTTCTCCTGTGCATTGTGTGAACAGTAACTGAAGGTCTTTCATTGTAATGAACATGGCTGAAGATTCTCTTCTGTCAAGAAAACAAATGCCAATCCTTACATTGCAACAAATGGCTTTCTAACCCTTCAGATCTCTACCCAATTCTTGCTCAAGTGTGGCCAGGGTCTCTCACTGGTCCTGGGTCCCCAATGGAGACATTGGTGGCAATGACCTCCATTTCTTTGTAGTAACACAGGAATTAGGAGCAGTAATAAGCTATTTGACCTTCAATTGCTCCACCATTCAATATAATCACGGCTGTTGTTCTGTGGTGCTGTGGAGTCCGTGGACCACGTGTATATTGGGTGTGGGCGTTTGCACTCCCTTTTTGATTTCCTTAAAAACCTTCTCCTCTGTTTTTGGCTGCACTTCAGTCCCACGCTCCTGATCTTTGGGCACCCGGTACGGAGGAAGGAGGGCAGGTCTGAAGACCTCCTCGTGGGTCTGCTCCTGGGCCTGGCCAAACTGGCCATCAACAGGTCCAGGCAGCGGGCCGTGGAGGGGGTCGTTAGGGCCGACTGCCTGCCCCTCTTCCGCGGTTACGTTAGAGCCCGGGTGTCCTTGGAGAAGGAGCACGCGGTGTCCACCAACACCCTGGAGTTGTTCAGGGAGAGGTGGGCGCCGCAGGGAGTGGAGTGCATCATTTCTCCCTCCAATTCTATTTTGATTTAGTCCCTACCCTCCCCTTCACTGTTTTGATCACACACCACTGCCCTTTGATGTGAAGGGCAGCGTTTGTCACTGGCCACCCGGGTGTTTTCCTATATTCCTGGTGGTGGAAATTGAATAAAGAATCGTGCACTTTGTGTCTCTCACTGTGTCCCACAGCTGCACACACACACCATGGGTGCTGGGGAAAAAAAAATAAAAAAAAAAGAAAAAAGAAAAAAAAAACAGGA
>NC_057738.1:44496915-44501154 GCF_004010195.1 Chiloscyllium plagiosum
ATATTTTATTAAACAAATTACAAACAAACAGTTTACAAAAAACATTTACAGCTGTACATAAGAGACAGCAATGTTACAAGGGAGAGGAGCAGCAAAGCTAGGCCCCAAACCCTACCATTCAACCATTTTACAGGGAGATGAGGACAAACCTCAAATCCCAGTTCCACTTATGGCAAGACAGTGACAATGACATTTGTACATTAGACAATACTGTTACATACAAAGTGCAGACAATACAGACCCAGCAAGCCCCCGCCCCTCCCACCTAGCGTGGATGTACAAAGGGTCTGAGTGTCCTTGTATATTTATATTTTATTAAACAAATTACAAACAAACAGTTTACAAAAAACATTTACAGCTGTACATAAGAGACAGCAATGTTACAAGGGAGAGGAGCAGCAAAGCTAGGCCCCAAACCCTACCATTCAACCATTTTACAGGGAGATGAGGACAAACCTCAAATCCCAGTTCCACTTATGGCAAGACAGTGACAATGACATTTGTACATTAGACAATACTGTTACATACAAAGTGCAGACAATACAGACCCAGCAAGCCCCCGCCCCTCCCACCTAGCGTGGATGTACAAAGGGTCTGAGTGTCCTTGTATACCAATCAATGAAATTAAGCTGATAGGTGAGCAAGCAATCAGGAAGGCAAATGGTTGATTGACCTTCATTACAAGATGATCTGAGTTCAGAAGTAGGGATGTCATCCAGCAGTTATACAGGGGCTTGGTGAGACTCCACCTGGAGTATTATGTGGAGTTCCAGTCTCACTTAGGTTATGAAGGGAGTGCAGCAGAGGTTCACATGGCTGATACTGAGGATGGCAGGACTGACCTATGGGGAGAGACTGGTTCAACTGGACTTGT
The DNA here is from genome assembly GCF_004010195.1 of Chiloscyllium plagiosum. Lineage (NCBI taxonomy): Eukaryota > Metazoa > Chordata > Chondrichthyes > Orectolobiformes > Hemiscylliidae > Chiloscyllium > Chiloscyllium plagiosum. Next base: position 44,497,790 of record NC_057738.1, read on the forward strand.
GATTTTTAGAGTTGAGAAGGATGAAAGGGACTGGATTGAAATGTATTAAATTCTAACAAAACACAGATAGACTAGCTGCAGGGAGGATCTTTCCCCTGGTTAGGGAGTCTAGTATCAGAAACATAGTCTCAGATATGGGGTAGGCCATTTAGAATGCAGATGAGGAAACATTTCTTCAGTCAAAAGGTAGTTAATGCAAGGAATTCTTTACCACAGAAGACTGTGGGCCAACTCACTGCATATATTCAGAAAAGAGATCAATAATCTTTTAGACCATTTTGGAAGGGTCAAAAAGGAAGATACAGAGTGTTTCATCTGTTCTCCAATCAATATGTGAAACTGTTGTTGTCTGTTTAAATTCCACTCCCTGGACCGCCCTCATTGTTCCCTGTCACACCTGTTATAAATAACAAAATGTAGTGGATTTGGGGTCATCTTGCTGGGCTGGTAAACAGAGCTCGCAGTAATGTCTGATGTTGTAGATCTGAATCCCATCATGCATTTCAGTTCAATTAATAATGATGTAATTTCAAAAAATTGTCATTGTGCTGGTAGTTATATAACTAGAATTGATAGTTGTAAAGTCCCTTTTGTTTGACTAATATCTGTTATGGAAGCAAATCCCTTTACACTCCCCCCACTAGCCTAACCTAATTGTAACCCTAATTGCACAGCAATGTGTCTGACTATCTGCCCTCTGAAATTGTTTAGCAGTTCAAGGAGCAAATAGGGATGTGTAATAAATACTAACCTTGACAAATAGAGTTGTTTCCTCCGTACCCAGAAGTGTCATTAAGCACAACTGAGCAACCTTCCCAACACCAAAATCACCATGTCTTTTTTTGTTTAAAACTAGTAACCACCACCAGTAAAACATCCATGTGGGCAATTGAATATTTACAAGCAAAACCCACTATGGGCAATACAAATTGTCAAAGATGAGGTGTACAAATATATTATTGTTAAATCAGAATGCTGTATTCAGCATCACCTGGAGTTCTTGTCATTCTGTTAAAGATTACATGAATTACATGTGGTCAGATAAGTGCTCAGGTGAGTGGCCAGGTGAGTATTGAGGTCAATGCTGAGGTGAGTGGTGAGGCAAGTGCCCAGGTGAGTGGACAATGGGTGCAGACACCTACTGGATTCTGCTTTCAGCCAGTTGCACCCCTAAGTTGAACAACATTTCTCTTTAGATCTATTCTGTTTTTGAAACAAAAAGTTTCATTTTTAAATAATTGCCTGTCCTTTTGTTCAATAATAAAATAAATTTTCAATCTTCCTGACAATATTGAGAAAATCAGGGAGGAGGCATAATAAATAATTGTGCTGAAAATCTGTGGAAGGCTTTCAGGCTTTGAAGTGTCTGGAGATTTTGCAGGCATGCCAGTGTTTTTATTCAGCAGAGACTTCTGTCTGTAAAGTAATCAGCAGCAACAGTACAAGACAGAAACTCAGCAAAACATTCAATGATTCATTATTTTAAGAATGACCTCTGCCTGATTTGGGTCATTCTGTCACAGGTGAAATTATTCATGGCCAGGAGGGAATGTCTAATATGTGTCTCTGTGATACAGGAAAACACTGATTAGGGTCACATCACCTGCGATCAATCATCACACCACACTTCACTTTTAAACTGGTTTAACCACATTCAAGTAATTGAAGTTACATTAGAATCAGGCTCTCTAAGAATGCACTTATGTCAGAGATTGAGGTAATTAGCTTTATGATGCTAACTTAGCCTTTACATTGGAAGGAAATGATGTCCTCGGCCTTGACCTCTCCAAATTTGAAATTAATTTCCAGATTCCAACTCAGTTGCATTAGTTTATTCGCTAAGACCAGAGGCAAGGGAATAGCTGTAGGCCATTCAGCCCATTGAGGCTGATCTGATATTCCATATCTATATATTCCTGCCTTTTCCTCGTAACCTGGGATTCCCTTACTGATTAAAAATCTGTCTATTTCAGCCTTGAATATAGCTACTGACTCAACCTCAACAGCTCCTTGAGGTAAAGAATTCCACAGATTCACTCCCATTCCACAAATTCCTCCTCTTTCTGTCTTAAATGTGTGACACCTTATTTTGAAATCATGCCCTTAGGTCCTAGACTCTCCCACAAGGGGAAACAATCTTTCTGCATTTATCCTGCCAAGGCTCTGAAGAATCTCATATGTTTCAATAAAATCATCTCTCATTGTTCTACATTACAGTTAAAATCCCATCCAGTACCACCAACAACATTCTTTCTGTAATCTGTGTCCAGGAGGAATCCCAGTCTTGTTCAGTAAATGTATGCTATGTCCTCACATAGACCATAATCTGCCAAAACACAGACACACACACACACACTCTCACAATTGCATTCACAGATGCACTCTCTCACACACACACACACAAAATTACATTCTCAAACACAAGCATCCACAAACATAAACAGATTAGTACACTATACAACACACTGCAGTGTGTACCAACTATAAGATGTCTTCTATCTACTTAGCAAGGAGTCTTCCAGATTACTTTCCAAATGTCTGACCTTTACTAGCTGGAAAGGTTGGGGCAGCAGATGGGGATGGGAGGACCACCACTTGTGAACTGCCCCTAAAGTCCGTTACATTGTAATTTTTGGAAATCAGGATGTCACATTGTAACTGTACAGGACATTGGAAAGACCAAATTTGAAATAAAGAATATAACACACAGAACATTACAGCGCAGTACAGACCCTTCGGCCCTCGGTGTTGCGCCGGCCTATGGAATCAATCTGAAGTCCATCTATCCTACACTATTCCATTTTTGTCTAATGAACATTTAAATACCCTTAAAGTTGGTGAGTCCACTACTATTGCCAGCAGTGCATTCCACGCCTCTACCTCTGACAGCTGTCCTATATCTATCACCCCTCAATTTAAAGCTATGTCCCTTCGTGCTAGCCATCACCATCTGAGGTGTCCATCCTATCTAATTATCTGATTATCTTGTATGTCTCAATTAAGTCACTCTGAACCTTCTCTCTAACAAAAACAGTTTCAAGTCCCTCCTCATAAGAACTTCCCTCCATACCAGGAAACATCCTAGTAAATTTCCTCTGAACCCTTTCCAAAGTTTCCACATCCTTCCTATAATGCAGTCATCAGAACTGTACACAATTCTCCAACTGCGGCCACACCAGAGTTTTGTACAGCTGCAGTAATGACCACGTGGCTCTGAAACACAATCCCTCTACCAATAAAAGCTAACACACCGTATGCCTTCTTAACAACCATATCAACCTGGTGGCAACTTTCAGGAATCTATGTACATGGACAATGAGATCTCTCTGCTCATTGACACTACCAAGAATCTCACCATTAGCCCA